>NW_024423319.1:36603536-36618040 GCF_017311325.1 Ursus maritimus | reverse complement strand
TTTAAGGAAGGTATCTTAGAAAGTTGGATGAACTTATTCATGTCCCTAGAGGACCTTAAAGAGCCTATGAAAAAGCCTACTGAACATTTCCCCAGTCTTTAAAAAGTGTTCAATAGCTTTCAAAGTACTTAATTTACAGCCACGTAAAAAAATTGTTTATGTATCTGAAGTCCGGACCATAGAAAGGTCAAATAAACGGATTTCTTTGGCATTTTCTACCCACTGCTTTGATGAGAAAGAATAAGCAAACTGACATAAGGAATTGATTTTTTAAAAAGCAACATCCAAGGACTGGTTAGGACTTGGTACATATTCAACGCAAGTTTCTAAAACCAGTTATATCTCTAGTACTGGATAATGAGCAATCATAATCTCCATGGGAACATTAAAGCTGTAAACAAGGTTCAATCACTGAAGAAAAAATGGTCATTCTCTGTAGAGTAGATTTTCTGTTTTTCATGTTATCATCTTGATTATTTGAAAAATGGCAATTTATGTAGAAAGTAAAAAGGACTGATAATTTTTAGTTGCCCAGAATGATCAATTAAGAAATATGCCATTTTCCAATCAAACTGACTGAAAGTTGATTGTTGAGGTATTTCTATAATGGTTTTTATATTTTGATTTATTTAATAATCAAGTTTTTTTTCCTCTGAAATAATTTGCCTGTAAGCATTTTGATTATAGATCCAAGATCCAAACAATCAGACTTCCTTAAGCTAATATAACAGAGAAATAAGTAGAATTTTCCATATAAGTATTTATTTCCATAAAAATGAAACTCTAATGCTTTTGTTTGGCTATTTGAATATGAGATGACATAAATAGTCCTAAAGCATACATTTTATTATATTATTATTTTTATTATTTTATTTGAGTATGGTTGACACAATGTTATATTCATTTCAGGTGTACAGTATAGTAATTCAACTTCTCTGTATGTTATGCTATGCTCACCACAAGTGTAGCTACCATCTGTCACCCTAAAACAAACATTTTAAATATATATATATAGAAACAACTAGGTACAATACTTTCAGGATTTTTTTTCTTTGACTTTCAAACAGTTTGATTATATTGTGTTGTCAAAATTCCAGGTAAAACAAAATGAAAATCACCAAATCAATAGAATATTTAGGCAGTGTTTATTGTGCACATAAGAACAGTTCATAAACTGAGAGCTTTCAAATTCAAAGACTGATATGAAGCTAAGGACATGATGTTACAGAATGGCTTATAATGGGAAAAATGAGGAAGTTGTTTAATCTTTATTATGATTTATTATTACAATGGGGGTTTCCAGATTAAAAGCAATATCTTATACCATTTTTAGGAAGATGATTTAAGTTTCTTTTATGATTATCAAGAGGCATTTGCAAGAAGCAGCCCAAGTTAAGTTTTGCTTGTTTAGCAGAACACGCTTAATTAAGTTTCACTTATATGACTTAGTTTTGTTTGCTCAGGAAATTTTCAAATCTGGTCCTCATTTTGTGTTTTAACAGTATTTAGGTATGAATCTTCCTGAGTTTATCCTACCTAGAATTTCTTGAGTTTCTTGTAGATTAAGGTTTCTCATCAAATTAGCAGTTTTAGCCATTGTTTCTTCAAATAATTCCTTCTGTCCTCCTTTCTTTCTCCTCTTCCTCTTAAACTCCTACTAGGTGTATTTTAGTATTCTTAAAGGTGTCCACAGGTCTCTTAGGGTCTATTCATTTTTCTTTATTCTTTTCTATTTCTGTTCTCAAACTGGATAATCTGAGTTGACCTTTCTATAAGTTCGCTGACTCTTCCTGCCTTCTCATGAAAATCTCATTTCAATTATTGTACCTTCAAATTCCAGGTTTTCTATTTGGTTCTTTTTATAATTCCTATTTCTTTATTGATGTTCTCTATTTGATAAGGTAGCATTCTCATACTTTCCTTTAGTTCTCTAGACATAGTTTTTTAAAAAGATATTTAAAATAGCTGATTTAAATCTTCACCAATAATAAATAAATCTTCACCACTAATAATTAATCCAACATCTGAGCTTTCTCAGGGATAATTTATACTGAGTGCTTCTTTTTCTATCTATAAGCCATAATTTCTTATTTCTTTGCATGTATTATAAATTTTTGTTGAAAACTGGATGTTTTCAATAATATAATGTGTCAAATTGGGAAATTGGATTCCCATGGCCCCAGTGTTTATTTTTGCCATTGGTCATTATTGTTGGCATGCTGGTTTTGTTTGTTTATTTAGTGACTTTCATGTACTAATTCTTTACAGTCTGTATTCTTTTTCATGCATGGTCACTGAAGTTTCTGCTTAGTTATCTTAGTGGTCAGCTAATGATTGGACAGAGATTTCCTTAAATTATTTGAACCAAAATGTCTTTTAATCATTGCAAAGGGTCCCTGTGTGATTGTTGGGGCATGCTGTTAGCCCTCCAGCTTATAACATATATAAGGCAGATTTCACTTCCTACTTGCACATGCAGAGACTCAAGATCAGCCAAAGGTGAGAGATTAGGGTTTTCTTAAGTTTTTCCTGGGAAAGCACATAGTCATACCCATTTGTATGGCCTTTTAAATCCTTAAGAATATATTGGAACTTTTAAAACCCCAATATATGCATCTCATTTTTTTCTGGCACTGGCTATATTTGAAAGAACTACACTTGAGAAGGTACCATGTTTGCACACCCATGCTGCATTAGAGAACCCCAGAATGGGGTACTGAAAATAAACATCCCTCCCCAAAATATATGCACAGATGCACGCATGCATACACACACATCCTCTCAGTGCATCAGTGTGCTGTAACTGTAAACTGAGCTTTAGGGGTTAGAGCCACAGCTCAGACACTGAAAGTAAACCTTTGGCAAAAAAAAAAAAAGAGGAAAAGATAAAACCAGAGTTTTCCAATTCCTCTTTCCTTCCAGAGAGAAGGGACATGGAGGTAAGCGTGGAGGTGAGAAGACCCAGGGCCACAGGGCCACGGCATTGCCCAATTCTAGAGGCCCCAGTTCCACTGAATCATGTAACTGATGGCCTGTTGAGTTGTGCAGTGCCCAGGTGTAAGCTGCAGCCCTTAGAGGAGGGAACAGCAGGGAGGGGAAGGGCAGGAGAAGAGGGAGAGAAAGAACCTCAAGCAGACTCTGTGCTGATCACGGAGCTTGATTTCACAACACTGACATCAAGAGCTGAGCCAAAATCAAGAGTTGAATGCTTAACTTACTGAGACACCCAGGCGCCCCTCATTCCCTTGCTTTTTATTTTCAGTTTTTAGCCCACCTTCTTATTTCCCCAAGTGTTATTGCTGTCTTAGGCAGATAATCATATTAAACAATTGCCACAGATTGTCTTCAAAACTCCAAGGAAAAGGCTGTTTGCACTGAGCAATGTCTGAATTAGGTCAAATAAAGACAAGCCCAATGACATGAGGTTCAATGAAACTGCAAGACAAGTCAAATAATGGCAATTTTGATAATAATGGTTTGACAAAACTCTGAAACCATTTTTCCCATCCAGCGGCTATTAGGCTGTTTGGTATTGTTGTGATTGTGGGCCTGTTGGTATTATTCAAGGTAACATGGCGCTGTGGGTGGAGGTTGTCAGCAGGGCATGTAAAATATGACAAAGCTCACTATTCTTACCAAGATTCAACCATTTTTCTTGAATAAATGTTGATTGGATTGTTGCAAGCCTGTGATTAATTTCCAGAGTTCTGAAAAAGTTGATTTTGCCATTTTTGGGGGGCCAGTGTTCTCATTGCTTTTATGGAGAGGTAGCTTTTAGGAGGGCCTTGCTCAGTATTCTCACTGACATCATTTCCCTAGGGACCATAATTACTAATTCTGTTACTAATATTTGGTTAACATAGCTATAGTTTAAAGTTCAGACTTCACCAAAATTCATCTTTTGACTTTTTCTGGATGGCTCTGGAAGTTTTAGGCCAAGCTTTCAGCAGTTCAGCATCACATCGTGCTTACAAGTAAGTAGTTTTTGGGTTGGTCATTAGGTTTCAGTGCAAAAAAATAATTCTGGTAATTGTCCTCCTTTACAGCCTATTCTGAAATAATTTCTCAGTGGTTTCAGCTGCCTTATTTGAGACTTTCTTTTCAATCTGTTTAACCTTTTCTGAAGAGAATGACAACGATGTCCTCTTCTCTGGTAAAAACTCCAGGAGGATTTTTTTCTTTGAGTTATTTCCTGTATCACCTGTGACTTACAGGTCATAGAGCTAAATTATTTAAAAACCAAGTAACATAAATAAAAGTAAATGAAAGACACTTTAAGAGTCATTTGATCAAAATGTCATGGTTAGTCCATGCTTGGAGAATTCTTCCTTTCCTAACACACAGCAATGATGGATAAAATATAGACAGAAGAGATGTAGAAAACACAGGTGTACCCAAAATAAGGTAAAAATCTCCATGGATGAGAAACTAAACAGAAATACAAACCAAACCAAACCAAACCAAACAATACTTCACCCCTGAAGGTACGGTTAATATTATAGGTCTATTTCAATCCTAGTCTAGATGTAAGCAGAGGTAGATGAATGATCAACTATTTTGGAATAGCAGGACTAAAAGTGCTTATAGGAGGATTAAGAATTAGAGCTAGGCTTGCTACTCAGAAGTAGGGGCAGATATTAGTCTTTTCTTCATTGGGGCTGAAGGTCAGACTTCTCTGCTTTGAGAGAAGGTTGAAAACAGGTTCATCATTGCTTGAGATTATGACTTGTGTAAAGCTATATACCAAAGAAGTGGGAGGAAGCAAACATATTCTAGCATTTAGAACTTAGGCTCAATCTCTGACTAGCTCAACAATTATATCTACAGTATCACCAATATCATATCAAAACAGGGGCCTAAGACACCTGGTTCTGAACTGCAGAGAGGGTGGGGGCTTTGTGAGTAGTGGCAACTAAAAATGTACTATACAGAGTATTGATGAAAGAGAAAGATTGGTTGATCCTCCTCAAGCTGATCCTGCAAGTTAGCATTCATAAAATTGAGAAAAAATAAGTCTAAGGAAGGTAACCAATAAAATCAACAATCAGGAAATGAATTGATTACAGATGAAAATAACATAATCAGAAGATGATATTAGAATATGCTTGTTTAAAATACTCAAATATACATAAAGACATTAAGGAAGGCACATATTGCATGGAGCACTGGGTGTTATACACAAACAATGAATCATGCAACACTACATCAAAAGCTAATGATGTACTGTATAGTGACTAATATAACATAATAATAATTAAAAAAAACTAAGCCAGGCATAAATTAAACAAAAAATACCCACAATTAGAAATCTTGGAAATATAAAAATACAGAAATTTTAACTTAAGAAAAAGCTAAGTAAATTCTAGGCTGCAGATAGTAGTAGAAGGCAGATTTTCACTCAAAGTGCTGAAAAAAGTATCACTCTGGAGTACTATAACCAGATAAACTACCATTCATAAGTGAGGGATAAATAAAGGCATTTTGAGATATAAGAAGATTAAAAGAATTTATCACTTACAAGACCTTTTAAAAAGACCTACTTAGTCAGAAACCATGCAAACATGAGAGTGGAATGAAATATTTAAATTGTTGAGAGAAAAAACCCTAACAACCTATGATTCTGTATTCTGTGAAATTACCCTTAAAAAGTGAAAAAAAAATTTCTCTGACAAAATTGAGGATTTTGTAGCCAGTACACCTGCCTTGCAAGACATGTTAAAAGAAGTTCTTAAAAAGAAAATAAAAGTTCTTTAGAGAGAAGAAAATAATATTAAGTCAGAAACTCAGATATACATAAAAAAGGAATAATATTAAAGAAGGAATAAATGAAGGTAAAACAATTTTTATTTTTTTATTCTTAACTGATCTAACAAAAATTTGTTCAAAAATAATAGCAACAAATTATTTATGTATGCTTATGATGTATATGTATATATATATGCTAATTTATGATTATATATAAATGAAATGATTGAAAACAATGATACAAGGGAAGAGAGGAAGAAATTAGAGTTATTTTGTTATTATAAATTATTCACACTACCCATGAAGCAGTACAGTATTATTTGAAAGTGGACTTGGAGTAGTTGTAAATTTATATTGCAAACACTAGGTAAACACTAAATAAAATTAAAAATAAATAAATATAACAGATATGTTAAGAGAGGTGATAGAATGGAATTATAAAGCATGTTCAATTAAAACCACGAGACCAAAAAAAGAGTGAATGAAAAATAAGAACAAAGGCAACAAATTGAAAACAATAATATAAATATGATATAAATTGAAGTATATCAATAATCATTTTGAATGTCAGTAGCCTAAATGCACCAATCAAAAGACAGAGATTGGCAGAGTGGATTAAAAAAACACACTCAACTATATGTTGTCTACAGGAAAACCCCACTTTAAATATAAGTACATATAGATTAAAAGTAAATGGCTGACTTATTTCACTTAGCATAATACCCTCTAGTTCCATCCACGTTGTTGCAGATGGCAAGATTTCATTCTTTTTTGATGGCTGAGTAATATTCCATTGTATATGTATACCACGTCTTCTTTATCCATTCAACTGTAGATGGACATCTGGGCTCTTTCCATATGTTGGCTATTGTAGACATTACTGCTATAAACATTGGGCTGAATATACCCCTTCAAATCACTATGTTTGTATCCTTTGGATAAATACCTCATAGTAAAATTGGTGGGTCATAGGGTAGCTCTATTTTTAACTTTTTGAGAAACCTCCATACTGTTTTCCAGAGTGGCTGCACCAGTTTGCATTCCCACCAAGACTGTAAGAGGGTTCCCCTTTCTCTGCATCCTCACTAACATCTTTTGTTTCCTGAATTGTTCACTGTAGCCATTGTGACAGGTGTGAGGTGGTATCTCATTGTGGTTTTGATTTGTATTTCTCTGATGCCTAATGATGTTGAGCATTTTTTCATGTGACTGTTGTCCATTTGTATGAACCAGAGGGTATTATGCTAAGTGAAATAAGTCAGTCAGAGAAAGACAAATACCATATGATTTCACTGATATGTGGAATTTAAGAAACAAAACAGATAAACATAGGGAAAGGGAAGGAAAAATAAAATAAGATGAAAATGGAGAGGGAAGCAACCCATAAGAGATGCTGAACTCTAGGAAACAAACTGAAAGTTGCTGGAGGGGAGGTAGGTGGGGAGAAGGGATAATTAGGTGATGGCATTAAGATGGGTACTTGATGTAATGAGCACTGGGTGTTATATGCCACTTATGAATCACTAAATTGTACCCCTGAAACTAATATTACAGTATATGTTAGTTAACTAAGTTGAAATTAAATAAAGAATTTAAAAAATAAATAAAATTTTATAGTTTTATATTTTATATTTTTAAAAAAGTAAATAGCTGGAGAAAGATAGACTATGCTAATACTATTCAAAAGTAAGTAGGAGTAGCTGTATTAATTTCAGCACAGACATCAAAGCAAGGAAAACTATTAGGGATAAAGAGGGATATTACATAGTGATAAAAGGCTCAATTCTCCAAAAAGACATAATAATCCTTAATCTGTATGTATCTAGTAACAGAATATCAAAATATGGAAGTTGAAAACTGATAGAACTGCAAGAAGAAATAGATGAATCCACTGTTATAGTTGGAGACATTAGTATTCTTCTCCAGAAATGGACAGAGCCAGCTGGCAGAAAATCATTAAGGACTTAGTCGAACTCAACCACATGATCAATTAGTGGACATGTATAGACATGTATAGACTACTTCATCCAACAACAGCAGAATACACCTTCTCAAGCTCACATTGGAACATTCACCAAGATAGACCACATTCTGGGCCATAAAACACACCTTAACAAATGTAAAAGAATAAACATTATTCAACATCTGCTCTCATACCACAATGGAATTAAATAAGAAATCAATAACAGAAAGCCAGCTGGAAAACCCCCAAATATGTGGAGATTAAGCAACAAACTTGTAAATAACATATGAAGAAGAAATCTCAAAAGAAATTAAGAAATAATTTTAAATAAATGAAATTGAAAACAAAACTTACCAAAATTTGTGGGATGTAATGAAAGCAATGCCAAGAGGGAAAATTTATAGCATTGAATGCATATATTAGAAAAGAAGAAGGAGTTAAAATCAACAAATAAGCTTCCACTTTTGGAAACTGGAAAAAGAAAAGCAAACTAAATTTAAAGTAAGCAGAAGAAAAGAAATAATAATAATCTGTACAGAAATCAATGAAATTAAAAAATAGAAAAAATCAATGAAACCTAAAACTCATTATTTAAAAATATCAATATAACCAAAAAGCCTCTAGGCAAGCTAAGAAAAAGAGAGAGATGACAAAAATTATTAATATCAGAAACAAAAGGGGGGACATGACTAGAGATCCCATGGACATTAAAAGGATAATATCTTCTGCCCATTTTATGATTTGTTTATTTGTTTCTCATGTATTGAGTTTGAGAAGTTCTTTGTAGATCTTGGATACCAGTCTTTTATCTGTAGTGTCATTTGCACCCTATCCCAAGTGGTTGTGGCAAGGTAAAGCCAAATGCCCTCCACTTCTCTGGAAGAAACCACAGTGCCCAGGCATGTTCTAGCCCTCCATCCTCCCTGGGCTTCTGGCAGCAGGAGTGAAAAGGAGTGCAGAGCACTGGGACCACTGACAAAACCCGGCTTCCACGGAAAGTCTTTCTCCCACGTGCAGACATGCTCCCAGGTGCCTGTGGCAAGGGGAAGGGAAATGCCATACTGACCTGGAAGAGCCCACAGGGCCAGGCACAGTCACGAACCTACCCTCAACCGAGGCGGTTTTGCTAGCAGGAGTTCAACCCCCAACGAACACAGCCCGCGCGGAGACCCCTGGGGCAAAAGCGGCTTCGACGATCAATAGGTGCTTGCTGTGGAGCACCTATCCCAGGAGAGTAAGGGGTAGCCAGCTCAAAAATGCCACACCCAGGTGTAAACAACATTGCCCAGGCATGGTCTAAGCCCCTCACCTCGTCCCTGTGCTTTGGGAAGCCGGAGGGACAGCTTGAGGCCACACGGCCTGAGACCCCCCTTTGCAAAAAGCCGGCTTCCCACGGAAACAGTTTTCCTGAGGTGCACACCCTATCCCAAGTGGTTGTGGCAAGGTAAAGCAAATGCCCTCCACTTCTCTGGAAGAAACGACAGTGCCCAGCCATGTTCTAAGCCCTCCCATCCTCCCTGGGCTTCTGGCAGCAGGAGTGAAAAGAGAGGAGCAGAGCACTGGGACCCGTTTGACAAAATCCGGCTTCCCACTGGAAAGTCTTTCTCCACGTGCAGACATGCTCCCAGGTGCCTGGGGCAAGGGGAAGAAATGCCATACACTGACCTGGAAGAGACCACAGGGCCCAGGCACAGTCTGAACCCTTCCCTCAACCTGGCGGTTTTGCTAGCAGGAGTTCAACCCCAACGAACACAGCCCGGAGACCCCTGGGTCAAAAACGGCTTCCGTCGAACAATAGGTCGCTTGCTGTGGAACATCTATCCCAGGTGGAAAGAGGCAGCTCAACAAATGCCACACACCCAGGTGTAAACAACATTGCCCAGGCATGGTCCAAGCCCCTCACCTCGTCCCTGTGCTTTGGGGGCCGGAGGGACAGCCCGAGGCACACGGCTGAGACCCCCTTTGCAAAGAAAAGCCGGCTTCCACGGAAACAGTTTTCACAGAGGTGCACACCCTATCCCAAGTGGTTTGTGGCAAGGTAATGCCGAAATGCCCTCACTTCTCTGGAAGAAACCACAGTGCCCAGCCATGTTCTAAGCCCTCCCATCCTCCCTGGGAAGCTACGCGTAGGAGTGAAAAGAGGAGCAGAGCACTGGGGCCCGTTTGACAAAAACCGGCTTCCCACGGGAAAGTCTTTCTCCACGTGAGACATGCTCCCAGGTGCCTGGGGCAAGGGGAAGGAAAGTCCATACACTGACCTGGAAGAGACCACAGGGCCCAGGCACAGTCTGAAGCAGCTTCCCTCAACCGGCGGTTTTTGCTGGCAGGAGTTCAACCCCAATGAACACAGCCCGGAGACCCCTGGGGCAAGCGCTCCCGGCCGATCAATAGGTGCTTGCTGTGGAACACCTATCCCAAGTGGGGAAGCCAGCTCAACAAAATGCACCACACCCAGGTGTAAATAGCTGTGCCCAGAGCTTGGTCTAAGCCCCTCACCTCGTCCTGTGCTTTGGGGGCCGGAGGGACAGCCCGAGACACCAGAGCCCTGAGACCCCTTTGCAAAAAGCCGGCTTCCCACGGAAACAGTTTTCCTGAGGTGCACACCCTATCCCAAGTGGTTGTGGCAAGGTAAAGCAAATGCCCTCCACTTCTCTGGAAGAAACCACAGTGCCCAGCCATGTTCTAAGCCCTCCCATCCTCCCTGGGCTTCTGGCAGCAGGAGTGAAGGAGGAGCAGGAGAGCACTGGGGCCCGTTTGACAAAAACCGGCTTCCCACGGGAAAGTCTTTCTCCACGTGAAAGGGCATAGCCCCAGGTGCCTGGGGCAGGGAAAGGAAATGCCATACACACTGACCTGGAAGAGGGGCCACCGGGGGCCCAGGAAAGTCTGAACCCTTCCCTCAGCCAGCGGTTTTGCCAGCAGGAGTTCAACTAGCTAACACAGCCGGAGACCCTGGGGGGCAAAAAGCGGCTCAAGCGATCAATGATTGCTTGCTGTGGAACACCTATCCCAAGTGGGGAAGCCAGCTCAACAAAATGCCACACACCCAGGTGTAAGAAACAACATTGCCCAGGCTTGGTCTAAGCCCCTCACCTCCTCCCTGTGCTTTGGGGAGCCGGAGGGACAGCCGAGGCCCACGACCCTGAGACCCCTTTGCAAAAGCCGAAACCCCGCGAGCTAGGTTTCCTGGTGCACACCTATCCCAAGTGGTTGTGGCAAGGGTGGCCAAATGCACCCTCCCACTTCTCTGGAAGAAACACTACAGTGCCCAGCCATGTTCTAAGCCCTCCCCACTCCCTGGGCTTCCTGGCGGCTTAGGAGTGAAAAGAGAGGAGCAGAGCACTGGGACCCGTTTGACAAGAAACCGGCTTCCACGGGAAAGTCTTTTCTCACGTGCAGACATGTGCTCCCTAGGTGCCTGGACCCAGGGGAAGGAAATGCCATACACTGACCTGGAAGAGACCACCGGGGCCCAGGCACAGTCTGAACCACTTCCCTCAACCGGTTTTGCTAGCAGGAGTTCAACCCCCACTTGAACACAGCCCGAGGAGACCCCTGGGTCAACGCCTTCCGACGAACAATAGGTGCTTGCTGGGGAACACCTATCCCAAGTGGGGGTAGCCAGCTCAACAAAAGTACCACACACGGAGGTGTAGAAACAACATTG
This sequence comes from Ursus maritimus, assembly GCF_017311325.1. NCBI lineage: Eukaryota > Metazoa > Chordata > Mammalia > Carnivora > Ursidae > Ursus > Ursus maritimus. The sequence goes on along the minus strand of NW_024423319.1, from coordinate 36,606,665 downwards.
CCCAGGCATGGTCCAAGCCCCTCACCTCGTCCCTGTGCTTTACGGGAGCCGGAGGGACCGAGCCGAGGCACCACGGCCCTGAGACCCCTTTGCAGCCGGCTTCCCACCGGAAACAGTTTTCCTGAGGTGCACACCGTATCCCAAGTGGTTGTGGCAAAGGTAATGCAAATGCCCTCACTTCTCTGGAAGAAACCACAGTGCCCAGCCATGTTCTAAGCCCTCCCACCCATCCTCCCTGGGCTTCTGGCAGCAGAATTGAAAAGGAAGGAGCAGAGCACTGGGACCGGATTTGACAAAAACCGGCTTCCAGGGAAAGTCTTTCTCACGTGCCCATGCTCCCAGGTGCCTGGGGCAAGGGGAAGAAATGCCATACACTGACCTGGAAAAGACCACAGGGCCCAGGCACAGTCTGAACACTTCCCTCAACCGAGGCGGTTTTTGCTAGCAGGAGTTCAGCGCCAACGAACACAGCCGGAGACCCTGGGTCAAAACGGCTTCCGACGAACAATAGGTGCTTGCTGTGCCAGAACACCCTATCCCAGTGGAAGCCAGCTCAACAAAATGCCACACACCCAGGTGTAAGAAACAACATTGCCCAGGCATGGTCTAAGCCCCTCACCTCGTCCTGTGCTTTGGGGGCCGGAGGGACAGCCGGCGAGGCCCACGACCCTGAGGCCCCCTTTGCAAAAGCCGGCTTCCCACCAGGAGACAGTTTTCCTGAGGTGCAGGCCCTATCCCAAGTGGTTGTGGCAAGGTAAAGCAAATGCCCTCCCCTTCTCTGGAAGAAACCACAGTGCCCAGCCATGTTCTAAGCCCTCCCATCCTCCCTGGGCTTCTGGCAGCAGGAGTGAAAGAGAGGAGCAGAGCACTGGGACCCGTTTGACAAAACCCGGCTTCCCACGGGAAAGTCTTTCTCCACGTGAGACATGCTCCCAGGTGCCTGGGGCAGGGGAAGAAAGTCCATACACTGACCTGGAAGAGACCACAGGGTGGGCTGAGTCTGAAACGCTTCCCTCAACCCGAGGCGGTTTTTGCTGGGAGTTCAACCCCAATGAACACAGCCGAGGAGACCCCTGGGGCAAAAACGGCTTCCGACCATCAATAGGTGCCTTGCTGTGGAACACACCTATCCAAGTGGGGAAGCCAGCTCAGCAAAATGCCACACACCCAGGTGTAAAACTTCTTATTGCCCAGGCTTGGTGCAAGCCCTCACCTCGTCCTGTGCTTTTTGGGGGCCGGAGGGACAGCCGAGGCCACCACGGCCCTGAGACCCCTTTGCAAAAACCGGCTTCCCACGGAGACAGTTTTCCTGAGGAGCAGACCCTATCCCAAGTGGTTGTGGCAAGGTAAAGCAAATGCCCTCCACTTCTCTGGGAAGAAACCACAGTGCCCAGCATGTTCTAAAGCCCTCCCATCCCTCCCTGGGCTTCTGGCAGCAGGAGGAGTGAAAGAGAGGAGCAGAGCACTGGGACCCGTTTAGCAAAAAACCGGCTTCCACGAAGAGTCCTATCTCCTCGTGCAGGCTGTGCTCCCAGGTGCCTGTGGCAAGGGAAGGAAATGCCATACACTGTCCTGGAAGAGACCACAGGGCCGAGGCACAGTCTGAACCCTTCCCTCAACCGGTTTTGCTAGCAGGAGTTCAACCCCAACAAGCACAGCCGGAGACCCCTGGGGCCATGGCTCCGATGAACAATAGGTGCTTGCTGTGGAACACCTATCCCAAGTGAAACCAGCTCAACAAAATGCCACACACCCAGGTGTAGAAACAACTTGCCCAGGCATGGTCAGCCCTTCACTGCGTCCACGTTGTTCTTTGGGGAGCCGGAGGGAGGGACGCCGAAGCCCACGACCCTGAACCCCTTTGAAAAAGCCGGCTTCCCAGAACAGTTTTCCTGAGGTGCAGACCCTATCCCGAAGTAGTTGTGGCCAAGGTAAAGCAAATGCCCTCCCCTTCTCTGGAAGAAACCACAGTGCCCACACAGCCATGTTCTAAGCCCTCCCATCCTCCCTGGGCTTCTGGCAGCAGGTGAAAAAGAGAGGAGCAGAGCACTGGGACCCGTTTGACAAAACCCGGCTTCCCACTGCGGGAGAGTCTTTCTCCCACGTGCAGACATGCTCCCAGGTGCCTGGGGCAAGGGGAAGAAATGCAATACACTGACCTGGAAGAGCCCACAGGGCCCAGGCACAGTCTGAACCCTTCCTCAACCGGCGGTTGCTAGCAGAGGTTCAACCCCCCAACGAACACGGCGGGGCCCTGGGTGGTTCAAAAGCGGCTTCACGACGAACAATAGGTCACTTGCTGTGGAACACCGCCCAAGTGGGGGTAGCAGCTCAACAAATGCCACACACCCAGGTATGAAACAACATTGCCCAGGCATGGTCTAAGCCCTCACCTCGTCCCTGTGCTTTGGGGGCCGGGGACAGCGCTTGAGGCCTACGGCCTTGAACCCCTTTGCAAAAGCCGACTACTCACGGAAACAGTTTTCCTGAGGTGCACACCCTATCCCAAGTGGTTGTGGCAAGGTAATGCAAATGCCCTCCACTTCTCTGGAAGAAACCACAGTGCCCAGCCATGTTCTAAGCCCTCCCATCCTCCCTGGGCTTCTGGCAGCAGGAGTGAAAAGAGAGGAGCAGAGCACTGGGACCCGTTTGACAAAAACAGGCTTCCCACGGGAAAGTCTTTCTGCACGTGCAGACATGCTCCCAGGTGCCTGGGGCAAGGGGAAGGAAATGCCATACACTGACCTGGAAGAGACCACAGGGCCCAGGCACAGTCTGAACACTTCCCTCAACCCGGCGGTTTTGCTAGCAGGAGTTCCTTTACTTGAACACAGCCCGAGGAGACCCCTGGGCAAAAGCGGCTTCCGGCCCAGTCAATAGGTGCTTTGCTGTGGAACACCTATCCCAAGTGGGGGTAGCCAGCTCAACAAAATGCCACACACCCAGGTGTAAACAACACATTGCCCAGGCATGGTCGGCCTCACCTCGTCCCTGTGCTTTGGGGAGCCGGAGGGACAACCGAGGCACACGGCCCTGAGACCCCTTTGCAAAAGCCGGCTTCCCACGGAGCAGTTTCCTGAGGTGCACCTATCCCAAGTGGTTGTGGCAAAGGTAAAAGCAAATGCCACT
>NW_024423319.1:36554737-36603511 GCF_017311325.1 Ursus maritimus | reverse complement strand
GGTCTGCACCTCAGGAAAACTTTTTCCGTGGGAAGCCGGGTTTTTGCAAAGGGCTCTCAGGGTCGTGGGCCTCGGGTGTCCCTCCGGCTCCCCAAAGCACAGGGACGAGGTGAGGGGCTTAGACCATGCCTGGGCAATGTTGTTTCTTACACCTGGGTGTGTGGCATTTTGTTGAGCTGGCTACCCCCACTTGGGATAGGTGTTCCACAGCAAGCACCTATTGTTCGTCGGAAGCCGTTTTTGCCCCAGGGGTCTCCGGGCTGTGTTCGTTGGGGTTCTCTATTCTGTTCCATTGGTCTATGTATCTGTTTTTGTGCCAGTAATAAAATGGGCAGAAGATATATGAACAGACACTTTTCCAATGAAGACATACAAATGGCTAACAGACACAAGAAAAAAATGTTCAAAATCATTAGCCATCAGGGAAATTCAAATCAAAACCACACTAAAATACCACCTTATGCCAGTTAGAATGGCAAAAATTGACAAGGCAAGAAACAACAATTGTTGGAGAGGATGTGGAGAAAGGGATCCCTCCTCATTTGGTGGGAATACAAGTTGGTACAGCCACTCTGGAAAACAGTGTGGAGGTCCCTTCAAAAGTTAAAAATTGAGCTACCCTATGATCTAGCCATTGCACTACTGGGTATTTACCCCAAAGATACAGACATAGTGAAGAGAAGGGCCATACGCACCCCAATGTTCATAGCAGTATTGTCCACCATAGCTAAATCGTGGAAGGAGCCAAGATGCCCTTCAACAGATGACTGGATTAAGAAGATGTGGTCCATATATACAATGGAATATTACTCAGCTATCAAAAAGAACGATTTCTCAACATTTGCAGCAACATGGATGGCACTGGAGGAGATAATGCTAAGTGAAATAAGTCAAGCAGAGAAAGACAATTATCATATGGTTACTCTCATCTATGGAACATAAGAACTAGGAGGATCGGTAGGGGAAGAAAGGGATAAAGAAAGGGGGTGTAATCAGAAGGGGGAATGAAACATGAGAGACTATGGACTATGAGAAACAAACTGAGGGCTTCAGAGGGGAGGGGGGTGGGGGAATGGGATAGACCGGTGATGGGTAGTAAGGAGGGCACGTATTGCATGGTGCACTGGGTGTTATACGCAACTAATGAATCATTGAACTTTACATCGGAACCTGGGGATGTACTGTATGGTGACTAACATAATATAATAAAAAAAATAAAAAAATAAATAAACATTAGCAGACAAAAAAAAAAAGAATAGAACTAGGCAGTTAGCAAACAAAGATGTTCCTTATTTACAGAATACACAAATCCAAAGTGTCAGAGTTTGTGATCACTGCCTAATTACACTTTAATAAAGAAGAGTTATTAAAAAAATAAAATAAAAAATAAAAAAAATAAAAAGGATAATAAAGAAATACCATGAATGTCTTTGCCCATAACTTTTGATGACCTAAAAGGAACCAATTCCTTAAAAAACATGGTCTGCCAAAACTCACACAAGAAGAAATAGGCAATCTATAGAGTTCTATATCTATTAAAGGAATTGAATCAATACTTGTCATCTTCTGAAACAGAAAGCACCAGGTCCAAATGGGTTCACTGGTGAATTCTACCAAACATTTAAGGAAGAAATTATACCAATTCTCTACACCCTGTCCAGAAGACAAGGAGAGGGAATACTTCCTACCTCATTCTGTGAGGCCAGCATTACCCTAATATCAATACCAGCCAAATATATTGCAAGAAAGGAAATCTACAGATCAACACTTCTCATGAACATATATACAAATATCTTCAATAAGATATTAGCAAATTCTACCCAAGAATGTATAAAAATAATTATATGCCACAACCAAGTGGGTTTTATCCCAGATATTCAAGTTTGATTCAACATTCAAAAATCAATGTAATCTATCACATCAACAGGCTGAAGAAGAAAAATTATGTGATCATATCAATAGATGCAGAAAACGGATTCTAAAGTTTATAATGAGAGATAAAAAACTGAGAATCACCAACCCAATATTGAAGGAGGACAGTTGGAGAACTGACACTACCTCACCTCAAGACTTATTATGGAGCTACAGTCATCAAAACAATGCATTATTGGCAAAAGAATAAAAAATAGAACAAAATAGAGAATCCAGAGATAAACCCACATAAATATAGTCAACTGACCTTTTACAAAGGATTAACAACAACAGAATGAAGCAAGGATAGTCTTGCCCAAAAATGGTACTGGAACAACTGGACATTGACATGCAAAAAACTGAATCTGGACACAGACCATACCCTTGTCACAAAAAATAACTCAAAATTGATTACAGAACTAAATGTAAAATTCAAAACTATAAAATTCCTGAAGATAACAGGAGAAAACCTAGATGACCTTGGGTTTGGTGATGGCTTTTTATATACAACACCAAAGCAAATTGAATCCAACAATGAGAAAATTCAGTTTTTCCAAAGGAACCAACTGAAAAACCATGAAATAAATAATGGATAAACTGGATCTCATTAAAATCAATAATTTCTGTAAAAAAATTTTTTACTCTGCAAAAGACCATCACAAGACTAAAAAGACAAGACACAGACTAGAAGAAAATATTTACAAAAGACATGTCTGATAAAGGACTGTTACCCAAAATATATGAAGAACTCTTAAACACTCAACAATAAAAGAAAACCCAATTAAAGAATGGGCCCATGATCTTAACAAAGACCTCATCAAAGAAGATATATAAATGGTAAATGAATATATGAAAAGACGTGCCTCATCATATATCGTCAGGGAAATGCAAATTAAAACAATGGGATATAAAAAAAACCCCAATAAAATATCACTACATGCCCATTAGAATGGCAAAAATCAAGAATACTAACAATACCAAATGCTGTTGAGGATGGGGAGCAACAGGAACTTTCATTCATTACTTGTGGGATTGCAAAATGGTACAGCCACTTTAGAAGACGCTTTGGTGGTTTCTTGTGAAGCTAGACATGTTCTTACATGATCCAGCCATCACACTCCTTGGTATTTATCCAAATAAGTTGAAACTTACATGCACAGATAAACCTGAACACAAATGTTTATAGCAGCTTTATTCATGATTACTAAAACTTGGGAAGCAACCAAGATGTCCTTTAGTAGGTGAGTGGATAAATAAACTATAGTACATCCAGACAATGGAATATTATTTAGCACTAAAAATAAATGAGTTATCAAGATGTGAAAGACATGGATAACACCCAATGCATATTACTAAGTGAAAGAAGCCACTCTATATAATTCCATATATGTGACATTCTGGAAAAGCCAAAACTGGAAAGACAGTAAAAAGATCATTGTTTGCTAGGAATTAGTGGAGAGGGAGGGATGAAGAGGAAAAACAGAAGATTTTTAGGCAGTGAAAATATTCTGTGTGATACGATAATCACAGGTACATTTCATTATACATTTGTCCAAACCCATAGAATGAACGACACTAAAAGTGAACCCTAATGTAAACTACAAACTTTGAGTGATAAGGATGTGTCAATGTAGATTCATCATCTGTAGCAAATGTCCCACTCTGGAGGAGGACATTTATAATGAGGGAGGTTGCATGTGTGGGGTCAGAGGCTACATGGGAAATCTGTGTACCTTCCTCTCAATTTTTCTGTGAACCAAAAACTGTTCTAAAATAAATGAAGTCTTAAAATACAAAAAAAGAGAACTACTTGATTTGCATTTAAAAGAAATTTTAATTGAAGTGTAGTTGGCATAGTGTATTACTTAAGATTATATTTTGACAAACAGGAAGTGGACCCAGAAAGAAGGAGTAGGGTACAAGCAACAATGATGAGGACAGAAACAACAAAACTATAATTACCAATAACTATAAACTGTATAAAATAACGACATTCATATATTTATAACAGAAGATCTAACTAAAACTCTAGAGCGCAATCATAGGAAATATATGGATGTTCAGTGTTGCTGAACATATGAAGGCCTTTGCCTTGTTTGAGAGGAGGATAGAGAATACTGGATACAGAAGTCTCTAGTTAATATTTATTAAAAACGTAAAGATACTCACTAAAAAATATATGTTATAATTTCTAACCAGCAGAGAGAAAATGAAATAAAGAATCATCGAACTTTATATCAAAAACCAGGGATGTACTGTATGGTGACTAACATAATATAATAAAAAAATATTATTATAAGAAAAAAGAAACTCAATGAAAAGTAGGAATGGACAAACACAAAAGCCAAATCACAAAGTTTGGTAAAGTGCAAAAAAAAAATGTCAAAAGCAGGTAAAAAAAAATCATTAATCACAACCAGTATAAATTAAAGAAAGCTTTTATAAGAAAGGAACCATCAGATTGGATTAATAAGAGAGTTCAATAAGTGATCTAGATACAAGATAAATATTAAAAAATCAAGGGGGGCACCTGGGTGACTTAGTCGGTTGAGCGTCCGATTTTCGATTCCAGCTCAGGTCATGATCTCAGGGTCGTGAGATTGAGTAACGCCCCCCACCCAACCTTGGAGCCTTGAGATTCCTTGATATTCTTTCTCTCCTTCCCTCTGCCTCTTCCCCTCCTTCTCTTAAAAAAAATCAAGGGAATACTTATACACCAGTAATTAAATTTAGAAAAATGTGATGGAAAGAAATACATTCACAAAACTAACAGACACTGTAAAATTATAAAACATTTAATGAAAGAAATAAAAGTAGTCCTGAAAAAAAGACAAGGATATTCCATTTTAGTAACCAGAAGACTTGACATCACAAAGACTTAAGCAGAAAAAGCAAAACTTCACACTTTTTATATAGCCAAATATATAACCTCAGAGCTGGGAAATATTTCATAAACATGACATAAGAAGGACAAACCATAAAGGAAACTATTGATGAATGCATTAAAATCAATTCTTCCGTGTATCAAAAGACACGTCACAGAATGTAAGATGTTTGCAGAGCATTTAGCTGGCAAACGATCCAGAATATTTTAGGAACATAAACACATACATAAGGAAAAGGCTAACAACCCAATTAGAAAAATTAAAATTAAAAATGTATAAGCACACAATTCACAGAAGAGAAAATCAGAATGTTTAAGAACCACTACTAAATTCTACTCCTGAAACCAATATTACACTATATGTCAACTAAACTAGAATTTTACTGATTGATTGATTGATTGATCTATTTTGAGAGAGAGAGCACGCACAAATTGGGGCCAGGAAAGGCAGAGGGAGAGGGAGAGAGAGAATCTTAAGCAGGCTCCATGCCCAGCGCGGAGCCCAAAGCGGGGCTTGATCTCACGACCCTGAGATCATGACCTGAGCTGAAATCAAGAGTCACGCGCTTAGCCTACTGAGCCATCCAGGTACCCATTTTTTTTTGAACTAACTAGAATTTAAATAAAAAACTAAAAAAAAAAAAGTCATGCCCATTCACTAGGTAGGAGGGAAATGCAAATGCAAACAATCAGACACCACTTTTTACCTATCAGATTGACAAATTTTTAAAAGTCTGATGATTCCAAATGTTGTGAATGTGAAGAAAATGGTACTAAGGGAGTGCAAATTGGCACAGACATTTTTAAAGAGTGATTTGCCAGGGTCTAGTCAAACTGAAGATGTTTAGATCGTATGATCTTGCTGTTAGTGAGGGCATGCTACCTCCTCACTTTGGATATCTCCTTTCACACTGAAGGAGTACCATTACTGTAGCACTTTTGGCCTGTCTCTGCTCCTTCACTCACTCTTCTCCAGGGGAGAGAAGTGATTGATTTTTATTGGTGAGTTTGGAAGCAGGACTGAGTTGGTTAAGTCCAGCCCTTCCACCTTTCCTTCCTCTTAGGAGGCTAGGATGAGGTTGAGCACCTGTCTTCCTGTACTCTTCTGGGATTTAAGTCTTACTGTCCAATGATGCTTGTGACTTGAGTGGGAGTAAATTTGGTTTTAGAAAGAGAAAATACAGCTGGCTGCAGATATAAACACATTTTCTAGTGTCAGCTTTATTTCTTAATATCTTTCTTATTTTTTTCCTTATTTTTAAAATGAAAAACCCAAAAATCTCTTGATTGGTAACCTGAGTGAGGAAAGGATATGCTATTGAATTGGAAGCTCCTCAACAGCCAACACCTGTCATTCTACTTCTATGTAGATGCACTAGGGAAGCAATCACACCATGCCCGGAGGGCTGCTTAAATCCAGCACAGAAAGCCTCAACACTCACGCCCTCCTCTACTGCTTCTTGAGCTGCTGTCCCTGGTTCTTTCCGAGAAGTCTCTATTCTTCAGTTATTCCATTTTGCCTGATTTGAAGCCTCTGCTGGGCCCTCCCCTTACATGCAGACTCTGCTTCTACCTTACACTTTAGCACAGTCTGGTGCTGTAAAAACTGATCTTTGCCAGGCTTCCCTGCTGAGATCTGGCCTTTCATCCGTTCCTTCTGGATCCATGGTACCCTCTTGACTGCCCTGAACCTGCTCCTTGCTTCCCTGTGGCCCAACAGCTCTTAAGACTTCTCTTGATTTTACCACACTGGTCTGGACTTACCTGCCTTGACCCACTGCTTCCTAGGTGGCTGCCTTGAAAAGGAAACTTGAATAGCATTTGGCCCCAGCATTCAATGCTGAAAGGAAACTTCCTGCCTTTAATAAAACAAGAAGTCCTCAGAATCTCAGCCTAGACCAGAAATGTTTCTAAAGGAGCTCATGTCTTTTAAAACACAAGCCATTTTTAAAGAAATACTTATTAGACACCTAATGTTATTTTTAAAATAATCCTTTAAAAAATACAAGTAATATTTATTATGTAAGATACAGAATACAGACAAGCAAAAAGAAGGTAATAAGGACTTTCAGTCCCACCACTGAGAGATGAATATTAACATGTTGGTATGTATCCTTTTTGGTCTTCTATCTCTCTTTGCATACTATAAAATCATTATGTATACACACACACATATGTATATGCACCCACACATACATACACACATACATACACACATATTTAGATTTTTTTTTACCAAATATGACTATATTGTATATGATGTTTTCCCATTTAATGATATATGATGGCCATCTTTCCATGTCATTATATATTTCCTCTATGACATTTTTAATGGCTGCATAGTATCTACTGTGGACATACTAAGATATAATTTAACCATTCTTCAGTTGTTGGACACACACATTGTTTGCATTTATTTTTACTATTAGAAACAATTATGTAATTAATCTGTCTGTGGCTAAATCTTTGTGTTGTTCTCTGATAATTTCCTGAGAGTCAATTCCTAGGAATGAAAACACTGGGTCAAAGAATATGCATTTTGAAGGCCTTTGAGATGTATAGCCAGACTGACTTTCAAAATGTTTGCAGGAATATACACACTAACCAGCATACAAGAGAAAGACTGCTTCGGGGAACTCTTGTCACACTGGATATTATCTGTCTTACAAATCTTTAACAATCTTTTAGAAAAAAATGTTATTTCATTCTTGCTTTAATTTACATTCTGTTTATTGGCCACTTGTATTTCTTTTTCTATGCGTTGACTTTTTGTGTCCTCTGCCCATTTTTATGTTAGTGTGTTTGTCTTTGTCACATTGATTTGAAGCATCTTCCAGTGAGATGTTTTTTAAGATAGAGATATGAAGTGCCTTCACTGAAGCCATCATAGGTAATTTTAGTTGTAAGCAAGAGTAGAATCTTTTGCTCATTTATTATTTCAGCATCAGTATAAGTCTCCATTGGAACCAGAGGCAGGATAGACATATTGGAGAGTCTGAAAGTAAGTCCCAGAGAAGTTCAGTGGCTTACCGGTACCACTGTGAACTTCCATGGCTGATCTAAGATGTGACACCCATCTTCCCAAATATTGTCATATTAAATTACTAATCTCGTATTCCAAAGAGATCCAGAGGGGAAATAGTGAAAACACCTCTCTTCATGCCAGTGTATTTAGATTCAAATAAATCCAGAAGCTCAGTTTTATATAGGCTTTTTAATAATTGGGCAAAGTGAGACAAACATTTTGTCACTTTCTTCCCTTTGTCACTTTATTCCTTGTCACACCAACCTCTGGGGGCTCTCCACTGTCCCCAGGCATGTTCAGACCCCCAGCTTGTCATTCAAGACCCTCAGTAATCTGCTTCTGCATAGCTATGTGCTATTCTCTCTCCATTGTGCCAAATATACTCCATCCAGATTGGTCTCCTCAGTGGGCCCAAGTGTGTCCCTCTCTGTAGCAATCCATGTGACGTTACTGTTCTCCACATCTGGAATACTCTTCCTCCTCCCCTTTCTTGTGCCTATATAAATACATCCTGTCCTCCAGCATCCAGATAGAGAGCCACTTCCATGGAGCCTCTGTATCTCAGCTTTTATAGATCCTCTCCTTCTCATATATCTTAAAGTCTGACTACACGCTTTGTTACTGTACTCTAAGCTTTCCTGCGCTGTCCTATCTCTAGGGCTACATGTGGTTTTGTGTTGAGGGTTAGGACGGAACCTGAGTACATCTTGTCTGTTGGCATGCAGTAACATGGAACAGAGGCTTATAAATTGGTAGGTGTTCATTAGTATTTGTGGAGTCTACCATATCAGTGAAATATATATTAAGCACTTACTGTGTGTTTCTACTTTACTAAGTGCTGAAAAGTTTGTGCCTTTAAGGAAGTCATGGTCCCTTAAGGGAGGTAGACTTAGGCTTTAAACCTATTTCTGCCAAAAACTTAATTTTACTTTGGCTGTTTCATTCATTCTACAAGCCTTTATGTATCAGGCAGTGTGCTTGGCATGGAGGGATACAGAGATTCATGGTATCAGGCTCTGCCCTCCAAAAGCATATATGTGTGCAGCTCCTTATAATACAGTGTGATAAGTGCAATAGTAAACACATGCACAGAATGCTATGGAAATGGAAGGGAAAGTCACACTTAAGGGTTTCTCAGGCAGCAAGCACTATCTATGTAAATGCTTTCAGCTTGGATAGGGGTGGGACAAGGGGAGTTTAAGGGAGAGTTTTGAGGAAGGTGTACATTTAAACTGGATATGTTGGTTATAGACATAGCAGGTGGTGGAAGAGAGAAAGGATGACTTTCAGAATATGTTAAAGGAGCTGGGGGTGGGTGTATATGTGTGTCTTGTGTATATATTTTGGGAGGAGGTGAGAGAGTAGGAGAGCTCTGAGAGATAGATTAGAAATGGATTAAAAAGGGCTTTGAATGCTATGCTAAGGAATTTGAGGAAAGAGATAAAGGTTTGCAATGTTAACTCTGTGGAATGAGAAAGAAAATGATAAGTAGGAGTGAATAAAAAAGCATGTTCGCTTTAAGAGATTTAAATACCAGGGGACCTGCCTCTTATAAGTGCCTGTGTGTGTGTATGTAAAGGAGCTTGGTAAACTGTAAAGTCTTGCAGTTGCAATGTCTTTGTTGCTTCAGTGAAAAAGACGTGTTCTCTATCCCCTGCTCAAAATTTTTTCCCCAATTGTTTAATATGTCAGTTCTTAACATGTTAACAACAGGGATTCATTCCTTTGAGAAAAGCACTCCCCTCTTTCAAAATAGGAATACCTCTGGGGTAGCAAACACATTAGGCTCCTCACCCTTCACTGTGAATGAAAATTTTAGTTCTGCTTTTTCTTGAGGGGTGGCAAAGAACAACATGAGGGGAAAGAGCCCTGGCAGGCAGAGAATATAGAGCTTTCTCTGCCGTAGGAGTAAATATGGACAGGCAGCAGCTCAAACACAAACCGAGACAACAGCAACTAATTTGTTGAAGCACCTACTATGTGCCAGGAACTCTGCTAAGTATATATACTTGATCTTATAGTTTAAAAACTACAAACGCCCACACACACACAGTGGTATGAACATCATTCTCATCTTACAGATGAAGAAACTTGGGCATATAGAAAGGTTGTATCACTTGCTCAGGACACTTGGCTACTAAGGGGCCAATCCAGGATTAGAATACAGAACTCCCTGATTCCACAGCCTGTGTTTTTAACAACAATAGCAACATTATATTCCCCCAAAATGTTCCCTGATGAGGATGTCAAATTGAAATTGCACTCATTTATTCCAGAGACCTTTCATTATCAAGTTACTTACTGAGCTTCTACTATGTCCCCAAACAGTATTAGGCCCTATAGAAGCTTAGAGTCCTAATGGGAGAGATTAGGCCAATCCACATGAAATAGTAGGAAGAATCTAGGGTAGGGATGTTTTACATGTGGTTTGTATGTCTCCACTCCACTCTCTCATGCCCATCACTAGACGTGGATAGACTATCACTTTATTCATTCCCATTAAGCCTGGACTCAAATTAAGAATCCTTCTCAACATATACCTGTAGTCAATCACAGCTAATTAGAATTGGTGTGCAAGATGAAACCTACTTTACTTTCCTTTTCTAGGAGGACAGAGGGAAAGGAGCTCATCAGGACTGGCACTGTGAGATGGTGTAGATTTAGACTGGGAAAGAAGAGAGTGCCTTTGGGGAGATTATTTTGAATGGAGGCACAGAAATGAGAGTGTCTGGTGTATTCAAACACTGTGGAGCTCCTCGCAAATTAGAATGGCGGGTGCCCATGTGTACAGTGGCAGGCAACATAGTTGTGAAAATAGAGAGTCATATTATGAAAGCTATCAAAGATTATGCAACTATCAACAAAATGAAAAGGCAATCTACTGAGTGGAAGAAAATATTTGCAAATCATATACCTGATAAGGGGCTAATATCCATATTATATAGAGAACTCATATAAATTAGTAGTGAAAAAGAAAAAATCCACAAAACAGTCTGATTAAAAAGAGGCAGAGGTAGGAAGATCGGTAGGAGAAGAAAGGGAGTAAACAGAAGGGGGAATGAACCATGAGAGACTATGGACTCTGGGACACAAACTGAGGGCTTCAGAGGGGAAGGGGGTGGGGGATTGGGATAGGCCAGTGATGGGTATTAAGGAGGGCACGTATTGCATGGTGCACTGGGTGTTATACGCAAGTAATGAATCATGGAACTTTACATCAAAAACTAGAGATGTACTGTATGGTGACTAACATAACATAATAAAAATTATTATCAAAAAAAGAGGCAGAGGATCTGAATGCACATATTTTCAAAGAAGACATACACATGTCTAACAGGCACTTGAAAAGGTGCTCAACATCACTTATCAAGGAAATACAAATCAAAACAACAATGAGATATCACATCACACCTGTTAGAATGGCTATTATCAAAAAGACAAGAAAATAACAAGTGCTAGGAAGGTCATGGGGAGAGGGAATCTTCATTTACTATGATGGGAAGGTAAACTGGTGTAGCCATTATGGAAAACATTATGGAGATTTCTCAAAAAGTGAAAAATAGAAGCCCTGTATGATCTGGCAATCCTATTTCTGAGTATTTTATCTGAAGAAAATTAACTCAAAAGATATATACATCCCCATGTTCATTGAAGCATTATTTATTATAGTTGATATATGGAAGCAACCTAAGTGTTCATCGATGGATGAATGGATAAAGAATGTATGATGTATATGTACAATGAAATATCATTTAGCCATAAAGAGAATGAAATCTTGTCATTTGCAACAACATGGATGGACCTTGAGGGCATCATGCTAAGTGAAAGAAATCAGACAGAGAAAGACAAATACTGTATGATCTCACTTTTTAAACAAAGATTTATTTATTTATTTTTAGAGAGAGAGAGAGAGAGAGAGAGAGAAGGAGAGTGATCAGGGGGAGGGGCAGAGGGAGAAAAAGAATCCTGAAGCAGACTCCTTGCTGAGTGTGGAGCCTGATGCAAGGCTTGATCCCAGGACCCCGAGATCATGACCTGAGAAGAAATCAAGAGTCAGCTGCTTAACCAACTGAGCCACCCAGGCACCCCTGTATGATCTCGCTTCTATGTGGAATCTAAAAAGCAACAACAACAACAACAACAAATAAGCTCATAGATATAGAGAACAGATTGGTGTTTGCCAGAGGTAGGGGGTGGGAGTGGGTAAAATGGGTGAAGAGGGTCAAAAGGTATAAACTTCCAGTTATAAAATCGATGTCTTGGGGGTGTAATGTACGGTATGGAGACTATGGTTAAATACTGTATTGAATATTTGAAGGTTGCTAAGGGAGTAAATCTTAAAAGTTCTCATTGCAAGAAAAAAACTGTGTAGCGATGGATGTTAACTAGACATATTGTGGTGATCATTTTGCAATATGTAAATGTATTGAATCATGCTGTACAGCTGAGACTAATATAGTGGTGTATGTCAGTTATGCCTCAGTAAAAGAAGGAGGGAAAAGGAAAACTGTGCACAGATATTTAGACTTGGTATTTCTGGCAGTAAATTTGTTAGACCTTGATGACTTCAACAGAGAAATAACATGCTGAAAAGGTGCTTTAAGGAATGTTGGGCTGGTACAATGAATTAAGGCTGAATTAGTATGGAGTTGGAGAGCATTGGTCTAATAAATGTGGAAGGAAAAGGTGACATGATTTACTAACTGGAATAGGATAAGGAAAAGTCATGTGTGTGTGAAAAGGGTGACCCTAGGCTCTGGTTTAAACCAGTTATCTTGGCATTATTTTTAATAGCTCCCCCTTTCACTCTCACGTGTCCTGATTTGGATGACAAATTTTATATTTACCATGGCTTTGAGCCTAGAGGACTAGGAGAATGGAGTACCAATGACAGAGATAGATACCTAAGGGAAGGTGATTTTTGTGTGGTGGGAGAATGTTATGATGATTTGATATATTGAGCTGCAGGTAACAGTGAGATATGTCCAGTAGACTGGATCCAAGAGGCAAAGATTACCCTCTAGTCTCTGACTCTCTTTATGTAAGCCTCAACAGAAACTAAAATTAACATTCTTGCTTCATTTGCCAAGCCTTATTCTTGCCTGGTCTCTTCACTCTTAATTGCAAATTCATGGTCTCCTCTTAATGTTAATTTGATAATTTTCATGGAGAGAGAGTGGCTTCTAAAGAGAAACCAAGCAGCCAAGCAGGAAATCTGAGACTTTCCTCTGCTACACCCAATCACTTACTCATTATGTAGTTCTTGCCTACCAGGAGCCCAACATAATGCTAGTCACTATTGGGGGAAACAAAATAAGCAGAAGATAAGTTCCTCACTTTCAATCATTTTAAATCTTATTAATGGCTTATAGTGCAATATTTCAATCATTTTAATTGATCTTCACATTTTAGATTTTGAGACTAAATACAAATTGTGATTGTGACATTTCTGTTGTCACCTAAAACTTGAAAATGCGAGTATTAAAAAGGTTATCCATCCTTCTAAACCTGATCCTGCACTTCTGATACTCTGACATTAGATAGTTAGTATATGCCTTGATTCATTGGTCTAGGGTATTTGAACAACAATGTGTTCTTTGAGGTCCAGTTATAGTTATTGTTTGTTATAGCTCTCCTTTACCATATCTACATCTATGTCTTATCTGGAGTTATAGATCTTAAAATAACTAAACATAGCACAAACAAATAAGTTAATTCTTCAGAGCAAGTATTAAACATGGAGATACAATATGGTTCCTTATTAATCCTTAACCATTATGAGTTATAGCTTAATCTACCCTGAAATTTCCCCAGACATCAATGAGATGTAGAATCTATGCTGAATCCTATCTTCAAGTTAATTCATATGAAAGATTGTTGGAACTTCAGTGCTGGAATCTTATAACAGTGGAGTTTCAAAAACCAGCTAGAGTATTTCTGCCTAAGGAATCATTACCCAGCTTGTCATCAAATGCATGCACTCACATTTCACCTTTCATTTCCCTCCTATCTTTAGGCCAAAGAAGACAGAGTGAGGGACAGCCTGATTGATGTGGCTCAGAGCACCATGAGGCCTTGTGCTTGCCGGGATTGCTCTGCCAGGTTGCTGTTCTTTCTTTTCCTTTTTTTTTTTATTTTGAGGGAAAATCCATTCGAATGTCCCCCTCTCCTTTCCGATTAACACCTTTTCTTCCACATGCAAACCGTGACTTTCTAGGGTTATGCTTTATAACCAGCAACTTTTATAATTAGCTTCAACAGGATAGATTTTTAGAAATAACTTGTATTTCTTCTAATTAAATGTAATTATATTTGCTGTTTAGAAAAGAAGGTTTTGGAAAGAAATTTTAGATAATTATATCACAGGTGTATGATCCGCAATTAACCAAATCAATGTGGTTTAACAATAATAATAACAACAAAACAACAATAATATTACACTATATGTTAACTAACTGGAATTCAGATAAGAACTTAAAACAACAACAATTAAAACTGTACGAAAAAATTATTTCACTTCGAATCAATCCTGATTGAAGAAAATCATTCTGGAGCAACAAACTGCCCTCCAAGGAGGCAGATTTTCTGCTTGTAACATCTAGGAAAACTCTCCTTTCCATTTTCCCCCCACTCTTCTCATTAGTGGATTGGTTTTGGGGATGGATATCATAGGGACAGTGTTTGCATGATTGGTTCTAGAACTGATAAAAACTGTCAGACAATCATTTTCCAGTTGAGAAAACATTAGCCTGGTGACATTTTCCCATTGAGGAGAGGAGAAATGATTTGCCTGACATCGTTAGTGATAGAATTTGGTTTAGAAACTCCTGTCCACAGTACTTTCTACTACACTATTTTCTTTCTAGCAGGCCTGACCTGCCCTGGTTAAACTGAAATGGTTCTTTAGATAAAATTATATGGGAGAGACCAGGCACCTAGGTGATGCAGTCGTTTGGGCCTCCAATGCTTTCTCCTTGGGTCATGATCTCAGGGTCATGATCCCAAGGTTGTGATCTCAGGGTTGTGAGATCGATCCCCATGTCAGGCTCTATGCTCAGCGCAGTCTGCTTGAGATTCTTTCTCCCTTTCCCTCTGCCCCTCCCGCTCATGCTCTTTCTCTCTCTCTCAAATGAATAAATATTTTTAAAAAAATTTATGGGAGAGGGTAAACCTCAGGGCAAAAAGTGACTTTAGTACTTATCTACTAGGAGACCTTTATTATGGCTAACTGTCATTGACTGCATCTCAGAAATGCATGGATTCATTTCATGTCCTTTGCCATCTGAAGTAGACAAGCCTCCCCTGAATGGAGTTTATTCAGGAATTTCTGCCGCTGATTTTGCTCCAATTTTGCTTAGTATTTTCTGCTTCAGAGGAGTGTAAGGAGACAGAGTTTCATTTTGAAAAGTCAGAAGAATTTATTACTATTATTGTCATACCAGGGAAAGGAGATGAATTTATTTAGCGGCATCTGAAAATAGAATTGCCTCAACGTTGACACCCGCTGCTGATGCTAAATGATGAATACTAAGCACCTGGCACACACTTTACACTTCTCTTCATTTATCTGTTCTTTATATTCCCGTGCTTTAAGATGCATGGAC
Source organism: Ursus maritimus (assembly GCF_017311325.1). Lineage (NCBI taxonomy): Eukaryota > Metazoa > Chordata > Mammalia > Carnivora > Ursidae > Ursus > Ursus maritimus. The sequence goes on along the minus strand of NW_024423319.1, from coordinate 36,588,087 downwards.
ACATTTTCAATGTGTTCTACTCTTGGTCAGGAGCCAGGCAGTAGATGTCATTGATTATTTGTTGAGCATCCACAGCACATAGGGAACTGTACAAAGCACAGCATGAAATTGTAGAAAGAACACAAATGTGTAGAATCCAGCCAGAAATCCTGCATTTGAACATTGGCTCTGTCAAATTCCTGGCTTTGTGACCTTGGGCAAATCAGTTAACTTTCCCGAGATTCACCATCCTTAACTCTGTGAAATGGCAGTAATAATAGCAGGCCTGTTTACCTTAGGGGGTTGATGTGAGGTTCCAATGTGTTATTCCTTGGGCCAGAGTTTTGCAAACCTGTGTTTCTGCGTGCTGCAGCAAGGGGTGGCCCTTACCATAGGTAGAGCAGGCAGCATCTTCTTACTTCACAAAGTACCTCCCAACATTCGACCGAGGAACCTTTGAGGCCTCCATTTCTTTTCCTTGAGGATAAAACCTTTTATAGCACAACCAGAAACTGCTTCCAACGATGGGCACATTTGGAGTGGTAAGTGTGTGCATGAACTCTGGATTCAGACCCACTCAAGTATTAAATGTGTGATCTTGGAAAAGACACATAAGCTTTCTGAGCCTCCATTTCTTCAACTGTAGATTGGAGATGAGTAATAATGCCTACTCTTACAGACTTCATTTTTTTTGAGAGAGAGAGAGAGAGGAAGAGAGAGCATGAGTGGGAGAAGGAGCAGAGAGAGAGAGGGACAAGCAGACTCCGTGCTGAGCAGGGAGTTCAACGTGGGGGTCGATCCCATGACTCTGAGATCAAGACCTGAGCTGAGATCAAGAGTCTGACGCTTAAGTGACTGAGCCACCCAGGTGCCCCATTGGTACCTACTTTTATAGGGTTATTGGGAGATTTAAATGAGGTGAAGTATGAAAAGCACCTAGTGGAGAACAGGCTTTCACTAAATGGTTAGTTCCTTTTGAAAAGAGGGGGTAGGGTGGATGTCTCCAATGCTCACCCACTCTTAAGTTTTAATCCATTAATTCAAGGCTGGCAGGAATTTCATGAGCCTTTGGGAATGGGGCAACTAGTTTACTCTCTGTAGTCATGGGAGACAGTTTGGTGAAGGATATAAAAGTAACACGCATCTTTTTGAAACCTCACTCATCTCATTGGTAAAATTGGGCTAAGTTTTATAATTAAGGAAATTCAGGGGTGGGGGTGGGGGGGCAGAGTGATATGTCCATGGGAAGCCAATTAGTTAACTGGTGGAGCTGGAATGAAACTAAGTAGTCTAACCCAAAATGTGTGTGATTTCCACTGATTGCAAGCAGCCTCATACAGCTAGAGTTTCATGATACTTCTTGAGAGGGCTGATGGGAAGAGGGGTGTGTGGGAGATGCCCCCTGCAGGCATCCCAGTCCCTGACCTCCAGTTCTGACCTCTATTTATGGGCCTTCCTGGAAATGGCGCTTTGAACTTAGTTGCCCTTTCCTCCATAAGTATCCTGCTGAAGTTCCCAATAGCTGCTGAGCTTTTGGGCTGAGGAAAAAACAAACTATTTTCTGGAAGAAAGTATTAGGTAAGTCAAATCCCTTTGCTCCAGTCAGTCGCTAAGACCATAGAATAACGGGATAGGTAAGTCTTGTTTCTCTTTGGCTTCCCCTCATACTTGCCAGCCTTTGACGGCTCACAGATGGCCCAGCAGGGCATAGAGAGGACATGTCACTCTGGTAGCTGTTGGCTATGCCTGTTGCTCAGAGGGGACTGAATCCCACTATCTTTATCTAAATCCAAAGATCTGTCTATAATCTCCTTCTAGCCTGCCCTTTCCTGTTGGGATAGTCCCCCTCAATTCTGACTCTGGCCTGGTTCCTGGTTTCCTGTCTATTTCCTTACAACTGCCTTTCAAAGGCTCACCCTCCTGACTCACCTCAGGGTGCCCTCCTCAATTAGCTCATTTCCTGACCACAGCAATTTGGTTATAGGACACCTCATACTGTAGGTCTCCTAAAAAGTGCAAGGCCCACCTGTTTCTCCTGCCTGATCTCCTGTTAGTCTTGTAAACAACTTCAGTTCCAGCTGGGCTCCTCTGCCTATTGCCAGGCCACATTTCTTCCTGTCTCCGGCATTGTTCAGGCTGTGTGTCTGCCCCTTCCCATTATCCTCAGCAGCAGTGTGCCTTCTTCTCTCTGCCTCATTCTACTGTGCTCATTTTTCAGGTACCTGACCAGATACTGCCCCATATATGTTGACTATCCCTCATACTGGGATCACAGAGATTGTTCCCATTTCAAATAATCAGAGCTCATATGCCATGTTTCTGTCACTCTAAGATGCACCATTGCTTTTAGAAACAGTTTTTCAGAAAATAAAATAAAACACTATATGAAATGCACATAGTAACTGTAAGACAGCCTTTATTTTCAGAGGCATTAAAATGCCAAAAGAAATACACAGGTCTTAGTCTTAAGAAAATACAGTAGCTTGCACCATCTTATCCAACACTTGTTTATAGATTGCCATGAACTATCCTTTGTCTACTGTCAATGTGTCTTGTCTCTGCAACTAAGTGGTCCATTCATTGAAGGAAAGGACTTCTTTTTGTTCTTGTTTCTTCTTTTCTAATCCTCTCTTCATATTCTACCTTCACCCCTCCCTCCTCCCTGGCTCTGAGAGCAAAGCTAGGCAAATAGGTGGGCTCCAGCAAGTCCTTAGGGATTTGGATTGATTGAACCCACTCAACTTGAATCATCTGTCTCCTGTTGGGCCAATCCCAGTATGAAATCCCATTCCCTACTGACAGAGCCCACTGATTTAAATCTGCTCTCTTTTATTTTTAATATTGTTGGCTCTAGTTTATTTGCCATAGTTTTCATTACTTTGGCTTTGTATTCCTACCACATTCCTATTCCTTTGGCTTTCTATTCCTTCTGCACAGTCAGGAAACAGCCAAGGAAGGCCTTTTGGAAAACACTGAATGAGCTGTCACTGTAACAATTTCCTTTCTGTCTTTAGGTGCTCTTCCAGCCCCCAGATGGTTGGATCCTGCAGGTATAATGTCAGGGACCTCCTAAGGTTTTTTTTACTGTCAAGGAGTGCCAGCATTATAGCACTTTGCCTTCCACTCCAATGCCATTAATGGAGAATATATTCATTAGACATGGAACGCATGTTCGTTAAAATCAATACATATAGAAAAATGCAGCACTCTTCAGGAGGAAGATTAAGGAGATTTGCAACCTGAGGAATAATTGACTTGTTGAAATCTCCTCCATCTGATGGATCAGCCCTTTCTTAAAAGCTCCAATGAGTAATTAACATATTGTTCTTGACAAAAGCGCTGATTAGTAATGGCTTACAGATCCATATTATTCAGTAATGTCTTTCAGAGGTGTTACCAATGAAAGGACTCCAAGTGCCAGTATAGCCTCTGGGTCCACTAACTGGGAATGGAAAAAATAGGGTACAGTACATTCCTTGAGCATTTAATTCAGTTCTCTTTCTCATTTCCTATAAAATACCATATTCTTGAATGACCTGAATTGGCAGGAGGAGCAAGAGTAGTGCAGGAGACAGACCATTTTTTGTATGTATTGGTAAACTACCAAGGGCACAAGATCCAGTGAGTGCAGATGAATGAGAAGGCAGGGAAGAAGTAAGCAGTTAGTTTTCAGGACCTGCTGGAGGCAAAGTTCTGCTGAAGTGCTGTGGTTTTTTTTTTTTTTTTTTTTTTTTTTGGAGTTCCCAAGTGTCAGTAAGTGTGAGTGAGGACGATTGCAGGCTAGAAGAGGTAAGTAAATAGGGATAAAGATGGACATTTGAAAAGAAAAACTTCCTGGATAAACTCAGAAGGAACACCTCAAGGGTTTCTCTTATTTTTTTTTCTTTTTATTGGAATATGGCTGACGCACAATGTTACATCAGTTTCAGGTGTACAACATGATTGCTATGCTCACCACAAGTGTAGCTACCATCGGTCACCATATGACGCTATTATGATACCACTGACTATATTCCCTATGCTGTACCTTTTACTCCCATGACTCTTTTACTCAGATTAACAGCAGCGTGTGCTTGAAAGTGCTTTGTGTCCTAGAGAGGTGACATAGTGCTGTGCTTTACAAGCAGAACCTAGCAGTCAGGCTGTCTGGTTCTACCACTTATTACCTGGATAACCTGAGTGAGTTTGTGTCTCAGGTTCTTTATCTGTAAAATGGGATAGTAAAAGTACCTACCCCATGAAGTTGTGTGAAGATTAAATGAGTTGATGCATGTGAAGTATGAACAGGGCTTGATACACGATAATTCCTGCATAAGTAATGTTGATTATCTTTTTTGTTTTATGATGACTTTCTGAGTCCATTCTTCTTCTGCTGTGGCTGCTCATCTTCTGATTTGGGCTTGACAGGCTTTCCCTACTCTGTTCTCTTACTTGATTTCTTTTGTTTAAAGGTAAACATGTGGAAAGACTCGATCTTTTTGTACCTGACAGGAAATAATGAGATAAGACAAAATTTCTTAGAGCAAAAAATATACCCCAGACCATGAGTTTGCAGGTGAATAGGTCAGATTTGTTTAAGCCAAATCCGGTGTCTACTTAGAGAGTCTCAGATCATTATAGTCAGTACCAAAAAGGGCAGATGCTCATCTGTGTGTTAGATTTACATCTAACAATGTGGATCTTCCAGTGACATACCTGAGGACTCCATTAGGTTTATCCAGTCTTCCATATCACCGGGAAAAGGGAAAATAGAGGAATTAGAGCAACACAGGCGTGAACAATGGCACAGCAAAATGTTTTAATAGAATTTAGGTAAGTTTCTTCCTTCAGAATAAGGTTCCTCATTCTACATACGTTGCTTCATCTATTGTTTTTTCCTGACCTCTAGAGGCACAAAAACTAAGCAGCCTGACCCTGAATTCAAGGGCTTCCATTGTTTTTATTTTTTTGCAGAAACAATCTCATATTTATATCACTGACACTCTTCTTTCAGAGAGGGCTTGTTTGTTTGCTTAAAGAAATGTTTCTGTCTTTCTTTTTTCTTTTTTTAGTTCTTGCTATGTGTCTGCTACTATTTCTTTTGATCTTTATAACAACCTGTAAGGCACTGGTATTATCCTTATTTTATAAGAAAACTGAGTTTAAGCGAGGTTTGGATGTATCCCAGGTCAGGTAGTATTTTATTTGTGGTGATGGCATTTTCCAAAATAGAAATAGCTTTAGTGCTATTATTTTTTATTATAGGAAAATGCATACTCAATGTTAAAATAAGTGAGAAGATTCAGAAAGATCTGAAGAAATTTTATTTAAAATCTTTTTAAAAAAGGTTTATTGATTTGAGAGAGAGTGAGCATGTGCAAGAGCATACACAGAGGAAAGGGCAGAGGGAGGGAATCTCAGGCAGACTCCCCAGCGAGTGTGGAGCCTAACGCAGGGCTCCATCTTACAGCCCTGAGATCATGACCTGAGCTGAAATCACCAGTTGGATGCTTAACCAACTGAGTCTCCCACCCAGGTGCCCCAACCTGAACAAATTTTAAAAACATGAAAACAGCACTGTCGACATTTTGGTATATACCCTTCCAAGACTGTTTCCCTTTATATATATATATGTCTACTTCTCTATCACTTCATTTGTGTTTGGGTAATCTCCAAGATCTCAGCCTCTATCTGATCAGGGCTTATCTGACTGATACAAGTATTTTGGAAAGGTTCACCTATTTGTCCATAAGCCAATTTTTGCTCATGCATCTCTCTTGCATGCTGAGCAAAAGATTCATCAAGAGAGCTGAAATGGTTCTAAAAAGCTGGACACCAGTGCACCTTGAGCGCCATCACTGCACCTCACTGTGGTGGACTCTGCTTCTCTTCCATATTTCCTCTCATGCCTGACTCTCCCAAACTCTCTGAAAGGCAGCCTGATCCTCTGACATCATAAGAGGCCAGGAGAAAAGAAAGGTTTACACATTGGATATAAGGCACAAAATGTTTGGCAGCCAGAATGTCAGTTTAGCCATCTTCAAGCTCAGGGCTTTCCAAACACCTGCACTGCAACTGTGGCATAGGTAAAAAAATATATATTTCTATGAAATCCTGGTGTAAAAAGATGAGAGTTGTAGCACTCAGAAGCAATCAGCATTGGGACTTTGAGGCTGAGGGATCCATATATCATCGATATGTTGGCAAACCTGTAGCTCATTGCTGCACACTGGAGTGCTGGGGCAGACTAATTAGGGAACACTGCTAGATAACAGCATTGTCCCAGACTGTGCTCGTATAGCTCTCCGGGTTACATCTCTTTTGACCTCTCCTGGTTCTTACTTCCACATGGCTTCTGGCAGATATTCTATCAGACAAAAATTGGCCTCCAGAATGTAATTAGATGGCTGGTGACAAAATTTGGTTCCAAGAAAAAAGAGTGGGCGGGTAACAGGTGCTGCTAGAACATAAAAGGAGCCTGTGTAATCCCTGCTGCCCCTACAGAAACATCAGGCAGTTGCACCAGGTGTTCTAGGAAAGTACCTGATCCTAAAATAATTTTTTAGAGTGTATTGTTTTTCTGATGTTTCACTTTTAGCAACAAATGATGATGGAGGATTATAGAAGATTTGAAAGGCTGTCTAGTGTGGTGGCAAAGAGTGTAATGCTCCAATCAGTCCTAGCTGGGTTCCAATGCCTCTCACTGGCCGTGTGACCTTGGGCAAGTTACTTGGCCTCTCTGAACCTCAGTTTTCTCATCTCTAAAATGAAGACAATAAAACCAATTATGGTTGTATAACTTCTGAGGCCTAAGGAAATGAGCAGCCTGCTCTTGAGAGAGCTTGAGGAGAAAGAGGAAACTTACGGCAGAGCCAGATTTCATCTAAACAAAGGAGTGTTATGTGAAGTTGGCCATGTCAGAGAGTTTGCTTACCTTGAGATGGTGGGTCCAGAGAGCCCAATGGAAAAGGTTGGAAGGATGATATAGGGAAAGGAAGTACAGTGCAATCTTAGGAGTGAGAGTGAATTGAGATTAAGTGGAAGCATTTAGACATTTTGATATTTTCTCTATTGTACTTTTATTATAGGTAGTTGGGTGTGTGTCTTTTCTTCCTCACTAAAATCATAATGGTTTAACAACGCTTTGTAATCTCATAGGGCCATGCACTAAGTATTAAATAAAGACTTGAATGATAAAAATATTATCTTATCTGATGATAATCTAATGTATTAAAGTCATCCTGAAGATACAATTCTGTCAAAGGAAAGCATCAAAATATTTAAATAGATTATACACATGGGTTTCCTTTATTTCTGTTTTTCAATATTACCAATCTCTCAGAGCACAGGTCAGGAGTGACTTCCCCCTTCCAACAAGCATGCCTTTCCAGCCTTTCTGTGGTTCAGTGATCTACTCTTAATTAGAGATTCCAGTGCCTGAGGCCTGGGTTAGAAGCCAGGCTCAGCAGTCTGATATTCCCAGAGTCTACAGGGAAGCCTCACTTACTACTGGGTATGCCACTGGCCATGCACTAGATCTCTGACTGACAGTTGCACAGCTTCCACTTAGTAGAGGTCCAGGCTCTTATTTCTCTACCTATTGACTAAATCTTGATTGCTTTTCCTATAAAGGGCCAGATAGTAAATATTTTAGGCTTTATGGGCCCAAGGGTCTCTGTTGGAACTCAACTGTCTTTGTAGTGCAAAAGCAGCCATAGACCATATGTAAACAAATGGAAATGGCTAAGTGTTCCAAATAAAACTTTATTTACAAGAACAGGTAGCAGGCAAGATTTGGCTTGCAGGACTGTAGTTTGCCCACCCCTGGTCTAGAACATTCCATGTGTTTGTCACACTTTGGTTTAGTAACTCCAGCATGGCTACCTGATAATATAGGTTTGTCATTCTTGATAGAGTCACAGGCAGGGAATTCATTCAATGCGTCAGCCTGGATGCCTGACTATAATGCCTTTTCATGCCTGAGCACACCCCTGCCACTGTGTTTATTATGGAGTCCTACTGAATTCTTGGTGGTTTCTTCTCCTTGATGCATTTTCAGAAACTCTGATTAGCGACTTTGGAGGCTCTGGGAAAATGGCCATCAAATTCTTTTTTGTCCACCTAATCTCTACTTGGCACCTGATGTTGTTCTCTTTCTTTTCTCTCATGCTTTTCCATTATCTGAAAAATGTCATTCCCCTTGCAATGTCCTTTTTGATTTTGTTGTTTAGCCAAACTCCTCTTGGCTGCACCATGCAGTGCAAACTAACCAGGATTTGCAATCAGGAAAAAAAGAGTCCCGAGTGAGCAGCTTTCCCCTAATGAGCTCGGCCTTGGCTTGGCCTCCTGATTAGATCTCACATTCTACCAAAAAGCTGTCTGTTAAATGCAATGCGAGATCCTGGAACATTAGTGGAAAAACTAGTGAAATCAAATAATTTAGTTAATAGGAATGCACTAATGTTAATTTCTTTTGACAAATGTACCATGGTTATATAAAGATGTTAGCATTAGAGGAAAATGAGTGAATGGTATGTAGGAACTCTCTGTACTACCTGTGCAACTTTTCTGTGAATCTAAAATTATTCCAAAATACACAGTTTATTAAAAAAAAACTTGCCTGCTGAACTGATCTCCCAACCTCACCCCTCCCACTTTATTGTTAGGTACCATGGCAATCTCATTTATGATAATATGAGCAAAGCGTAAGCTTCCCTACCCCAACTCCAGTTTCCACATTAATTCCCTGGAATGACATAACATATACCAAGGACACTTCTCAAGTAGATAGGAATACAATTCTCATTGTATTTCTTTCCTCTGATTACATACTTAGAAAATAGGTCCTTAACACACACTGGGAGCAAAGAAAGTGTGAAGAGTCTCTTGAATTGTCAGTAGAGAAAAGGGTCCTCTTGGGTTCTTGGCCTAGTGGTCATAAGTTAAAAGAGTTAGTTGGTAAAGAAAAAAGTGGTTGGTTAGATCGATCCCTCCCTGAGGAACAGATTCCTAGTATTCAAAATTTTCTAAACTCTTTTCTAAGGATGGCCTACCAAATGTGCTGGTGGAAGAGGGGGCCAGTTAGACTGACTTAACTAGAGGTTAAAAAGGTCCCCAATTTCTGTTGCTTCAATTTATGCGGCCCCCTAATTAATGTGGCCCATAGTTCTTCACTCCTGTGAATCAGGCCTAGGGCATTAAAGTGTTCCCCATTAAAAAGCAAACATTGCCTAGGAGGGTGAATAAGTCAAGGAATGCTAACCAGAACCTGCTTAACCAGAACCTGATTGAAGTATGATTCATTCATAAGGGGGCTGTGGTGGGTAGTTATGCTTGTGCCTCATATATTTAGGTTAAAATCATTTTATGTACTCACATATGCAGTAACATAGAAAATAGCTTTAAAGAAAAATGAATAAATGAATAGTTTTGTGGGTAGCCATTTTATATGAAAAAAAATGTTGATTTAGCTATTTTTCGTTCCTGGGTTCTATGCGGATCCAGTTCGTTAATCAGAATCTGGTTATGTCAGGTAGGGCAAGCAAAGGATTGATGCCCTAGGAACAGGAAGATGAGGTTGATGCTCCAGAGCTGAGACATAGAGATTGAAGCCCAAAGAGTCTGCTAAGGCAAAAAGGAACAGGCAGGTATCATTCATTCATTTATTCAACATATATTCTTTGACTGCTTAGCTATATATTGGACAGTATTCTGGGCACTGAGTGAAGAAACACAAAATTGTCTTCATGGGGCTTATACAGACTGTAAATGGAAAAATGTATATTATGTTAGGAGGTGGTAAGTGCTATGAAATAAAAAAGCAGGACAAGGGAATAGATAGTGATGATGAGAGTTAGGGGTAATTTCCCAGAACTAGGTGAGCATGATTTGGAAACTGAAAAAAACAATGTAGCAGCAAGTCAGCACTTGTGAACAAGGGATACTAAAGACAAACACTAATGCTGGGGCAGAAGCGCTTGCTCTGTACTTTGGTTTATCCCTTGTTGGATGTGGCAGATTTCTGTCCACAGGTACTGATCAGAATCCTGAAAGAGTCCAACAAACAGAGGCAAATTTTGCTATATATGGTCACTAAAATGTCTTGACATTGCAGACATTCCTTTATATGACCACTGTGGCTTGCATTTATGCTGTCTTGCATGCCACATCCCCCTTTCCACTTTCCTGATAGTCTACAACCTGGATTAAAGGGGTGGGTTGGAGGAAAACCAGAAAGGGAGGAAATTCCAAAGCAAAGTGAAAAATCTTAAAATTGGCATTGAACGTTCAGCTCCAGAGGCTTAACATCTAAACATATTTCTTAAAAGCCAAAAAAATATAATATCCAGCACAGTACTTGACATAAAATCCATGCTTAATAGATATTTGAATGAATGAGTGAAATGAACAAATGCCACAACAAAAGGAGCAGCTAGAAGCAAAAAAAGGAGATAAAAATGGCTTCCTGTGATATCAGCTTTTTTTTCCAAACATAAACTCCCTCTGTGGGTTTTGCATCTTTTGAAATAGGTTCATTTACAAGCAGTTAATTAAACCTCTTTTTTCCCCTTAAAAACCACTCCATGCTGATTAAATGAGGTCATTCATTTCTCTTACTTAAAGAACTAGTTAGTATACCTTATGGACTTGTGGGTCAAAGCAGTGTGATCTCGTTGTATCCATATACCTTTCAGGACCTTGGTCTTCATGGACCTAAGAACAACCTTTTAAAATTACCTCATGCTCTTTAAAGATAAGAGGAAGACTCCCCTCCACACATCTAGTGTTTCAGTTATCTGCTCCAGATGCTCTAGGATGTGATGGTAAATCTGTAGCTGTTATCTTCCTTTCTTCAGTTAAGAGGTCGCTGCTTGAATTATAACCCTAGCTATGATACCTGAACTGCTCACTTACTTAAAAACGCTATCATTTTAAAATTAAATTAGAAAAATGTATTCGGTTCAATCTGCAGAACAACAAGCATAATTAAATAGGACAAGTATTTTATTTCTCTTACCTCCTACTTATCAAAAAATACAAAGATGTGAATCCAGACTTTTCAAAATGGAATTTCTAATGCCTTCACTCCGACTCTATCCCAAGAGAAGAGAGAAAATCAATTCTACTTCATGTTTTCCTTCCTGACCAAGGCAGAAAGTATTCATCATTCTCTGGGCAGAAGGTCATGTGGTTTCCTTGAATCATGCTTTGCTTTCACATTCTGCTTTTTGATAAAAGTCCCCCTGGAGACTTTTTGAATGAAGAGATCACCTCTCCAAAATGAATGTGTTCATCTCTTTTATTATAACACAAGAACTCATTTGAGATCTTGGTCAGAGAAATGGATTATAGGCTATAGCCAGTGACTGCAAGACTGGTTTATGACCAGGTAAACTGGACCAGCAATCCCTTCTTTCTCTTCGGGAGCTCCAACAAAATTATCTAAATGTGAGCTCTCTGGTTTTCTATTAAGAGTCTGCAAATAATCTCCAAGGAGTCCCCAGCTCATTACCCAAGTGTTTTCTTAACTGAGCTGAAACCCTGGACAGACTCTGATTTCATAGGCCACTAGTAATAGAGTCCTAGAACTAGAATGAGTTTTAGAGATTATGGAGTCCAAACATATAATCTTAGAAAGAGGAAACTGAAGCTCAGAGAAGGAAAGTCACTTGCACAGTTACACAACTAATCAGTGATAGAGCTAGGATTATAAGGTGATTTTCTTGATTCTCAATCTAGTGCACTTAATCCTATCCTCTCATCAATGTTCAGCACTGCAAACAACTTCTGCATGGTTTTGCACTTGCTACGCTGGTTTCTTTGCTGTGGAGTAGACAGCCACTATATCCCGACAGTGGTGTCAGGAGAGGGAAAGTGTTCTTGATTTTTCTTCACCTTTGTCCCATTTTAATAAAGTTGGGCTTTTTCTCTTGCATCAGATATTTTGTTAAAGATATATCTTTTTCTAAGCATATAGATAGGATTGATAAGTAAATAAATAGATATATAATCTCATTCAAGCTTCTTTGTTACATGTTGTACTGTTATGGAATTGTTTGCTTTTTCTCATCATACTTATTTACCTCATGTGCATAGTTTCTAACTGAGGTTTGAGAGGCAGACAGTATGGTGGTTAATCACACACACACTCTTAAGCCAAAATACTTGGGTTCAAAACTTGACTCCCCCTATTTATTATCTGCTTGACTTTGGACAAGCAGCTTAATTTGTCTGTGCCTTAGTATCCACATCTTTAAAATGGAGATACTAATAGTACCTACTTCAGTCTCAAAGTTCAATCAGAGAAACAGAACCACTATATGTGATAGATAAAAAGATATTTTATTGTAAGGATTAGACATTATGCAATTGTAGGAGCTAATTAAATAGTTTCAGCAAGGCTCATTTCAGTATTTGGTGTTGAGCCTAAAATCATCAGGCAAAGTGGGGGAGAGAAAAGACAAACTAGAACTTAAGAGGACAAACTGGATCCCATGAGGACAATCTGGAACCTAAGTCTATCTTTCACCACCTTCAGCCTCGATGATGTGGGTAACCTCCAGGAAAAGCTGGTATCCTTTACCATGGAGCCGAACATGTACCTGGCCCAAATTTAAAGATGCTAAAGGAGGACATCTTGAGGGAGCTAGAGGAGCTGTAGGCATGGCTCCTGCTCCATGCCAGTGAGCTGGGTCAGTGGATCAGCAACCATGATCATTAACTGAAACCTGGACCCATAAGGACCTTCAGTGTGACAATGGTTGCTCCTTCACTTTCACCATTCAAATCTTGTGAAAATTTCTCTTGTAGCCAACTGTAACTTGGAACCATACAGGGAAAGTAATTCTGAGAAACATAGCTCTAGATTATAACTAGTTTGGTGTAATATAAAGCCACCACACTGTGCCTGGTATATTGTAAGCACTTACTAGACATTAGCTCTTATACTTGCTAGTGTGGTTCTTTGATTAGTGCTTTTCTCTTCTACTAGATAGCAAGTGTCATGAGAGGAGAGAATATGTATGTTTTTATGTACTTTTGTATCCCTCCACCTAGCACAGTGGCTGATATATGATGGAAACTCATGAAATACTTGTTGAATGAGAAGAAAGGCAGACAAGACATAAAGAAGACAATTTGGAGAAATTGTGACTCTTGCAAAACAATCTGTCAGCAAATATTATGGATGATGCAGGGGAATACAAACAGATGCATAAGATCTAGTCTTTGGCATAACTCACAGTTGAGGGGTGAGAATTGGACATTGGGATGGCAGGTACCTCAGCAGCACAAGGAAGTTTGAGCAGAGAAGGACTGGTGATGGCAGAACTGGTCCACCTGTTAGTGTAGTCTCCAACAGAAGTATTCACCTGTGCTGAGCATTTTCCATTTGTTTTTCTAGACTCAGTCCTTACCCTTCTGCATTCTGCTCTGTGATCCAGGAAGCTGACCTTCATGGATGTATCGACTAGGTTATTTTGCCTTTTGTCTTTTCAGTTGAGTGCAGCCAATGGAAGGCAGCACCAGAAGATGGGAAGAGATGGAAGTTAAGATAATTATTCCCTCAGGTTCATGTTAGTTGTCAGAGGCTGAATTCCTCCCTCAAAGACCACGATTTGTTGAGGAAAAAGTTTCAATCTCCTATAGTCTCAGCTGTAAGTGTCTCTCTGGGTTCTAGTAACTGCCCCCTCCAACTTGTCTCTTTAAGCCTAGGGGTGGTAAAGGCTCCTCTGCTATTGCTAGATTTATGGGGCTTCATCATCCTTTGTTGGATTCTCTTACCCTTTCCTACACCATTTAAACAGCTCCTTCATTAAACTCTCCTAAATTAAGCACTTTAAGTGTGACATCTGTTTCCTCCTGTGACCCTAACTAAAATATCATCAGGCCAATCTGGTACTCAAAGGAATGTACTGGGGTTTCTGAGGCATGAGAGCAAAAGGGTCTAGGTGACAGACAACACCCAAAGTCTGATATGGGGTGGCATCCCGATTCTCAATTATTAATCTGTTGTAGTAAGAACCCCAACCATATCTGAAGCTTCCATAATGCAGAACCCAACTTCCTGAGAAGGAACTTGTTAGATCTAGGCAGACAGACAACATAATCCTCATTTGTACCAAGAACCTGAGGTAGAAGCTCAGTCATCTAGACTGAATCACCATGGGTTAAGGAACAGAAAGACCACAGGGACATGAGTCCTGTGGTCACTCCAGGCTCACTGGACACCATGCCCGGGGAAGAACAACTAAGACCAAACTTATCCACTGGAAGAGATAAAGCTCCCAATACATTCCCAGTCATGGTTAGGATTTGTAGGGCTATTGAACAGGCCTGGGATTGCAAGTAAATGGCGTCAAAGACTAGTGAAGTGGGAGAGGCTGCATGATGCCAAATTGTAGAAAATAGCAAATAGGAAAGATTGATGACTTTTTAACGTTTAATGTCAATGACCTTTGATAAGTCATTTGTTATATGAATGATTTAGAAATATCTTTACTGCCAGTATGGAGAGAAATTAGTGATGATAATGATGTTAGCAGTTACCATTTACTGAGCACCTACTAGGTGTCAGGTGCATGCCCCTCCCTTTATAAACAATATCTTCTTAAATATTTACAATAACACTTACATTGTCAATATTATCATTATCCTCATTTTACACATGAAGTAACTGAGGCTCAATAAATGGTTAAACACTTTGCTCAAAGTGCTAGAGCTAAAGTCAAGCCTAAGATTGAATGGCTCCAAACCCTGTGCTTATATTCTCTATAATAGATCATCCCATTCCCATTCCATTGTCTTCTCCTCACCTCCAGCCTATCTATGGCCCTTTCTGTCTTGAAGTTGACATTGTCCCCTCAGCAATATTACAAAGGATACCAATTTGCCAGCCTTATTTATGAGCACCAAACACCACCTTTATTCTCAGGCAGATACTGGGCTCTTTGCCAAAGTAATGGCCCTGATATGTATCTTCTTTCAATCCTCCTGCATTTGGACAGCAGATGATGAGAAAGGAGAGTCTGGAAACTTTGAAGCTGACTTTGGAGTTGCCCTCTACAATTGCCCTGAGGAGGTCTTAGAATGAGTCACCAACTTTCAGACCGCATTTACTGATCCTTGGAGAGGAAATGTTACTATCCCTGGCATTGTACTTCTATGGCCCTCAGCTTCCAGTGACCCCAAATCTTTGGGAAGATACCTCATGCCCTTGGAATAGAAAAGAAATTCATCTTCCAAAAAATTGAAAGCCTTGTTAGCACGGTATGTTCAATTATTTTCTTTCCACTTTTATACACTCATTTTTAAGTAAATGTCTGAGTTAAAAAGGGCCTTAAGAATCTACTCCAGCATCCTCAGTTTACACGTAGGAAAACTGAGTTCCATGAAGTAGAAAGGACCCATCTGTGGTCTCAAAGTAAGTGAATGTTAGAGCCAAGACTAGAGCCGAGATTTTCCGGCCTCCTGGTCCATTTCCCTTTCCCGTTTCTTTTTATTATTTGTTCATGGTTTATTTTTCACAACTAGTGTGTAGGCTTTTGAAGACAGTGACCTGTTCTATATGTTTTTGTGTGCCTGTGAAATTCTTAAAGCTGCTTGGCATGCAGTGGGTTCTATGTGAATGTTTGTTGATTATATATTTTTTTCCAGTTGACCATAGTTGGAGCAGAACAGATCTGTTTCCAGTTTTGGGCATTGGCTTAGTTTGGAATCATCTTTCCCATTTTAATTTCATATTGGTCCAGGGGAAAAGCCAGCTGAATCTATTCACTTAGCACAAGGCCTATCAAAGAAGCCTAGTTCCCTAAAGGATATTATCTAATCCTAATTCTTAGAAAAACTCCTCGGGAAACAAACTTCCTGATGAAGCCTGATTCCATTTCTTTCTTTGAGAGCCCAGAGTTGGTGAAGTCTTATTGGAAACTCGTTCTCATAGATTATATGCTATAGGAGCCTCTCCTGAGTTTCCCCTTCATGTGGAAAATTTATGAATGTTACTAATACTTTACAATTCAATTTCTCTGTCTTCTCACCTTAGGATTCATAATTACCTGTGATATCAGTTTGTTTTTCTCTGCTTGGGGCTGGCAAGTCTGGGAGTGGTTTAGAAACACTTCTAGAGATATTGGAAATGATGTAGCTGTATCTCATTGGAGGACCTGTTTTTGCCTTTTGAGGTCAACTTTCTGCTTGTGGTTAGTCCCTAATACGGTAATTAATGATGGGAAATTTAGTGCTGTGGCCAGTGTCCATGTGTTGCCTTCAGGCCGCACTTCTGACCTAGAGGGTCACAACTCACCTTCTACCAATAGGGAAATCCGTTTCCCTATACTCTAAAAATACACTGGTGAGGCATACACCTGGAGCATGCTGAGCAAAATACCATAATGCCCAGTCCCTGAATTGGGTGGGGGGGGGGTGTCCTGGAAGGTAGGGATGATACATGATGATGAACCAGTGGGTAAAAAAATGCAAAAATGATAAGTAAAGTGTGGCCTTCATGCTCTACTGGTTGCTATTTCTTTCTTTTCGTAACCTCTACTTCTCCAAGTGCCTCATCTTGGCTTATTCTCTTGGAAGATTGCATGTGTCCTTTACCTAATTCTTCCTTCCCATCAAAATAATCTTGATCTCTGACATAGTCCCATTAGAAAGCATGTGTATGCCATGGAAAGAGCAATAGACTTGGATTCAGCCTATCTAAATTCTTCATTAACTTTAAATACTGATAAATTATGTGGCTACTGGGAATGCATTTCTTACCTTCCCCCTTACCATTCCTGACATCTTAAGGTGTCATAGAGAAAAGCCTAGACTATTTTTGCTTGAAAAAATGTTTAGAATCTTTGTTGATTTTATGCCTGCTGTCACCATGAGACTAGGCATTAAGGTATCTCAAGCACAAATCAAAGTGGAACTCTGGCTGCATTTTGTAATGCAAACTCCCCCCATGAGATTTTTAGGATCTCCTTCTAATTCAGCTCCCTTCTCCTGTTAGCAAAGAACAGGGACATAGACATTTTGAAAGAACAATGGGAGGGGTAAACTCACAAATGTGACCTTGACCCCCAATTCAAACATGTTACCCTCAATGATCTCATCAAGTGATTTTTGAATGATGTTTGTCATTCTGTGGCATAGGCTCTCATTACACCAGAAAGTGTCAGATAAAATAAAATAAGATAAAAACAGAGAGGGAGGCAAACCATTAGTGACTCTTAACTATAGGAAACAAACTGAGGGTTGCTGGAGAGCGGGGATGGGGTAACTGGGTGATGGGCATTAAGGGCACTTGATGTAAGAGCACTGGGTGTTATATGCAACTGATGAATCACTAAATTCTACCCTTGAAACTAATAATACACTATATATTAACTAAAATGAACTTAAATAGAAAACTAAAAAAAAAGTGTCAAGACTGAATACTCCAAAGATTTTGCACTAGGGATATTTTTTAGCCCTGTGTGTGTCTTCCCAAATAGTCAGCATAAATTGATAAGAAGAGCTCAAAGTGGCACTAATCTTACCAATCAAATGGGGGAGGAAAAATGAGAAAGCAGTTTGTTAGTGGACAGTCACATCCATGGATATGAAAATACAAGGTGTTAGAAAACTAAAACATGTCCTTCAGGGAGAAAAAGCGGAGAAAAAGTATCCATCAAGGCAGGCCAACCACAGATTTTAACACTATAAACTTGGTCAGATATGAATTATCTCCATTCTGCTAGCAAATAATAATAATTATTGTTATGATAATAGTAATTATTGAATGATCACTATGAGCCAGGCATTATGCTAGGGGCATTATATCTATATTATCATTTATTCTTAAAAACAATCCTATAAGGTAACTACTACTACCATCACTCTTTTACACTTGAGGAACCAAGCTGGATTCAGAAGTTTAAATAAATTGGCAAAGATTATAAAGCCACTAAGTGAGGTAACATAAGTTTTTTCTTTCTTTTTAAATTCACATAGAATTCACACACAGTAAAATGCAGCATTTTAAAGTATACAATTTGGTGCCTTTCAGTATGTTCACAGTGTTGTGCAACCATAACCACTATTTGATTCCAGAATATATTTATCATCCCCAAAAGAAATTCTGTACTTATTCAGCAGTCCCTCCACCATTCTCCTCTGCCCCCAGGACCTAGAAAACCATGGTCTGCTTTCTATCTCAATGGATTTATCTCTTCTGAATGTTTCCTATAAGTGAAATTATACAATATGTGGCTTTTTGTGTCCGGCTTCTTTCACTTAGTATAATGTTTTCAAGGTTCATCCATGTTGTGGCAAGTGTCAGTACTCAATTTATTTTTATGGCCAAATAGTATTCCATTGTGTTGATATACCACATTTTGTTTACTCACCATTTAATGGACATTTGGGTTGTTTTTATCTTTTGGCTATAGTGATCAGTCCTGCTATGAACATTTGTGTGAATGCATTTGTTTGAATACCTATATTTAATTATTTTCAGTACATACTTAAGTGTGGAGTTGTTGAGTCTTATGATAGTTCTACGTTTAACTTTTTGAGGAACCACCAAACTGTTTTCCATAGTGGATGCAGCATTTTGCTTCCCAACAGCAGTGCATGAGGGTTCCAATTTCTCCACACTCTTACCAAGACTTGTTATTTTCTGTCTTTTTGATTATAGTGTACCTGGTGGGTATTGAAGTAGAATTTCATTGTGGTTTGATTTACATTTTCCTAATGACTAATGATGTTAAGCATCTTTTCTTTTCTTTCTTTTTTTTTTGGGGGGGGGTAAAGATTTATTTATTTATTTGTCAGAGAGAGAGAGAGTGCACAAACAAGGGGAACGGCAGGCAGAGGAAGAAGCAGGCTCCCTACTGAGCAAGGAGCCCAATGTGGGACTTGATCCCAGGACCCTGGGATCATGACCTGAGTTGAAGGCAGACACTTAACCAACTGAGCCACACAGGAGTTCCCAGTATCTTTTCATGTATGTCTTGGCCATATGTTTATCTTATTACAAATATCTATTCAAATCCTTTGTTAATTTTTTAAATTGGGTTGTCTTTTTGAGTTGCATGTATGCCTCCAATATTCTGGAGACTAGAACTTAATCAGATATATGATTGGCAAATATCTTCTCTCCCATTCTTTGGATTTTTTTTTAACTTTCTTTTTAGTGTTCTTTGAAGCACAAAAGTTCTAAATTTTTATGAAGTACAATTTATTTTTTCTTTGTGCTTTTGGTTTCATATCTAAGACACTATTACTAATGCAAGGTCATGAAAATTTATACCTATGCTTCCTTCTACATGTTTTATGGTTTTAGCTCTTATATTTAGGTTGTTGATCCATTTTAATTTTTATAAATAGTGTGAGGTAGGAGTCAAACTTCATGTTTCTTTGCATGTTATCCAGTTCTCCCAGCTTTCCATTCATTTCCAAATTGTTTTAGTGTCATTTACATTTAACATAACTACTGATAAGGTAGATTTATGTCTGATATTTTGCTATTCATTTGCTATGTGTTTTATGTCTTTTCTTCCTCAGTTACTCCAGTACTGCCTTTTTTTGTGTTAAATAGATATTTTCTGATGTACCAGTTTCATTCCTTTGTTACTTATATTGCTGCATACTTTTGTGTTATTTTGTTAGTGGTTGAACTGGGAATTGCCAATAACATCTTAATTGTAACAATTTATTTCAAATTAATACCAAGTTAATTTCAATAGCATACAAAAATTTTGTTTCTCTATAGCTCTGTTTTCCATTCCATAAATGCTGTTATTGTAACAAATTATATCTTTAAGCATGGTGTGCTCATCAACATCAATTTATACTTATTGTTTTATGTGCTTAATTGCCATCTGTATATCCTCTTCAGTGAAACGTCTCTTCACATCTTTTGTCCATGTTCTAATTGGATTGTTTACTTTTTACTGTTGGGTTTGAGGATTTCTTTATATATTCTAGATGCTACTTCTTTGTCAGATATGTACATTACAAATTCATTCTCCCCATTTGTAGTTTGTCTTTTCATCCTCTTAACAGCATCTTTTTTTAAAAAAAAATTTCTAGTTAGTTAACATAGAGTGCAATATTGGTTTCAGGTGTAGAATTTAGTGATTCATCACTTACATACAACACCCATTGCTCATCATAACAAATACCCTCCTGAATACCCATTGCCCATCTAGCCTATCACCCACCCACATCCCCCCATCAACCCTCAGTTTGTTCTATTTAAGAGTCTCTTATGGTTTGTTTCCCTCTCTCTTTTCTCTCCCACCCATATGCTCATCTATTTTTTTCCTTAAATTCCACATATGAGTGATATCATATGGTATTTGTCTTTCTCTGACTGACTTATTTCACTTAGCATAATACTCCTAGCTCCACCCACATCATTGCAAATGGCAAGATTTCATTCTTTTTGATGGCCGAGTAATATTCCATTGTATATATACCACATCTTTTCTACCCATTCACCAGCTGATGGACATTTGGGCTCTTTCCATAATTTGGCTATTGTTGATAATGCTGCTATAAATATCAGCGTGCATATAATATCCCTTTGAATCAGTATTTTTGTATCCTTTGCAGAAATACCTAGTAGTGCAATTGCTGGATTGTAGGGTAGTTCTATTTTTAACTTTTTGAGGAATCTTCATACTGTTTCCAGAGGGACTGCACCAGTTTGCTTTCCCATCAACAGTGCAAGAGGGTTCCTCTTTCTCCTTATCCTTGCCAACACCCGTTGTGTTTTGTGTTCTTAATTGTAGCCATTCTGACAGGTGTGAGGTGGTATCTCATTGTGCTCTTAACAGCATCTTTAACAGAGTAGAAGTTTTTAGTTTTTATGAGCTCAAATTTCTTCCTTCCTTCTCCCTCCCTCCCTTCCTTCCTCCCTCCGTCTCTCCCTCTCCCTCTCTCTTCTTCCTTCCTTCCTTTCCTTCCTTCTTCTCTTTCTTCCTTCCTTTCATTCTCTTCCTTCCTTCCTTCTTTCCTTCCTCCCTCCTTCACTCTTTCTCTTTCTTTCTTTCTTTCTTTCTTTCTTTCTTTCTTTCTTTCTTTCTCCTTCCTTCCTTCCTTTCCAAAATATTTTTAAAATTTTAATTCCAGTATAGTTAATATACAGTTTTATATTAGTTTCAGGTGTACAGTATAGTGATTCAATAAATCCTTACAGTACCCAGTGCTTATTACAACAGTGTGTACTCCTTAATCCCTGTCACCTATTTCACCCATCCCCCTTCCCACCTCCCCTCTGATAACCATCAGTTTGTTCTCTATAGATAAGGCTCTGTTTCTTGGTTTCTCTCTCTTTTTTTTCCCTTTGCTCATTTGTTTTGTTCCGTAATTTCACCTAGGAGTGAAATCATATGGTATTTGTCCTTCTCTGACTTATTTCACTTAGTATTATACTCTCTAACTCCATCCATGTTGTTGCAAATGGCAATATTTCATTCTTTTTTATGGCTAAGTAATATATTTTTTATATATACCACATCTTTATCCATTCATCAATTGATGAACACTTGGGCTGCTGCCATGGTTTGACTATTGTAAATAATGCTTCAATAAACATAGGCATGCATGTATCCCTTCGACTTAGTGCTTTTGTATTTTGGGGGTAAATACCCAGTAGTGCAATTGCTGGATTATAGGGTAGTTCTATTTTTAACTGTTTGAGGAACCTCCATACTGTTTTCCAGTGGCTGCATGAGTTTGCATTCCCACCAACAGTGCATGACTCTTCCTTTTTCTCTGCATCCTTGCCAACACTATTGTTTCTTGTGTTGTTGATTTTAGCCATTCTAACAGGTGTGAAGTGATATCTCGTTTCATTTTGATTTGTATTTCCCTGATGATGACTGATGAGCATCTTTTCATGTGTCTGTTGGTCATGTGGATGTCTTCTTTGGAGAAATAAATGTCTGTTCATGTGTTCTGCCCATTTTTAATTGGATTATTTTTTTTTGGGCATTGAGTTATATCAATTCCTTATACATTTTGGATACTAAGCCTTTATGGGATGTATCATTTGCAAATCTCTTCTTCTATACTGTAGGTTGCCCTTTAGTTTTGTTGATTGTTCCCTTCACTGTACAGAAGCTTTTTATTTTGATGCAGTCCCAATAATTTATTTTTGCTTTTATTTCCCTTGCCTCAGGGGACATATCTAGAAAAATGTTGCTTTGGCTGATGTCAAAGAAGTTACTGCCTGTGTTCTACTCTAGGATTTTTATGGTTTCAGGTCTCAAATCTAGGTATTTAATCCATTTTGAGTTTGTTTGTTTTTTTTTTTTGGTATGGTGTAAGAATGTGGTCCAGTTTCATACTTTTTCATATAGATGTCCAGTTTTTGCAACACCATTTCACAACACCATTCCGGTTTTCACAACACCATCTTTTCTGCTTTGATGAAGACTTATTGACTGTTTAATTGTGGGTTGATTTCTGGGTTTTTGATTTTGTTCTATTGATCTCTGTGTCTATGTTTGTGCCAGTACCATACTATTTTGATTACAATGGCTTTGTTGTAAAAATTGAAGCCTGGAATTGTGATACCTCCAGGTTTGCTTTTCTTTTTCAAGATTGCTTTGGCTATTTGGGGTCTTTTGTGGTTCCACATAAATTTTAGGATCATTTGTTCCAGTTCTGTGAAAAATGCTGTTGCTATTTTGATAGAGATTGCATTAAATGTATAGATTGCTTTGGGTAGTATAGACATTTTAACAATATTTGATTTTCTAATCCATGAGCATACAATGTCTTTCCATTTCTTTGTGTTATCTTCAATTTCTTTCATCAGTGTTTTCTAGTTTTCAGAGTATAGGGCTTTCACCTCTTTGGTTAGGTTTATTCCTAGGTATCTTACCATTTTTGATGTAATTTAAATGAGATTTTTTTTCTTAATTTCTCTTTCTGTTGCTTCATTATTAGGGTATAGAAGTGCACCAAATTTCTATACATTCATTTTATATCCTGCAAATTTACTGAATTTGTTTATCAGTTCTAGCAGTTTTTTGGTGGAATCATTCAGGTTTTCTACATCTAGTATCATGTCATCTGCAAATCGTGTTTTACTTCTCTTCCCAATTTGGATGCCTTTTATTTCTTTTTTGTCTAATTGCTGTGGCTAGGATTTCCAGTACTATGTTGAATAAAAGTGGTGAGAATGGACATCCTTGTCTTGTTCCTGACCTTAGGGAAAAAGTTATCAGTTTTTCCCCATTGAGTTTGATGTTCACTGTGGGTTTTTCATATATGGCCTTCATTACATTGAGGTATGTTCCTTCTAAACATACTTTGTTGGGATGCCTGGGTGGCTCTGTCAGTTAACCATCCAACTCTTGCTTTCAACTCAGGTCATGATCTCATGGGTGGTGAGATTGAGCCCCCACATCTGGCTCTACACTCAGGGGGAGTCTGCTTGAAGATTCTCTCCCTCTGCCCCTCCCCATGCTCACTCACATGCTCTGTTTTTTTCTCTCTCTCTCTCTCAATAAATAAATCTTTTTTAAAAAAACATACTTTCTTGATAGGTTTTATCATGAATGGATGTTGTACTTTGTCAAATGCTTTTTCTGCATATATTGAAATGATCATATAGTTTTTTTCTTTTATTGATGTGATGCATCACATTGATTGATTTGCAAATATTGAACCATCCTTGCATCCTGGGAACAAATTCCACTTGATCGTGGTGAATAATTTTTTTAATGTATTATTGGATTCATTTTGGTACCATTTTGTTGAGAAGTTTTGTACCTATGCTCATTAGAAATATTGGTATGTAGTCCTCTTTTTTTTTGGTGGTGTCTTTATCTGGATCAAGGGGATACTGGCCTCATAGAATGAATTTGGAACTTTTCCTTCCTCTTCTATTTTTTGGAATAGTTTAAGAAGAATAGGTGTTAACTTTTAAAAAAATATCTCATAGAATTCTCCTGTGAAGCTTTCTGGGCCCGGACTTTTGTTTGTTGGGAATTTTTGATTACTGATTCAATCTCCTTGCTGGTAATTCGCCTGTTCAAATTTTCTGTTTCTTTCTGCTTCAGTTTTGGTAAGTTATATGTTTGTAGAAATGTATCCATTTCTTCTAAGTTGTCTACTGTTTTAGAATATAGTTTTTGATAATATGCTCTTACTTGTATTTCTGCAGTGTTGGTTGTTATTTTTCCTCTCTCATTTGTAATTTTATTTATTTGAGTCATTGTCTTCTTTTTCTTGATAAGTCTGGCTAAAGGATTATCAATTTTATTGTTTTTTTCTTCTTCAAAGAACCAGCTCCTTGTTTCCTTGATTTGATCTGCTTTATTTTTTTTTAAGTTTCTACATCATTTATTTGTATTCTAGTCTTTATTGTTTCCTTTCTTCTGCTGATGTTAGGTTGTGATTTCTTGTTCTTTCTAGCTCTGTTAGGTGTAAGGCCATGTTGTTTACTTGTGACTTTTCCTTCTTCCTATGGTAGGCCTGTATTGCAATAAACTATCCTCTTTGAACTGCTCTAGCTACATCCCAGAGGTTTTGAACTGCTGTGTTTTCGTTTTCATTTATTTCCATGTACTTTATAATTTTTTCTTTTATTTCCTGGTTGACCCATTCATTGTTTAGTAGCATGTTTTTCAACATCCATGTATTTGTGGTCTTTCCAAATCTTCACTTCTAGTTTTATAGCATTGTGGTCAGAAAAGATGCATGGTATGACTTCAATCTTCTGGAATTTGTTGAGGCTTGTTTTGTGTGCTAATATGTGATCTATTCTGGAGAATGTTCCAAGTGCACTTGAAAAGAATGTGTATTTTGCTGTTTTAGGATGGAATGATCTGAATATATTTGTTAAATCCATCTGGTCCAACGTATCATTCAAAGCCACTATTTCCTTGTTGATTTTCTGTTTGGATGATCTGTCCATTGATGTGAGGGGGATGTTAAAGTTCCCCTACTGCTATTGTATTTTTAAAAAGATTTCATTTATTTATTTTTTAGAGAGAGAGAGAGAGAAAGAGAGTGAGCAGGGGGAGGGGCAGAAGGAGAAGGAGAGAAAGAATCTCAAGTGGACTCCACGTTGAGCACAGAGCCCAATGTGGGGCTTAATCTCATCACCCTGAGATCATGACCTGAACTAAAACCAAGACTCAGATGCTTAACCAACTGAACCACCCAGATGTCCCCCTACAACTATTGTATTATTATCAATTAGTTCCATTATGTTTGTTAGTAACTGTTTTATGTGTTTGGGTACCCCTATGTGCATAGATATTTATGATGTCCCCCTACAACTATTGTATTATTATCAATTAGTTCCATTATGTTTGTTAGTAACTGTTTTATGTGTTTGGGTACCCCTATGTGCATAGATATTTATGATTGTTATACCTTCTTATTGGTTTGTCCCCTTTGTGATTATATAGTGTCCTTCTTTGTCTCTTGTTAAGGTCTTTGTTTTAAAGTCAGTTTTTCTGTTATAAATATTGCCACTCTGGCTTTCTTTTGACATCCATTTGCATGATAAATATTTCTCCATCCCCTAACTTTTCAATCTGCAGGTGTCTTCGGGTCTAAAATGAGTCTCTTGCAAGTAGCATATACATGCATCTTGTTTTTTTAATCCAGTCTGTCACCCTATGTTTTTTGATTGGAAAGTTTAGTCCATTTACGTTCAAAGCAATTATTGATAGGTGTTTATTGCCATTTTGTTACTCATTTTTTGATTGTTTTTGAAACTTTTCTTTGATCCTTTATCTCTTTGTTTTTTGGTTTTCTTAATGAGATACTTGGATTCCTTTCTCTTTATTTTTTGCATATCTATTACTGTTTTTGATTTGTGGTTACCATTCGTTTTATATGTAACATCTGCATATGGCAGTCTATATTAAGCTGATGGTCACTTAATTTGGAACTCATTCTCTCCCCTGCATAGTTCAGAAATTTGGTATCATAATTTACATCACTTTCTTTTGTGCTTCTCTTGACTGATTTTTACTGGTATACTTAATTTTCTTGCTTTTGTCCTTATTTTTCTTACTCCTACTTTTAGTTTTTGTTTTCAACTCCCAGAGTCCCCCTTAAAATTTCTGGTAGAGCTGGTTTAGTTGTCATGAATTCTTTTAACTTTAGTCTGGAAACTCTTTATCTCTCCTTCTATTCTGAATGACACCTTCCTGGATTGGGTATTCTTGGCTGTAGATTTTTCCCCTTCAGCATTTTGAATATATCATGCCACTCTCTTCTGGCCTGCAGTGTTTTTGCTGAAAAATTAGCTGATAACCTTTGGGGTTTTCTTTGTATGTAGCTGTCTTCTTTTCTCTCATAATCCTTTAAATTCTTTATCACTATTTTTTTTTTACCATTTTAATTACCATGTGTCTTGGTGTGTACCTCCTTGGGTTGAGTTTGTTGTGGTATCTCTGTGCCTCCTGAATCTGGTTCTCTGTTTCATCTTCTAGATTCAGGAAGTTTTCAGCTTATTTTGTCAAATAGATTTTCTGCCCCCCTTTCTCCTTCTTCTCCTTCTGGGATCCTTTTGATGAAAATGTTATTTTGCTTGATGCTGTCACTGAGTTCTCTAAGTCTATTCTCATTATACAGTATTTGTTTCTCCTATGTTCAGGTTGATTGCCTTCCATTATTCTATCCTCCAGGTCACTGATATGTTCCTCTGCTTCCTGTAGCCTACTATTTATTCCATCTATTGTATTTTTAATTTCACTTATTGAGCTCTTCATCTATGGTATGTTATTTCTTATCTCTTTGTCAAGGGTCTCGCTGATGTCCTCCACCCTTTTCTGAAGTCCAGTGGGTATCTTTATGATCAGTACTTTTTTTGAACATTACTTTTAATTCTCTATTAGGCATGGGGCACCTGGATGGCTCAGTCAGTGGGGCATGTGACTCTTGATCTTGGGGTTGTAGGTTTGAACCCCACATTGGGTGTGGAGATTACTTTAAAATGATAAATTCTTAAAACAACAAATTCCCTATCAGGCATATTACCTACTTCTGTTTCACTTAGATCTCCTGCTATGATTTTGTTTTATTCTTTCATTTGGGACATATTCCTTTCTTATTTTGTCTACCTCTCTGTGTCTGTTTCTGTGTGTTAGGAAAGTCAGCTGCATCTTCTGCTCTTGGAAGTAGTAACTTTATGAAGAAGAGGGCCTGTAGTGCTCTGCAGTGTAGTGTCCCCTGTTCACCAGAACCTGGCACTTCAAGGGAGTCTTCTATGTGTGTTGCTTGCATCCTGCTGTTTTGTCTGAGTCACTTTTTCTTTCAGTCCAGATGTCTGTACTGACTCTCTGCCTGTTGTGGGCTATGCTTGCTCTCTGTGGTATTAATAAGACCCAGGCAGGGCAGTTCTGAGGTGGCATGACTGTTTACACCTCAGTGATGTAAACAAAATTTGGGCTGAGCTGCTAGTTCTAGGCCAGGCAGGCCAGTTCTGAGGTGGCATGACTGCAAGAGAGCTTGGGGGTGGAGCAGTGGTGTAAACAAAATTTGGGCTGCACTGCTAGTTCTAGGCCAGGTCCCCTGAAGCACGGTGGTGGCTGGGGCCTGGTGCATGAAGGTAGTGGCGGTAGCCAGGGGTGTAGTATGAAGAGGTGGCAGCAGCCAGGGGTACAGTGCACAGTGGAAGTGGTGGTGGCAGGAGGTGTGCAGCATCTGTGTGAGAGGTGGCTGTACAGGGAGCACACCCATAGCATTAACCAAATTTGCCCTGAGCCCAGGGCTGAGGCCAGCAGGCTTGGAGTGGGCAAGTCTTCAGAAGAACATGTGAGAAGGGTGCACTGCTGGCAGGTTAGGTAGCAAGTGTCTGTGCAGTGCTGCCTCCCACAGGTGGCTCTGTTTATGCCAGGGGTGGGGGAGAAAAATGGCACCTTCCAGATCCTTTGTTCCCAGAGAAGTTCCCCCACCAAGCTCTGAAATCAGTATAAACAGATCTCCCTCCTGTTGTGCAAGCTATTGCTTCTATGTTGCCTCTCCATGAGCTGCTATTTCTTTAAGGGTGGCGACCCAGCTATCACTCATTCCCCAGGTTCACCCAGGGCTGAGTCTGCTTTTAAAGTTCCCAGCTCCAAGTCCCCGCTGGTTATACAAACTCAGGGAATTCAGCCCCTCTGGTTTTCAAAGCCAGACTTTATGGGTATTTGTCTTAGCTGTGTGGGCTCCTGGTGCTTTTCCTTCCCCACACTCCCTCCATTCTGTGGGCCCCACCCAACCACTCTATCTGTCCTTCCTAACTTCTCAGATGGGAGTTCTCTACATTTAGCTGTGGAGTTTGTTCTGCCAGTCTTTGAATAGCTCTCCAATTTATTTACAAGGGTATGAGTGATATCTAGTTGTAAATGTGGGACAGGGTGAACTTAAGGTCCTCCTACTCTGCCATCTTTCCAAGCTTCCCTGAGTTCAAATACATTGATATTCTTTTTATGGATCATGTCTTTGGTGTCAAGTCTAAGAACTTTTTGCCTACTCCTAGATCCTGAAGTTTTTATCTATTTTTTGCTCATCATTTTAGATTTTATATTTAAGTTAGTGATCCACTTTGAAATTTTTTGGGGGTATAATTTGTGTATGTGAGTTTCAGGTCAAGGTTTGTTTTTTCCCTCATAAATGCCAAAGTGCTCACCACCATTTTTGAAAAAGCTGTCTTTCCTTCTCTGAACTGCTTTTGCACCTTTGTAAAAAATCATTTGGGCATATTTGTGTTGATCTATTTCTGGATTCTCTATTTTGTTCTCTTGATTTATGTGTATTTCTCTATTAATAAACATGCTGTCTTGATTATTATAGCTATGTAGTAATTCTTGACATCAAGTAAACTGATTTTTATCATTTGTCTCTGATTCTTACAACTTTGTTCTTCTTTTTCAAAATTGCTTTAGTTATTCTGGTTCCTTTGCTTTTCCATAAAATTTTAGAATAAACCTATCCATATCTACAAAACATCTTGCTGGCATTTTGATAGGAATTTTATAGGAATTAAACCCGTGTATCAATCTGGGAAAAATTGTCATCTACTGAACTATTGTTCTTCCAATCCATGAACACGGTATATCTCTCCATTTATTTAGATGTTCTTTGACTTCCTTCATCAGTATATAGTTTTCAGCATACAAGTCTTGCACATGTTTTGTTAAACGTAAGTAGTTCATATTTTGAATAAATTGTATTTTTAATTTTAGTGTGTACATTTTTATCACTAGTATAGAGAAATACAATTGTTTTTCTATGTTTATCTTACATCCTGCAATCTTGCTGAATTCCTTTGATAGTCCTAGGCAAAGTTTTATAGACTTTGTAAATTCCTTGGGATTTTCTACATAGATAGTCATGACATCTATAAATAAGGACAGTTGTATTTCTTCCTTTGTGATCTGTGTGCCTTTTATTTACTTTTCTTGCCTTATTGTACTGGCTAAAACTTCCATCTCTGTGTTGAATAAAATTGGTGATAGCTTATATCCTGGGCTTGTTCCCAGTCTTGGGAATGGAGCATTCAATCTTTCAGCATTACTTATAATGTTAGCTGTAGCTGTTTTGTAGATTCTCTTTATTAAGTTGAGAACATTTCCTTCTATTTCTGTTTTTCTAAGAGCTTTTATCATGAAGAGGTGTTGAATTTTTTCAAATGCTTTTTCTGCATCAACTGATATAATTATCTGATTATTTAACCTGCAAATGCAGTGGATTATACTGAATGCTTTTTGAATATTGAACCAGTCTTGAAACCTTGGAATAAACCCCACTAGGTGATCATTTATAATTAATTTCATATATTGCTGAATTCTAATTGCTAATATGTTGTGAAGGATTATTGTGCCTATGTTCATGAGGAATATTGGTCTGAAATTTTCTTTGTACTTTCTTTATCTGGTTTTGGTATCAGGATAATACTAGCTTCATAAAATGAATTGAGGAGTATTCCCTCCTCTTCTCTTTTCTGGAAGAGATTGTGTAGAGTTGGTATTAATACTTTAAGTGTTTGGGTAGAATTCTCTAGTGAAACCATCTGGGCTTAGAGATAATTTTTGGGAAGTTTTAAAATTACAACTTTAATTTCCTTAATAGTGATAGACCTGTTCATATGATCTATTTCATATGAATAAATTGTGGTAAATTTTGTTTTTTGAAGAATTAGTTCATCTAAGTTCTCAAATTTTTGTATTTAGAGGTTTTTCTGAATAGTAGTCCTTTAATATCCTTATGATATCTGTAGAAATTTGGAGTAATAAGTGCTGTTGGAGTTTCCCTGTGGTAATTTGTAACTTCTCTCTCTTTCTCTTCCTCAGTCTTTCTAGAGGGCTGTCAATTTTATTGATCTTTTCAAAGATTTAGCTCTTTTCATTGATTTTTTTCCTATTGTTTTTGTTTTCAATTTCATTGATTTTTGTTCTTTATTATTTTCTTCCTTATGTTTGATTTGGATTTATTTTGCTCTTTTATTTGGTTCTTGTGGTGAGTGCTTAGATTATTGTTTTGAGACTTTCCTCTTTTCTAATGTTCTCGTTTATTGTTACAAATTTCCTTCTCAGCACAGCTTTATCTGTGTCTTACAAATTTTGATGTTGTATTTTCCTTGTCATTCATTTCCACATACAAAATTTCCATTAAGAGTTCTTCTTTCAGTCATGTATTATTTAGAAATGTGTTCTTTAGGGGCACCTGGGTGGCTCAGTTTATTAAGTATCCAATTCTTGATTTTGGCTCAGGTCATGATCTCAGGGTCATGAGATTGAGCCCTATGTGGTGTTCTGTGCTGAGCATGGAGCCTGCTTACAATTCTCTCCCTTTCCCTCTGCGCCCCCCACTCCTGTTCATGCTCTCTCTCTCTCTCTCAAAGAAAAAAAAAGAAATGTATTTGTTAGTTACCAGAATTTTTAGATATTTTCCTTTTATCTTTCTATTATTGGTTTTTAGTTTGATTCCATTGTGGTCAGAGAATGCATTGTATGTGATTTTAATTCTTTTAAATTTGTTGTTTT
This sequence comes from Ursus maritimus, assembly GCF_017311325.1. Lineage (NCBI taxonomy): Eukaryota > Metazoa > Chordata > Mammalia > Carnivora > Ursidae > Ursus > Ursus maritimus. The sequence goes on along the minus strand of NW_024423319.1, from coordinate 36,557,149 downwards.
TTTTATGGCTCAGGATATGGTCTATCTTATTAAATGTACATAGGTACTTGAAAAGAATGTGTATTCTGCAGTTAGGTGGAGTGGGGACAGGAATAGAGCCCTGTTAATGCTGGGGATGGGTGGAAGTCTAGTTGCCCCACCTGGCCTCCACTGACAATGTGGAGGGGAAAGCTCATTCTGGTCATACAGTGATGAAAGTGTCAGCTTCTTGCTTGGCCTTATCTGGTACCATCATAGCATGGAAGTTACTCTGCTTCATTGCAAACCTGTGAGTGTGGAAGTCTAAGCTGTCCATTCTTCCTTTACTGGTTTGGATGAGGCCACAAGTTTTTCTGTGGTGCATGGCTGGAATAGAGTAGCATTGCAATATTGCACTACAATATTATTTAAAAGTTTTCTCTCTTGTTAGGCTTCTTCTTTCCTGATTCCCTGGCTAGAAAAAGCAGACTTTGCTTGGCAACTTTTTGGACTGCATCCACTGGCATTACCAGGTTATGGCCTTCTTCCACTACAAGCCTGAGATATATGAGCAAAACAAAAACCCAAGGACCATATCTCCATGTTATTTTCTGATCCTGAGGTCTCTAGCTGCTGTACTTTCTTCTCTTCACCCTTCAGAATCTTCTTATGTTTGCTTTTTATGTAATTTTCAGGATTTTAGTTGTACTTAGTGGGAGAAATAGGGAAAAGTATGTCGACCACATATTTCTGGAAGCAGAAGTCCCAAATTAGTTTCTGTAGATGTCACTTTTATGACTGGCTTCTCTTCACAGCCTCATAAATAGCTAATCCCTGACTTCTTTTCCATGGTACAGAGAAGCAAAAGAAGAGAAGTTCAGAGCAGAAGGCCTCATCTGAGTGTCTGATACTGAACACATGGTGAGGGATTAGGACTCAGCAAAAAAATGCAACTAGGCAGAAAATGGAATACTAAAGAGATCTGGGGTTGTGATGGTCCATAGGGAGGGCAGCATGGTCTGAAGAGATATGTATATAAGTGGATAAATGGGGCAGAAGGAAACAAACTTGGATATGCTATTTTTTAAATTCTTTTTTAAAAAAGATCTATTTATTTATTTGAGGGGGGAAGGGAGAGGGAAAGGGAGAGAGAGTCTCAAGCAGACTGCGTTGAGCATGGAGCCTAGCATGGGGCTTGATCTCACCACCCTGAGATCAGGACCTGAGCCGAAACCAAGAGTCAGATGCTTAACGGACTGTGCCACCAGGCGCCCCTTTTTTTATTCTTAAGAAGAAATGAATTGAAAATGAGTTTGGCATATATTCAAGGAACAAAAATGGATTTGCCACCTTTTAAAAAAAGATTATTTGTTTGTTTGTTTATTTAACACCTAGAGATAGTGAACACAAGCGGGGGAGCAGCAGGCAGAGGGAAAGGGAGAAACAGGCTCCCTGCTGAGCAGGGAGTCCAATGCGAGGCTGGATCCCAGGACCCTGGGATCATGATCTGAGCCAAAGGCAAATGCTTAACCAACTGAGCCACCCAGGCACCCTGGATTTGTCAGTTTCTAACACATAATTTTCTTACTACCCTGTTTATTGTCTTTCTCTTACCACTAGTATATAAGCTCCACAAGAGCAGGGATTTTCATCTGAATTGTTTACTAATGTATCCTCAGAGCCTAGAATGGTGTCTGGCATGTAGTAGGCTCCCAATAAATATTCATTGAATAAATAAATGTATAAGTGAATGACTGGCTTGAATATTGGGAGACCTAGATTCTGTTCCTGACTTTTCCACTGACTAGAGATCTTAACCAAGCCGTGTTCCTTTCCCTGGGCTCAGTTTCTGAAGTTATGAAAGATAAGGATTACACTAAAAGGTAATATAAGTTCTTTTGTCCTCTCTTATTCAATAGTTCTCTGAATATTTATACTCCTGTGAATATTTATATATTCCTATAACCTATTTATGATATCCACTCATGAATTTGCTTATCCATTCACTTAGCCATCTACTCATTTATCCCTCTACTCATCCTTCCTTCCATCCATCCGTCCATCCATCCATCCATCCATCCAACATTTCTTGTTTTTTTCTTTTTTTCTCTCTCTGTTTTTCTTGATCCCCTTCATCTATTTTAACACTTCCTCCGTCCACCTCCCCTCTGAAAACCACCAGTTTGTTTTCTGGATTTAAGAGTCTGATTTTTGTTTGTCTCTTTTTTTCTTTGTGCATTTGTTTTGTTTCTTAAATTCCACATATGAGTGCAATCGTATGGTATTTGTCTGTCTCTAACTGACTCATTTCACTTAGCATTATCCCCTCCAGATCCATTCATGTTGTTGCAAATGGCAAGAGCACCTTCTTTTTATGGCTGAGTAATATTCCACCATATAGATAGATAGATAGATAGATAGATAGATAGATAGATAGATAAATCTTCTATATCT
>NW_024423319.1:36537249-36554730 GCF_017311325.1 Ursus maritimus | reverse complement strand
CTATATCTATCTATCTATCTATCTATCTATCTATCTATCTATCTATATCTATCATCTATATATCTTTTTTATCTAATCATCCATTCATCTATCATTGGACAGTCATGCTGCTTTCACTATTGTAAATAATTCTGCAATAATCATAGGGATGTATATGTCTTTTTGAATTAGTGTTTTGTTTTCTTTGGGTAAATACCCAGTAGTGGAATTATTGGATCATATGGTAATTCTAATTTTAATTTTTTAAAGAACCTCCATAATGTTTTCCGTGGTGGCTGCATCAGTTTGCATTCTCACTAACAGTGCATGAGGGCTCCTTTCTCTCCACATACTTGATAACAATTGTAATTTCTTATATTTTTTATTTTACCAATTCTGACAGGTGTGAGGTGATATATCATTGTGTTTTGATTTGCAGTTCCCTGATGATGAGTGATGTTGAGCATCTTTTCATGTCTCGGCCATCTGTATATCTTGTTTGGAAAAATGTCTACTCAGGTCCTCTGTTCATTTTTTAATTGAATTATTTGTGGGGTTTTTGGTGTTTAGTTGTATCAATTCTTTATATATTTTGGATATTAACCCCTTATCAGATGTATCATTTGTACATATCTTCTCTCATTCAGTAGGTTGTCTTTTAGTTTTGCTGATTGTTTCCTTTGCTGTGTAGAAGTTTTTTATTTTGGTTTAGTCCTGATATTTTATTTTTGCTTTTGTTTCCTTTGCCTGAAGAAATATATCTAGAAAAATGTTTCTGTGGCTGATGTCAAAGAAATTACTGCCTATGTTTTCTTTTAGGAGTTTTATGGTTTCGGGTCTCACATTTAGGTCTTGAATCCTTCTTGAGTTTATTTTAATGTATGGTGTAACAAAGTGGTCCAGTTTCCTTCTTTTGCATGTAGCTGTCCAGTTTCACCAGCACCATTTGTTGAAGATACTCTCTTTTCCCCATTGCATATTCTTGCTTCCTTTGTCATAGATTAACTGACCATATAAACATGGGTTTATTTCTGGACTCTCTTTTCTGTGCCTTTGATCTGTGTGTCTATTTTTGTGCCAGTACCATACTGTTTTGATTACTACAGCTTTGTAGTATATCTTGAAATCTGGGATTGTGATACCTCCAAGCTTTGTTCTTCTTTCTCAGGATTATTTTGGCTCTTTGAGGTCTTTTGCGATTCCATACAAGTTTTATTATTATTTGTTCTAGTTCTGTGAAAAATGTTATTGGTATTTTGATAGGGTTTGGATATTTCGATAGGAATTGGATTAAATCTGTAGATTGTTTGGGTAGTATGGACATTTTCACAATATTGGTTCTTCCATTTCATGACCATGAAATATCTTTCCATTTGTTTGTGTCTTCAGTTTCTTTTATCATTGTTTTACAGTTGTCAAAGTACAAGTTTTTCACCTGCTTGGTTAAGCTTAATCCTAAGGTTTTTTTTTGAGAGGGAGAGAGAGAGAGAGAGAGAGAGAGAGAGAGCATGCGCACGTGAGCAGGGGGTGGGGTGGGGTGGGGGTGGGAGGGGCAAAAAGAGAGGGAGAGAGAGAATCTTAAGCAGGCTTCATGCCCAGTGCAGAGCCCAATGTGGGGCTCAATCTCACGACCTTGAGATCATGACCTGAGCCAAAATTAAGAGTCTGATGCTTAACTGACTAAGCTACCCAGGTGCCCCTATTCCTAAGTATTTTATTATTTTTGGTACAATTATAAATGGGATTGTTTTCTTAATTTCTCTTTCTGCTACTTCATTATTAGTGTATAGAAACGCAACAGTTTCCTGTATATTAATTTTGTATTTTGTGACTTGACTTAATTAATCAGTTCTAGTAGTTTTTTTGGTAGAGTCTTTAGGGTTTTCTATATATAGTATCATGTTACATGCAGATAGTGAATGTTTTTCTTCTTCCTTACCAATTCAGATGCTTTTTATTTCTTTCTGTTGTCTAATTGCTGTGGCTAGGACTTCCTATACTATGTTGAATTAAAGTGGTGAGGGTGGATATCCTTGTCCCTTATCTTAGAGGAAAAGCTCTCAATTTTGCATCATTGACTATGATGTTAGCTGTGGGTTTCTCTTATATGGCCTTTATTATGTTGAGGTGTATTCCCTCTAAGCCCACTTTGTTGAGAGGTTTTATCATGAATGGATGTTGTACTTTGATGAATGATTTTTCTGTATCTATTGAGATGATCACATGGCTTTTATCCTTTCTCTTGTTAATGTGATACATCATGCTAACTGATCTGTAAATATTGACCTATCCCTGCATCCCTGGAATAAATCCCACTTGATCCTGGTGAATGATTTTTTAAAAATGTATTGTTGGATTTGGTTTGCTAATATTTTGTTGAGGATTTTTACATCTATGTTTATCAGAGATATTGGCCTGTATTTTTCTTGTCTTTTGTAGTGTCTTTATCTGGTTTTGGTATCAGGGTAGTGCTGTCCTCATAGAATGATTTTGGAAGCTTTCTTTTCTATTTTTTGGAATGTTGAGGAAAAACTCTTCTTTAAATATTTGATAAAATTTACTTGTGAGTCCAACGTTTCTTGAATACTGACTGTGTGATAGGGACTTCAAGATATACAAAAATTTGTGTCAGAGGTAAAACAAGTGATTGAGGTTGTGCAGAGTATTACTCTGGAGAAATGTGTAATACCATGGAGTATATAACATGTATAACTTCTAAGCTAAGGAATACCATAGAGTATATAAGTATATAACTTCTAAGCTAAGGAGTATATAACTATGTATAACTTCTAGGTAATACTCTTTGTCCTGAAAGTAGGTAAGGGCACTGGGGTTGCAGAAGTGGGTAGGCAATTACCAGCAGAGGGAGCAACAGATACAAAGGCCCTGAGGCATAAAGGAGCTTTACCTGTGTTAAGGGAAAGAAAGACCTGTTCATGGAGTAGTTTAGTGAGCTAAGTAAGGGCAGAGTGGTATGAGATAAGATTCAAGAGGGAGACGGTCCCTGTAAGTCCTTAAAAGAGTGCAAAGAGACCAGCTCTGTGCACGTTTTGTCTTTCCTTTAAGCCACTTCAGGAAGAATGGGTGGAATGATGGGTGTGAGAAGCTCCATTAACCTCCTAGTTCCCCTGTCTGCTTTTGTATTTCTTTCATGGAGACTTTTCATAGGATGAAATAGTAGTAAATAACATTGTTACATTAGAATCAAGAAAGGAATATCTGGTTAAAAGTTATAGGACTTGTCACAAAACTGACTGCCGTGTATGTCTCTCCTTATAAGATCATTTGGGTGAATTTAACTTCTGAGAAGGGCACTTGCACTCATCAAACTCTACCAAAAATGCTCAAACATTTCATAAGAAATGCTGGATACTTCCCAGAAGTAGCTGTTAATCACATTGCACAGCAAAGTTCTGCTTCAGATCATCTTTTTTTTTTTAGATTTTAAACAATTTCCTTTCTTAATTATAAGAAGAGTAGTATAGTAGGAGTCATCATAGTTAAAATTTATGGAGCATTTGTATGTAGCAGGCACATTAGTAATGGCTTTCCATGCATTATTTCACTTATTATGATTTATTATATGCCAGGTACCCTTCTAAGTGCTTTATATAATTCATTGAATCTCCACCACAACCTAGAGGTAGGAAGCAATATTATACCCATTTTACAGATGAAACTGAAACCTAGAGGACTAAGTTTCTGTTCAAGGTCTCCCAGATTGTAAGTGGGGAGCTAATAATTCAAACTTAAGATGTCTATTTTGGGGGATTGGGCACTCAACTATTTGGCTCTATAGTGAGCCAAGCCATCATGGGTTGCCAGTGCCAAAATACAAAGGGGTCAAAAATGACAAAAGGCAACAGACATCAGAATCCAGTTAGTGAATTAGGAATTGGAGAGACGTACAAGCTCAGATATTGAGATCAATTACCCAGGGCAATCCAAATCTGTGTAGGACTAATTTGAGCACCAAATTTGTTGGGTGTTCACAAGTCAATAGCCAACATGTACAGGGTGAGAATATCATTCATGAGTCGACAGTCATTCTGGTTGGCTCTGGTGGTTTGAACACATACTCCCTTTGAAAGGTCTCTTTTATTACCATTAGTTGAATTTTACCCCCTCCTTGTTCTATCGTTCTACTATTTCTACTTTGTTGTATCAGTAGCTTACATTCAGTCCCAGATTCCCAAAGGAGAATTCTTCTTCACTCACCTGCATCCCAAAGCCATCTTTAAGAGAGTGAGTGCCTTTCATCAGTGGTTATAATGCACTGAAACATGTCAAGAACTAGAGAAATAGAAGTAATACACAGAAAGAAAGAGAGAAGACTTAAAAACACCTGAAAGAGAGAAGACTAAAAAGCACCTGACTCATTGGGAACACAGTTGAGAACCAGGTAATAAGGGAAAAAAGAGCCTGTGAAAAATCAAAGTAGGTTCAATCAAAAGCTTGCAGGAAAGCCTCCTTCTGTGTGAGAAATGCATTTGTTTTAGGACATGGATTTTGCATTATCTGTTTACAATTTTTATGTGGATTGATTTTTTAAATGTTTTATTTTGAGGTAATTTTGCTACATGAAGTTATAAGTAATAATACAGAGGTATTCCAGAGCACACTACCTCATTTCCCCCAGTGATGACATTATGCATAACTATAGAACACATCACACCAGAAAATTATATTGATATAACTCAACTATCATATTTAGATATCCCCGATTTTACTTGTGTGTGTGTGTGTGTGTGTGTGTGTGTGTGTGTACTTCTATGCAGTTTTATCTCATGAGCAGATTCGTGTGACCACCACCACCACAGTCAAATGCTGCCCTTGTATAACCAAACTTACTTTTCTTTTGCACCCCCAACCCTATCCTTAACCCCTGGCAATCATAAACGCTTATCACAATCACAGACGCTTAATGACTGAGCCACCCAGGTGCCCCGTACATATTTTCTTAAGTGTATATGTTAATTTTACCGGGGCAATTATAAATGGCATTGTGTTTTTAATTTTAGTTTCCATGTGTTCATTGTCAGTATATAAAAATGTGATGAATTTTTCTGTGTTCATCTTGTATGCTACAACCTTGCTGATATTTACTTTCACTCCTTTCATAGTTTTAACAGCTTTCTGAACTTGGTTTCCAAGATGGCTACTAATTAGGAGGGAGAGTGATTGCCTCGGGCAGATGTGCTTACAGCAGTACAATATGGAAAGTTGACATGAGGAGTGGAGGGATATAATCAGGTGAACATATATACTCCAAATACACAGGGGTATGGGGCCTTTTGGCAAAGAAGCATGTAGATCATACTCCCCTAAAACGTCCTTGTATAATTGAGATTTGTGATGACCTAAGAGGTCATTAAGGGGTCATTTACAACTTAAGAGGTCATAAAATGAGGTTCTTAATAGATTTAAGTCAAGGAAAAAATATTGGAATTATATGAAGATGTTTTGCCTTAAAAAAGGAGCACATACAAAATAATTTATGAACTATGTCTATACAAAATAAGGTCTGAATCAAATTCTTGGTCCAGTAGTGGAGGTAAATACAATTGCGTTGATCATCCTGAACAGCTCACTTCTCAAATGTACAGTGTGCCTAGATTCATAGATGCATATGTGTGTACACAAACACACACACACACACATATGCACAAACATTTCCACACTGCAAAGAATTAATTAATCTGCATTAATTTTAATATGAGGGACTTAAATCAACTGTTATAGAGATAAATTTTATTTTTGAACTAGCCAGTATTGAGTGCCCAGTGGTAATTATGAATCTATTTCATCAGTCTGGATCAGAAGACTTATCTCTACCATGTGTTAAAATATATATACTGGGGGAAAAAACCAAGGCAATGGGGAAAGAGCTGGCTAGACATGGGCTAGAAGAGTAGGCAGTGCATCAGAAGAAGGTGTGTTGATTATATGTTGCAGTACTCATAAGGGCCTGGGGCTTTTAAGATATCTTCTTTAAATATAGATAGTGGTTTTAAATTACCTACACATCTTTCCGCTGAGATTACTTAAGTGTCATCTGCACAGGGTTAATATTGGAAGTTCCCTGTGTACATTTTGAATCTCTCTTTATTAAATATTGCTCTTTTCTGGAGTGGTAGAGGAAGTACACTTTTCTCTAGGCACATCTGTGGTCATGTTATAGCCTTTAGCCCCCTGTAAATTAGACTTGTTCTGTTAAAATTTACGGGGCCAGATCTCACTCCCAGCAATAGTTTTAAGCAAAAATTGACAAGAATATGTTTATTTTCATTGAACCTTGCATCAGAAACCAGGGATGTACTGTATGGTGACTAACATAATGTAATAAAAAAACATTAAAAAAATAAAAAAATAAAAAGGCAAAATTATAAAAAAAAGAATATGTTTATTTTCAATGCTTTCTCTTTATAGCTTTCTTTCTAGTTCTTTCATAAAGGTCTCTACTAACTGTGGCTATTCTTACACCTCTAAAGTAGGTGGCCAGCCAAGTGATAGGATCTCACAAAAGGTGGGAAGATTGTAATGACTTGCCGCTTTCTCCCCAGTCTTCCTACTCAATGGCAAATCCTTAAATCCCATCATCACTCTGTCTTTACCTTATTCTACCTCTCAGAAACTTTTGACAGAGTGACCACACCCTCCTTTCTGAAACACTGTCCTCTCCAAATTTTCATTACACTACCCTGTCCTGGTTTTCCTCCTACCTGGTAGAATGCTTTTTCTCTGCTATTTTCTTCAAATCCCCCTTCTTTAGCTTCTAAAGTTGGGGGTTCCTCAGTGCTTAATTGTATCCTTCCTTCTCTTCTCTATCTATACTCAGTATGTTGGTGATCTCATTTAGTTTTGTTGCTTTTATATCATTTCTATGCTCACTAACTCCAAATTTATATCTTTCTAGTACTTTAGACACCTATATCCAATTGGCTTTTTGGTATCTCTTGGATGTCTAATAGGTATTGCAAGCATAGTAGGCTCAAAACATAATTCACTTGACTCTATTCCCTACTTCCCTCCTCTGAAGTGGTTAAACCTATCTGTTCATTACACAGTATTTTTAAAATCTCCCTTAGTGGTAGTATATCATTCATCCAAATGCTTAACCCTTTTAAAACACAAGAATCGGGGCGCCTGGGTGGCACAGCGGTTAAGCATCTGCCTTCGGCTCAGGGCGTGATCCCGGCGTTCTGGGATTGAGCCCCACATCAGGCTCCTCCGCTATGAGCCTGCTTCTTCCTCTCCCACTCCCCCTGCTTGTGTTCCCTCTCTCGCTGGCTGTCTCTATCTCTGTTGAATAAATAAATAAAATCTTAAAAAAAAAAACACAAGAATCATCCTTGATTTCTCTTTTTCTCTCACAGCTCACATTCAATTCATCAACAAGTGCTCTCAAATTTACCTTTAAAAGTATATCCCACATATATCTACTTTTCTTAATCTCCTGTTACCATTAGTAGTTAGTCACCATCTTTGCTCAACTGAACTATTGTAAGAGTCTCCTTAATGCTTTCCCAATTCCTCTCTTGTCCTCCTCCACCATCAGCCCAGAACTAGTGTTTTGCAAATGTTAATCAATCTATGCTTAAACTCATCTGGTGGCTAAATGAACTATTTCTCTGACCTCAAATTGAGTTACTGCATATATTGCACTGGTTCACTGAGTACCAGCTGAATGTTTTGTTTTTCTCTCCGTATCATCTCATCCCAGTGTCACCTCCCAGTGTCCACCTTCTCTGACTCTCATCTTATCTAACATAGTTCCATTGTTTACCACTCTGGTCATGCTATCCCATCATCCTGTTATATTTTCTTCTTTCTATTTATGACTATCTGGAATTACTTGACTGTGATTTGGGCTGAAAACATTGCTTCAAAATGGATGTGATAAATTAATGGATGGCAAACTTAACCATGTATTTTTAAACAGGGGCTATTCTTGACACTCCAATTTCATTGCTTGCAAACCCCATCCATGTTAATGGTCAATCATGTCTGGATTAATTGTAGTAGTGGCTTATAAAATTAATATATTTTTAAAAAGGGTATCACTGTTTTCAAATGAAATCTTCTGTGGAACCCCAATAAATCAAACAGATAAATGGAATTGCTCTGGTGAAGCAGAAGGTAGATAGTGGATAAGTGGAATTGCTCTGGTGAAGCAGAAGATAGATAGTGCCTGCTCAGTTAGTCTTGACCCTTAAACATTCTCTAGAGACCCTTAAGACCCACTATAGAATCCTGGGGCTCTAAAACATGGCTTGAACCATTGAATTAGATATTTAATAGAATTGAATGCAGGGTCACAACACTGGGCCCTACTCCTCTAGCTTATGCTTATTCTAAACATATGTTTAGATGTAGTAATGGAAATCAGAGACCTTATACAGATTGACCCCATTGAATTCCATGGCCTGCAAATATGTCCCATTTAGACAGCTATTAAACCAGGGCACTGTTCAGTTTGCTAAGAACAGGGACTCGTGGTACTGAAGTCAAAGATTAAATCAGAGCACCTATTGCCATGGCAGGGGCAATTACCCTGGAGATAACGGATGGTGCTATGATTCCAAACTACTGTTAGTTGAAGAGGACTTCAACTGAAAAGGTCACTGAATAATTGTTTGTGTAGAGAAGATGTTCATGTTCCTCTTGTTTCTTTATAAATCTTTGGTGCTGATACAAATTATGACTTTGGAAGTGTTGGGAAATAGGACCTCTGCAGTGTTGGGAAATAGTGGGAATGGCCAGTTCAGGAGACATACTTGATCTGAGAGTCCTCACCATCATTAATCAAACCCAGATATTGTTCTGCCTTCAGGATCATGTCCTTATAATAGTAGTTCTGAGGCCAAGAAGTGACTTGGCAACAGTTTATCTATATTCTTTAAGTAATCGATTAAGAAAATAAGATCCTTGAGTTTTTGACTAAAATTGTTTCCAGGAGCTAGGATGATGTCCAATAATAGTAAAGGCCATTTGGAGAGACTGAAAAAGTCAGTATAGCTCTCGTGTACCTATGGCCTCAATTAAGCTGCCATTCTAATCAAAGGAGAAAGTCGGTTTCATTATCTGTCTTGCTAGATAAGGAAACCTTTAAAGCTGCTTAAAAACAGGTTAAATTACAGAAAGGCTGGGTGTGTATGTAAAGACACACTAATTCCAGAACATTTTCATTATCCCATACTTGTTAGCAGTTACTCCTCCCTACCCCCAGCTACTTCTCTCTTTATAGATTGCTTATTCTGGAAATTCTCCTCTTGTTAACTGCATTCTTTTTTCCAAAGGTGTTTTCTTAGACGTTAGGATAATTTTCAGTTTTATTTCAAAGCTGGGTTAGAATATTTAGATTCTTAGAGTTTGCTTCACCGTAAAAACAGCCAAACTATGATCATTTCATGCCTTATATATATATTTTTGCCTAGCCCTCTTAAACCTTTACTCCTTGTCTTATCTGAGAGTCATTATAAGACAGGAGCTAAGAGAGTGATGTTTAGAGTCAGACAGACCTGTGTTATAATCTCAGCTTTGTCACTTACGAGCTCTGTGATCATGGGGCAAGTTATTTACTTCTCTGTACTTCTGCTTCCCCATGTGTAAAATGAGAATAGTAATAGTACCTATGTCATAGGGTTATGTTATGAAAATTGAATAATTGAATAAATGTGCACATGGCACAGTAGCTGACACATATAAAGTGTTTATTTGATGATAGATTTCATTATGTCTAAGCTACAGAACATGATGTAACGGGTTATGTGATAATGTGCAGTCATGACATGTTCAGTTCTGTCTGACTTACAATAGCAAGAACATTGTTATTCAACAATAACAAGAACATTGAAGATATTGGCATACAGAGCTAATCTTTTCATTTCTTGTACATTACTACATTTTCATTATATCTTATTCAAAATTCATGTTTATTACTTTCCCGAAGATCAGAAATCCCTGTATCTTTTCATTCCAGATTCAAGCTGAGCTCTCTAGAGCCAGTGGGGACTCCACAAAGAGAGTAACACAAACCCTTGACATAGTCAGTTGATTTGCATTCATTAAAGTTTTAATCCAAATTTTCAGGTGGGTTTCAGGGCATCACATTCAAAGAGGAAAAGGCTCATGGTAGTAGGTCTTAGATTTTTCAGCTTCTTTGTGAACTTGAGAATAAAACTTTGCATCTTAGCTTGGATTTCACCAAGTCCTAGAGAACACCATGTTTTCCCTGAAGGAGAGCTATTTTTCCTTGAGAACTGTCTCTGCTATGTCATGGGATATGCATTCATTCCTCACCATTAAAATCCAGTAATAGGAATGGCAAGGACATAAGGGAACCATTCCTTCAAAAACAGTTGGTTTATGTGTTCTAAAACTCTCTGTAAAAAAAGAATAATAAGGCTTTGGAGATGAGACTTCACCCCCTTCAGAAAATGACACCACATGGAATGCTGAATACATCTTTCTCTGCATGAGATGATATTAGTGGCCTAGAAATAGAACTTAGTAAAATGAAGCTCACAGTCATAAATAGACAACTGAAGGTTTGCAAGTGCAGGGAGGGGATTTAATCAGGAAAATGTTCTTTTAATTTTAATTTTAATTTCTAACTAAAGCTTAGAAAGAGGACTAATTAAAACAGAGGGACAGAAGGTGAAATAGATGATTCTTGTACCAAAGCCACTGGAATACAGGAAAAGTGCATTGGCATATTTGCTTCCCAAGAAAATTGTGGATCTGCTTGTGTGAGCCACACCCCAGACCATCCCCGCGTGGTAGGATGCTTTATTAGAATGTGTATTCCAGTAAGAACAGTGCTGCCTAGAATTGGACCATGGGGGTGGCACACAGAGTAAGACAGCATTTAATAGACTGTCTTAGGAGTTCTGCCTGCTGTTGATTTGGCTGCTTTGATACAGCACATGGATCTGGGTTTGTTGTGAACTTTGCAGATGACTGAATCAGAGTGTTCGCCAAAATTTCATGCTGGCAGCCTATAACAATTCAGCAGTGTAATTCAGTGGTTAAGAACATAGCATAGGTTCTGACATTAGATATACCTGGGTTTTAGTTTCTCCCTTCTTCTTTGCTTCCTTCCATCCCATAAGTATTTGTTGAGTGCTAAATAATATACCAGCATTGTGTTAGGCAATGGAGATAAAAATGTGGAACAATAGTAGATATAGATCTTGCCCCTTTAGAGTTTATAATCTAGTTAGGGAATGAACAAAAAATAAAATAAGTACAAATTGTGGGAATTTCTATGGAAGAAACAAATAGGGTTTGGTGATAGGGGTGATTGGGGAGTGTGTAATCAGGTAGTATGGTCAGCTTTACTGTCTACTTACTGTGCAAACTTATCCTCTCTTAGCCTAAAATTATCTCACCTGTAATCTAGGGGGAACAGCAGTACTTTCCTTATTGGGTTTTTGTGGAAATTAAAAGATGTGATGCCTACGCAGTACTTAGGTCAGTTTTTAGCACTGAGTACAACCATAGCTACTGCTATTCTACTATGAACAAGGCCTTGTGGCACTAAACCTTCTCTTTTCCAAACTAAACATCCTGCATCCTTTGGCCATTCTTCTAAAACGCTTTCCTGATCTCTTGCTGTTTTGGTTTTCTTCTTCCCAGACACTGAGACTGGGGTTTTGAGTACTATCTCCATAATCTCCTAAACTAGCACTGGGAGGGGACCCAGCTGAGGTTCTGACAGAGGGTTGCTAGTTGCAAAGTTGAAGTGCAAACATATTTGCAGGATAGGCCTGAGGCAGAATAGGCAGTGAGATATTCAGTGTTTAGTATTTCCCTAGTGTCCTTCACTTGATTAGTGGATGCTTTCTTTCCCAAGTTCAACCAATATTATCTCTCCCTACTAAAACCTATTTGCATAGGAGCTGCTACATTTAATTACGGTGATGTACTAATGACTAAGTTGGCTTGCAATGTGGGTTTGAACTGGCTGACCTCACCCCCTCCCCCACAACATTGGCTTGCCAATGACCCTGAAGGGGATATAGAAGTATGTTTGTGACTAGCAATATTTGTTTTCTTCAATATGTCTGCCCTGTGGGAAAACCTGATAAGCTCACCTTTGTGTCTTTCTTTTAAGTTGGAAGGAATAGCCAGCAAAATAGGAAACAGAATAATCATGGCAATGGGGGAGAACTCACTGGGCTTTCTACAGTCTTACTACATATTAAATATTTTAAAAGCCACATAATGTTTTGTCTTGCTTCAGTTTTTCCTCGGTAAAATAAGGCTAGTAACATTATTCACTTTACCAGACTGTGGAGAGGATTTATTTTTTTTTTTATTTTTTTTTTTTTTAAGATTTTATTTATTTATTTGACAGAGAGACAGCCAGCGAGAGAGTGAACACAGCAGGAGAGTGGGAGAGGAAGAAGCAGGCTCCCAGCAGAGGAGCCTGATGTGGGACTTGATCCTGGAACGCCGGGATCACGCCCTGAGCCGAAGGCAGACGCTTAACGACTGCGCTACCCAGGCGCCCCCTGTGGAGAGGATTTAAATCAGTGAATAAGTAAGTGGTGTTTGGAGCAATGGCTTTCATATTGTAAACATTCAGAAAGTGTCATTGTTTTAGTATGAGAATAAGCCCTTGTTTATTAAAATCTCTTCTCCGCATGAAGGGGAGTGACAAAGTCTGTTGTACTTGCTGCTGGCCAGATCACAGGTAGAGACTTGGGTCCAGTTCTTGGTGCCATGTAGACATGTTCTGTTTCTACCACTGACTATTTTTTTTTATATTATGTTAGTCACCATACAGTACATCCCTGGTTTCTGATGTAAAGTTTGATGATTCATTAGTTGTGTATAACACCCAGTGCACCATGCAATACGTGCCCTCCTTACTACCCATCACCAGTCTATCCCATTCCCCCACCCCCTCCCCTCTGAAGCCCTCAGTTTGTTTCTCATAGTCCATAGTCTCTCATGCTTCATTCCCCCTTCTGATTACCCACCCTTTTTACTAGTTTTTATAAAGACTTATTTATGTATTATGGAGAGAAAGAGAGAGTGTTAGCACAGCGTGGAGGGGCAGAGGGAGACTCAGTGAGAATCTTAAGCAGACTCCGTCCTGAGTATGGAGCCCAATGTGGGGCTCAATCTCAGAACCCTGAGATCACGACCTAAGCCAAAACCAAGTCAGACGCTCAACCAACTTTGCCACCCAGGCACCCCTGTTTTTGTTTTTGTTTTTTTACTATTAATTAAGCTCTGGACTTTATTCAGATTTAACCAGTTTTCTTAAAAAGTGTGGCAAAATATACATAACAAAAAATCTCTCTCCATTCCCCCTCCCGACAACTCCTGGCAACCACCATTCTGCTTTTTGTATCTATGAATTTGATTACTCTAGTTACCCCATGTAAATGGAGTAATAAAATAATTGTCTTTTTGTATCTAGCTTATTTCACTTAGCTTAATGTTTTCCAAGTTCATGCATGTCATAGCATGTGTTAGAATTTCCTTCCTTTTTAAGGCTAATTGATATTCCATTGTATGGGTATACCACATTTTTTTTTTTTACCCATTCATCTATTGATGAATACTTGGGTTGTTTCTACTTTTTGGCTACTGTGGATAATGCTGCTATGACATAGGTGAACAAATACCTGTTTGAATCCCTGCTTTAAATTCTTTTGGGTATACACCCAGAGGTAGAATTTCTGGGTCATATGGTAATTCTATGCTAAATTTTTGAGGAGCTACCATATTGTCCACAGTGACTGTACCATCTAGCATTCCTATCGGTAATGCATAAGGGTTACTGAGTATATTTAAAGACTTTCAGATTAGTTTCCAACACATGAAGATCAGGATATTTCACATCTGTTAACATTGTTTTCCTTTATGTCAAGGGCTGGGGAGAGGCAGTGTTACTTGCTTAGATACCAGATTGAAGGTCTAGGGAGCAGCACCGAATTCAAGTAGACATTCTAGGGAGGTCAATCTGGACTCAATTTGAAACACCTACATTAAGTGGGCTGCTTTGGAAAAAAAAAAAAAAAGAGTTCCCGGTCAGCTTTTGGAGCCCTATTTGTCAGGGACATTTCTGAGGAGATCTGTGAAGCAAGTGAAAGTTTGAAATAGAAGGCCTCTTTGAACTTTATCCAAATCAAATATTCTACCATATTAGGCACTTATGCTGCAATTAAGCAAAAAGAGTGGTTTTAGTGAATGTTTTAGGACATATGACTTTATAATCACCCTGTATCTAAGAATAGGATATTTGTATTTTGGTAGTTGCCATAGCCTTAACCTCTCAATAATAACTCTATCCCTAAAGGAAGAATTTTTAGGTATTAGTATTTGTGCACTGGAAGGATATTTTGTCTGCTTTAGCCCATTACTTACTTTGTCTATAAGTTCTGGTTATAGGAACTTAAATGAAACCTATCTGAAAATTCTGGGTTAAATTTGGGGTCTGTGTCTTCCCTTTCCCTTACTTTCTTTGCCTCCTCATGAAGAGTTTTCCTACAGCGATGGATGGTTCCTATTTTTAATGGACTTGTAAAGATGGAAAGTATGATTGGCTTAGAGAGACTTGGAATAGAATTGTCTCCTCGAGTACGTTTATTTTAAATATTTTGTTTATTTTGAGAGAGAGAGCACACATGTGTAAGTGGGGGAGGGCAGAGGAAGAGGAGAGAGAGAATCTTAAGCAGGCTGCACACCCAGCACAGAGCCCAATGTGGGGCTGGATCTCACAACCCTGAGATCATGACCTGAGCCGAAATCAAGAGTCCAGCGTTTAACCCACTGAGCCACCCTGGTGCCCCAAGTATATGTTCTTTCTTTCTTTCTTTCTTTCTTTCTTTCTTTCTTTCTTTCTTTCTTTCTTTCTTTCTTTTTTCGTACAAAGGGGTAAGAAATCCTCTTCAGCATCTGTAGGATTAGAAATTGGCTCATTTCCCCCAATGGCAGTGGAGCAGCCTATTAACATCTATCCATAAGTTGAGGGCATCTTGTTGCTTATTCCAAAGTCTTTGGCCTCTGTATACTTAATGAGAAATTTAATCTAGCAGTTTTTCTCTAGCTGTATGAAGAGTTAATGATTCATTCTTTTTTTAAAAATATTTTATTTATTTATTTGACAGAGAGACAGCCAGCAAGAGAGGGAACACAAGCAGGGGAGTGGGAGAGGAAGAAGCAGGCTCCCAGCAGAGGAGCCCGATGTGGGGCTCGATCCCAGAACACCGGGATCACGCCCTGAGCTGAAGGCAGATGCTTAATGACTGAGCCACCCAGGCGCCCCTAATGATTCATTCTTGACAATTCTGATTAGATATTCTACCTGCAATTTAAGCAGCTATCACTCTGTAAACATTAGTGCTGCTTGGTTATTAGCTATGGTATAATGATCTGAGTTCCTGGAAGTAACCATAGTCATGGTAGATTATGGTTGACAGTGTCTGAAATTATTTTGCTTCTATGAGCATTTGCATTTTAATTCCTTTATCAAAAAATAAGCAAAGAAAACAAGTTTGCCATTTAAAATTTATTTTTAGGAGTCACAAAGACTACAAGATGATTTTTGCTTTAAGAAGTAGGCAGAATCAGTAATCATTAGGGAAATGCAAATCAAAATCACAATGAGCTATCACCTCATACCTGTCAGACTGGCTATTATCACAAAAGACAAGAAACAAGTGCTGGTGAAGTTGTGAAGAGAAGGGAACCACTGTGTACTGTTGGTCAGAATGGAAGTTGGTGTAGTCACTATGGAAAACAGTATGGAGGTTCTTCAGAAAATAAAAAATAAAACTTCCATATGATCCAGCAATTCCTCTTCTAGATATTTATCCAAAGAACATAAAAACACTATTTTGAAAGGATATAAGCACTCCTATGTTTATTATAGCATTATTTACAATGGCCAAGATGTGGAAGCAACCCAAGTGTGCATTGATAGATGATAAAGAATCTATTGGAATATTACTGAGCCATAAAAACAATGCAGTCTTGCCATTTGCAGCAACATGCATGGATCTAGAGGGTATTATGCTAAGTGAAATAAGTCAGACAAAGAAAGACAGATACCATAGATTTCACTTATATGTGGAATCTAAAGAACAAATGAGCAAATAAAACAGAACAGAAACATATAAATATAAATACAGAGAACAAACTGGTCATTGTGAGAGGGGAGAGGGGTGGAGGAAGGGCAAATAGGTGAAGGGAATTAAGAAGTACAAAATTCTAGTTATAAAAAAAGTAAGTCACAGGGATGTATAGTACAGCCTAGGAAATATAGTCAGTAATACTATTATTACTTTGTATGATGACAGGTGGTAACTAGACTTATTGTGATCATTTTATAATGTATATAAATGTCAAACGTACACCTGAAACTAATACAATATTGTATGTCAACTATACTTTAATAAAAATAAAGAAGTAGGCAGAGTAGCTCCTAATATCACATTAGACTGACCTGGTGGATAACAAATGAAACATGACTTAGGGCTTTTAGGAAGATGCCTGTCTATATGTTGTGCTGGGGAGAGTTCTAGATTAGTGGTTTCCAGAATGGTGTGGCTGAAGAAAATATTAAAAATTCTAGTGATACATTAATTTTCATTATATGAAAGGATGTACTTATATTTAATACTCAAATTGACATTGGTACCCTTATTCCTTATCTGTGTTAGAGGGACTCACCTAAGATTTACAAGATATGCGGAAGGAAGGGTAAGAATTCCACAACTAGAAACTCATTGATTTGCTTTCAGAACACTTTTTTTTATAATTTTTATTTTGTTATATTAGTCACCATACAGTACATCCCCAGTTTTTGATGCAATGTTTCATGATTCATTATTTGCATATAATACCCAATGCACCGTGCAATATATGCCCTCCTTAATACCCATCACCAGCCTATCCCAATCCCCCACCCCCCTCCCCTCTGAAGCCCTCAGTTTGTTTCCCAGAGTCCACAGTCTCTCATGGTTCATTCCCCCTTCTGTTTACCCCCCCTTCATTCTTCCCTTCCTTCTCCTACCGATCTTACTGCTATTTCTCATGTTCCATAAATGAGTGAAACCATATGATAGTTGTCTTTCTCTGCTTGACTTATTTCACTTAGCATAATCTCCTCCAGTCCCATCCATGTTGCTGTAAATGTTGGGTAATCGTTCTTTCTGATGGCTGAGTAATATTCCATTGTATATATGGACCACATCTTCTTAATCCAGTCATCTGTTGAGGGGCATCTCAGCTCCTTCCACAATTTAGCTATTGTGGATAATGCTGCTATGAACATTGGGATGCATATGGCCCTTCTCTTCACTACGTCTGTATCTTTGGGGTAAATAAATACCCAGTAGTGCAATTGCTGGATCATAGGGTAGCTCAATTTTTAACTTTTTAAGGGACCTCCACACTGTTTTCCAAAGTGGCTCTACCAACTTGCATTCCTACCAACAGTGTAAGAGGGATCCCCTTTCTCCACATCCTCTCCAACATTTG
>NW_024423319.1:36534017-36535741 GCF_017311325.1 Ursus maritimus | reverse complement strand
GGCATCCATTTCTTCCAGGTTGTTTAATTTATTGGCATAAAGCTGTTGATAAAAGTTTCTAATGATCCTTCCTATTTCATTGGTGTTGGTTGTGACCTCTCCCCTTTCATTCATGATTTTATTAATTTGGCTCCTTTCTCTATTCTTTTGAAGAAGTCTGGCCAGTGGCTTATCGATCTTATTTATTCTTTCAAAGAACCAGCTTCTAGTTCTTTTGATCTGCTCTACTGTGCTCCTGGTTTCTAATTCATTTATCTCCTGTCTAATATTGATCAACTGCCTTCTTGTGCGTGGGTTAGGCCTGTTCTTCTGTACCAGCTCCAGCTTCTTGAGGTGAATATAAAAACTGCATTTTGGATTTTTCTATTCTTTTGAGTGAGGCTTGGATGGCTATGTATTTTCCCTTAGGACTGCCTTTGCAGTGTCCCATAGGTTTTGGACTGATGTGTTTTCATTTTCATTGGTCTCCAAAAATTGTTTAATCTCCTTCTTAATTACCTGGTTTATCCAATCATTCTTGAGCAGGATGGTTCTTAGTTTCCAAGTGTTTAAGTGTCTTCCAAATTTTTCCTTGTGATTGAGTTCCAGTTTTAAAGCATTGTGGTCTGAGAATATGCAGGGAATAATTTCAGTCTTTTGGTATCAGTTGAGACCTGTTTTGTGACCCAGTATATGGTCTGTTCTGGAGAAAGTTCCATGTGCACTCGAAAAGAATGAGTATCTGTTGTTCTGGGGTGTAGTGTTCTATATTTATCTATGAGGTCCATCTGGTCTAGTATGTCATTCAAAGCTCTTGTTTCTTTGTTGATTTTCTGCTTAGATGATCTGCGTATTGCTGAGAGCGAAGTGTTGACGTCCCCTAGTATTGACGTATTATTACCTATATGTCTCTTTATTCTGGTTAAGAGTTGACTTGTGTATCTAGCTGCTCCCTTGCCTTGAGAACATTGCACTACATTGTAGTTTACTTATGTCTACCTCAGTGAATTTATGAATTATGTTATCTGAGTTTAAACTAACATAAAATGGATATGTGGTTTCATAAATATTTTTATTTATTTTTCATTTTATTTTATTTTTTTAATAATTTTTATTTTGTTATATTAGTCACCATACAGCATAAATATTTTTTCAATACAACTATGGATTCAAGATCATGCTCATAACATAAGCACAAATGAACAACAATAAAATGCCAGAGCTGGCACCTCTTCTATTTGTGCCATGAGCTTTTCATCAGCTACTGATTTATCAGGTAAAGAGAGTAGCAAGCTAATTAGTTTGGAAAAGCAGTTTTCCAAAAGCAGAACAAAACAAAATTATTGAGAAGTCTATTTAAAAAAAAAAACTATTTATATTCATTATCATTAATGATCATATCTCATCATAAGTAAGTATTTTGCCTTGAGATATTAGTGACTCATGATGGATTATGTATGTCATTTATAGGTAAATAATTTCACATATATTTGGACATATTTTCCAAAATATTTTGTAATGTGGTACACGATCTCTGCCTTTATGCTGTGTATAGCTCTGGTGACTTTGTTCTAAGGATTGCTTAGGATAGAAAAATCCTTCTTCTTCCATACATTCTCCCCATGTTTCTCAGCCTTTACTCTACTTCCTCCTTCTCCGTTTGTTTTGCCTTAGATTCAGATATTCCTAATATTTTTATCCCTTCCTCCACCTGCACTGCCAAACCAGTAGTTCCCTCTCTATAT
>NW_024423319.1:36514605-36534007 GCF_017311325.1 Ursus maritimus | reverse complement strand
TCAATCTCTTCATAATTAATCAGTCTGTTTAAATAATCAATTTCTTCCTGTTTCAGTCTTGGTAGTTTATAGGTTTCCAGGAAGGCATCCATTTCTTCCAGGTTGTTTAATTTATTGGCATAAAGCTGTTGATAAAAGTTTCTAATGATCCTTCCTATTTCATTGGTGTTGGTTGTGACCTCTCCCCTTTCATTCATGATTTTATTAATTTGGCTCCTTTCTCTATTCTTTTGAAGAAGTCTGGCCAGTGGCTTATCGATCTTATTTATTCTTTCAAAGAACCAGCTTCTAGTTCTTTTGATCTGCTCTACTGTGCTCCTGGTTTCTAATTCATTTATCTCCTGTCTAATATTGATCAACTGCCTTCTTGTGCGTGGGTTAGGCCTGTTCTTCTGTACCAGCTCCAGCTTCTTGAGGTGAATATAAAAACTGCATTTTGGATTTTTCTATTCTTTTGAGTGAGGCTTGGATGGCTATGTATTTTCCCTTAGGACTGCCTTTGCAGTGTCCCATAGGTTTTGGACTGATGTGTTTTCATTTTCATTGGTCTCCAAAAATTGTTTAATCTCCTTCTTAATTACCTGGTTTATCCAATCATTCTTGAGCAGGATGGTTCTTAGTTTCCAAGTGTTTAAGTGTCTTCCAAATTTTTCCTTGTGATTGAGTTCCAGTTTTAAAGCATTGTGGTCTGAGAATATGCAGGGAATAATTTCAGTCTTTTGGTATCAGTTGAGACCTGTTTTGTGACCCAGTATATGGTCTGTTCTGGAGAAAGTTCCATGTGCACTCGAAAAGAATGAGTATCTGTTGTTCTGGGGTGTAGTGTTCTATATTTATCTATGAGGTCCATCTGGTCTAGTATGTCATTCAAAGCTCTTGTTTCTTTGTTGATTTTCTGCTTAGATGATCTGCGTATTGCTGAGAGCGAAGTGTTGACGTCCCCTAGTATTGACGTATTATTACCTATATGTCTCTTTATTCTGGTTAAGAGTTGACTTGTGTATCTAGCTGCTCCCTTGCCTTGAGAACATTGCACTACATTGTAGTTTACTTATGTCTACCTCAGTGAATTTATGAATTATGTTATCTGAGTTTAAACTAACATAAAATGGATATGTGGTTTCATAAATATTTTTATTTATTTTTCATTTTATTTTATTTTTTTAATAATTTTTATTTTGTTATATTAGTCACCATACAGCATAAATATTTTTTCAATACAACTATGGATTCAAGATCATGCTCATAACATAAGCACAAATGAACAACAATAAAATGCCAGAGCTGGCACCTCTTCTATTTGTGCCATGAGCTTTTCATCAGCTACTGATTTATCAGGTAAAGAGAGTAGCAAGCTAATTAGTTTGGAAAAGCAGTTTTCCAAAAGCAGAACAAAACAAAATTATTGAGAAGTCTATTTAAAAAAAAAAACTATTTATATTCATTATCATTAATGATCATATCTCATCATAAGTAAGTATTTTGCCTTGAGATATTAGTGACTCATGATGGATTATGTATGTCATTTATAGGTAAATAATTTCACATATATTTGGACATATTTTCCAAAATATTTTGTAATGTGGTACACGATCTCTGCCTTTATGCTGTGTATAGCTCTGGTGACTTTGTTCTAAGGATTGCTTAGGATAGAAAAATCCTTCTTCTTCCATACATTCTCCCCATGTTTCTCAGCCTTTACTCTACTTCCTCCTTCTCCGTTTGTTTTGCCTTAGATTCAGATATTCCTAATATTTTTATCCCTTCCTCCACCTGCACTGCCAAACCAGTAGTTCCCTCTCTATATTCTCAGTTATGTTTACTCTTGTCAAGCTGACTCTTGGCACTATTATTTTTCCTCAAAGGGACTCTGCCCTCTTTTCCTAGAACATAATTGCATTTTTAAATAAACCTATGAAACAGTGATTTCTCTTTTTTTAAGAGGTAGAAACATGGAACATTTTTAATAAGAGAAATAAATAAATAGAATTTCAGTGATTGCAGTAATGTAAAACATTTGTATATTGCCTGTATATGAATAAAGATAAGGTCATGAAAAATGGGGAAAATAAATTCCTTAATCCTCAAAGAGGTTTAGTGTATGGTGAAATAGTGACTTCTTAAACTAAGAATAAGGTCGAGCTCTTTTGCTAATGTAGATTGATTGTATTTGCTGAACTGAAAAATATTTGTTTTTTGTGGGCTCATAATATTTTTTAAAGGACTCTAGTCAAATTGAAGCAATGGAACAATTGAGGCAATAGTGACACTATTAGCAGTATAGCCAGTAATCATTCATTTAATTGGATTCAAAAGAACTGTAAGGTGCTCTCTAAATAACAGATACAATTATTTGATCATACACAAATCAGTACTTTTTCAGCTGTGTGTAAGAAAAAAAAAAAAACAACAAACCAAAGTAGTTCGGAAGGAAAAATTGATTCATGTAACCAAGCAGTTCAGTGGAAGTATTTGGCATCAGGCATAGCTTCAGCAAGGTATTCCAGCCAGGTCATAAGGAATCTGTTTCTATCTTTTGGTTCTGCTTTTTTGTATGTTGTTGGTCTCAGCCAAGTTTTTCCAAATGCTGACAAAGATAGGTACTAACAGCTCTAGACTTATATCCTAGTAGCTTAGCAGCTCTAGCAGGAAAACCCACTTTCCCAGTAATTTTAGTTAATATCTTGAGGTTTACTGGCCAGGCCTGGGTCACCTGCTCTTCTGTAAAGTGAGGAGGATGCGGACAGGCTCATCCAAACCACATGAGGAGTTGTTTTCCAAAGGAAATTCAGAGTATTATCAAACGAAGGAATAATGGTCTATCAAAAGCAAAGATTGAACTTCCTTATTATGGCATCTCTTGGGCTGAATGGAACTCTTCTGGGATTGCTCAGTTGCTTTCATTGTTCAAGATGGTTCTGTTTCCTGTGAGATTCTGAGCTTTTATTGAAAATATGGCCTTGCTTTTCTTGTTTTCATTGTGCCCTAGACAACAGAAACAATGAGTGTGAAACAATAAAAGATCTTGAGCTCGTCTTGTATTCCTTCTGTGCTCCTCATTTGTTCCCTCTAAGAAGAGCTCATTTCTCAGAATGGAGAGTGAGTTCTAAGACAGCACTATGAGAACTGTAGAGTATCCTAGGAAGTTAAGATCTTAAATGGTTTTCTTGAATATACGGAGGCTCATCAGACCCATTAGATCTGTAGTCATGACCAGAAAAAAAAAATGATGGGAAGACAATACTCTCCCTATGTCATCTCCAGAAATTCCACTCTCTCCCCCCACCCAGTCCATTACAGCGGGTCCTCTTATCACTTGGGGAATGAAGTACATTCTAAAGCCTGGAAGATTGACTAGGACTACAGACTTCTAGAATCATAAATAGGCCCAGCTTTCATAGCCACAGGCAGTGAAGCACTCTTTTTGTATTGTTTTTAACAGTAAAGATCTGTCATTCATTCACTGGGATCCAGTGAAAGAAATACTGAATGGGGCTGATGCCATGTAATTGCAAGAAGGTCCCTTGGCCCTGGCGTACTGCTGACAACTGTCTCGTAGTTTCCTTCTAGTCACCAGTGAAAGAAGTGGGGGTTGGGCGAGGGAAATCATTACCAATGTTTTCACCCTCATTTAGTCCAGATTGAACATATTATGATACAAGTGTTAATGCATCATGAAAAGAGAACTATTGACAATTCTCAGCGGTGACTGAAGCGTGTATGGGATGGTGAACACTGCTCCTTCAGCTGACATTTTGCAAGCAGCCTGAACTGGGTGCTGGAAAGAGGAAGAAGGGTCAGGAGATGAGATTATCATCACAAGGATTTTTTTCTGCCTGTTCAAGCTGTCACTTGTTAATTGTATTCAGCTCTCATCACTGTCGGTATAGAAGGGTGACTGGAATTATGAATATGAAAACTTCCAGCTTTTTAATTCATTTGTAACCAATGACTGATTGACTAGCACAACTGGGCTTGCATTTTAAATAGCTTTTTGGCATCTTTCCACCACCTAATATAATACAGATAATTCCCTGACAGCATGCTAGAGATAATGCAATTATCATTGAGTTTTCTTAGACGTGTTTTATATTATCTACTTAAAAGAATCCTATTTACTTGCTGTAATCTAATCTAACTTGGACCTGACTATCTTAAATGAAACAGATAGTTTAAAGACAAAAGATAAGCTGGGGATGGAGTAAGGTGCTTGCTACCCTTTGCCTCCCCTATGAGACAGCACCTTCTGTGTAACCTGGGTCAATAAAAGGGCCCCCAGCCCCAGTTCAGCAACCTCCTGTCCTTAGGGACATCTGCGCTACTTTCAGGCTATTGTCATGAATGTTTCCATTTATTATACTCATAGGAAGAGATCTTGAGGGCACATTTAGTTCATTTTCCTCCATGAGGAACTACGTTGGGACTATTCCAGCAGACCTTGTTGCAAGTTCAAAACTCCTGTTGAATGAGGATGTTCAGCCTCTCCCTGCCCTGTCCAACAATGCACAGCAGTGTCTATTCCCCTTTTCTCTCAGGAAGTTCTTCTTTATATCTGGCCTAAGTTACTGACAAAGTATCTCAGTGCTCATTTTTCCTTAATGGAGTTTTATAATATTATCTTCCTCTTCATGTAGCAATGCATTAGAATTCCTGGAAATCACAGCCAGCTCACTCCTTGGTCTTCCCTGGTAAAACTGTTCTATTTCCTTCATTTTTCCTTTTTAGGCCTCAGTTCTGAATATCTGTTGATTAGCTGTCTGCTCTCCCTGGTCCTCACCTGGTTCTCCACGTGTTCTGAATTGGTGGAGCACAGAATTGCTCCCTACGGTTATAGCCAGAATAGGTACAGACTGGGACTGTTTGGGCAGTCAGGGATAGACAGCCTGATGGAGACTCATGCCAGAAGAGACATGGCCCACAGAGTGAATAGTGCAACTCTGTATTTTTGGTAACACCAAATAAGCTTGGAGAATTGCATTATTTATATTATGAATAATAAAAATAATTACAAACCTTCCAGGTTCTTTCAGAAAAATAGTCCCCCCACCCACGGGAGGGATGTTAGTGCTTCCCACTCGCTCATATATCACCTTAATGGCAGGCAAGCTCTCCCATTGGTCACATAAAACAATCATAGTGGTTTCCATTCCCAGGCAGGTGAGAGTTTACTGGAGGGGATCTATGCTGCATTCCCCACCAATTGGATTTTCATTAAACAAGTAGTCAGACTCTAATTCAGCCATGAACACAATGTCTGGCCTATAGCCCTGAGGAATGTTTTCCTTTCTAACTGGCTGTTTATTTATTTATGTAACAAACACATATATGGCTTCTGATGTGGCAGGCACTATCTTAATTACTTCACAAACATTAATTCGTGTTATCTCCATGACAATCACAGGAGGTAGTTACTCATAACAGCCTTATTTTACAGATAAGGAATGTGTGGCGCAGAGTTAATAAATAACTTGTCTGAAGTCATACCGCTAATGAGTGGCAGGACAAAGATTGAAATGCTGGGCAGCTTGAGTCCCAAGCTGCCTGCTTACCTATGATACTTCTCTGCCTTTTTGACTTTTTTCTCCGTCCTACCCTCCAAGCCCACCTCTTTTCCGAAACTAGACGTTGGTTTCTCCAAAACTCATCTTTCCAGTAATCTTCTCTAGTACATTCTGCATGTATGTAGTGCATGATTTGGGCAGATAGCTGGCTGGGAGAATTGCCATGCCTAAATGGTAAGCTTTCTTTCACTCGGTGCATTTTGTTCTTGTGTGTGTGTGTTTTAAAAGATTTTATTTATTTATTTGAGAGAGAGAGCCAGAGCATGAGCAAGGTGGAGGGGTACAGGGAGAGGGAGAAGCAGACTCTCCACTGAGCAGGGAGCCCGAGGTGAAGTGGGGCTCGATCCCAGAAATCATGACCCGAGGGGAAGGCAGCCACTTAACCGCCTGAACCACCAAGGCAAACCGTGTGCTTTTTTTTTTTTTCCCACCTTCATTATGAGGAAAGATTTCTTTCCAGCTGCTTAATCTATTGCTTTCCCAAAGGTAAAAACAGAAAACCTGGTGAGAAACTTGAGTGATTTTTTTTTTATGATTTCTCAGATGTCTGTGATTGGTGTGAGCTGAGAGCCCTGCATTTTGTTCTGCCTGCATTGCCTGCAGTGTCTCTATACCTGAGACCAAATACCCTAGATCACCTCCAAAAGAATCATCGTGGGGGTGGGGGGAATACAATCTTGTGAAAATACAGATTCCTGGGCTCCACTCCTGATCCACTGACTTAGAATTTTAGGAAAGAGATCCAGGACGAGCACATATTAGCACACATATTATCAGGCTCCCCTCCAGTGATTCTTCTGCATAACTGAGTTTGAGATCCACTGCTCCAAGAAGCTTTGTGAGTGGCCAGTCTGCAGAATTAATGCGGAGGTTTGAAAAGAACACAGATGGCCTGGATCCACCTCTGGAGGGTTTGTGCAGTGGTATGCTGGTACCATGTCTCTAAGAGAAAAAAAATCTGATTTGTAGCATTTTCCAATTTTCGTAGTGTCCATATTGCCACCATGATTTATTTCCAGCTACATATGTGAGGTCCTTGAACTCCGATTTGGGAAGCCACGTGCACAGTTGATTCTTGCCAGCCTGTGCAAACTGGCACCTGCACACTTGAAGGGGTGAGAATGAGAGGGTGTGAGTAGGAAGGTGGCGGTCACGTAGGAAGGGGAAGGACATCGAATGCAGCAAGTAGGTGACAGAGCTGGGATGTAAACCCAGCCCTTTCTCACTTCCAGGCTCATGCTTTTAATCCCTGTATTGTCTAGACCTTTATGCACACTATACAGCCAGTTTTGGGAAGATTCTTTCCCTCCAGCTCTCTCTGTGAAAATTCTGCCCACCTTCAAGGCTCGCCTCAGTGGCAGCCTCTTCTCTAAAGTCTTCCCTGTATCATTTCCCCACTCCCATCGCTATGGGATGGGTTACAGAGAGGCATCATTGTTGGAGGCCAGCTCTAAGCAGACCCACTCTGCTTAAAACAGGGTAGCATGCGGGTGCCTGGATGGCTCAGTTGTTGAGCGTCTGCCTATGGCTCAGGTCATGATCCCAGGGTCCTGGGATTGAGCCCTACGTTAGGCCCCTTGCTCTGTGGGGAGACTGCTTCTCTCTCTCGCTCTGCCCCTGCTTGTGTTCCCTTTCTGTCTCTCTCTTTGTGTCTGTCAAGTAAATAAATAAAATCTTAAAAAAAAACAACAGGGTAGCATGGTGCAGGAAAGCAATGGGGTACAGTGATAAGAGCACAGATTTCGGAGCCAGACATACATGAACTCAAACCCCAGGTCCACTATTGATCAGCTGTGTAGAGAAGTAGTCACCTTTCTAAGCTTCTGTCTCCAACGGATGTAAAATGGGAATAAGAGCGACCCTGTGGGATCATTGTAAAGATTAATAATAACTTATGGGAAGTGCCAAGCACTTATGAATGGTGGTTATTATTATTCATGCATTTGCCCTATGCTGACAAACGTCACCCATGGTATTGCATCTTGAATTATTTGATATCAAAATCACCGTCTGCAAGCGCAGTTTTCCTTTATCCACCTTGAACGCCTTTCCGCTATCCATGTAACAAAAAGAACAGCATTCGAATTTGTCTTTGGTGACTCTTGGCCTCTCCCCGAGCCTTGGTCAGGGCTGCCAACCCATGCAGGATGGCTGCCTTGCCTGATACCCTTTTGCCCCTCCTGCCTCATGTTGGTTATGACTTTCAGGGCTATGAGCAAGTCGAGAGAGATAAAGTTAGAATTGAGATGTATTACACGGCCATGTACTAAAGTTCCAGTGTATCAAAACTCACTTTCCATGCACTGTGGTCTGCTTGAGTGGCAGCCAGTATCAGTGGGCTGATGAAGTGATGAAGAGGTTGTCAAAGAAACAGCCAGTACCAGTCCATCAACTCAGCCTTTGGCCTACAGGCAGGAGAGAGCCAGATGTGTCTGGAGTTCGCGAGCCTAGGCCCTGATCCTCCAGGATGCTTGCTGCTGGGCTCGTGTGCTGGAGATTATTCAACTCTACATAAATCTATGATACCTGAAGTCTTTCTGGAATGCTCTTATGTAAACTCAGACATTACTGAAGGCTGCTTTTAATGTGTGATCGTTGTGAGAGGAGCCACTAGCTGCTGTCGGCACCCTTGCAGAAGTGAGTGAAGCAGCTTTCGTCAGGCATTCGGCAACGCTCAGTGAGAGTCAGGCAAGTGAGCCTTAACATTGTTGCCACGATGGGCTGCCTGGGAATCAGAACTGGGCAGGGGTTATTGGAGCACTTGAATAGTAGCATGTGAGAAGGGGGAGAATATTAGAATATTTTTAAAGTAAACTTGGCCATTCAGAAAGGGGAATTATGTGGCTGAGGAGACAAACTTTCCAGACTTTGCCATCTTGCCTCAGGCTGATTCTGGGTCCCAGATTCAGAGCAGCTCCCTGAATTGCCAAGCAGCAAGTGACTTCACTTGCTGTTGGCCTCTACTGAGAAGCAGTAGATAATGGTGTGACAATATTTGGACGTACTTGCATGCACTTGCTGACAGCCGAGGGACTGGAGGGTTGCAGAGCCGTATTTCAACAGCCTTTTTCAGTGCTCCCTCTCCCGCTTGTGGATGCAGGGATCGTGGAGGATATCACTGAGTCAGAAGTAAGGATTTGAATAACACTGAGGGAAATCAGTGCTGATTACATTTCTGGGAAGTGCCCTGGTTGAGGAGAGTGGTAGGTGGTGAGGGCAGGGCCCCAGAATCATGATAGACTCTGCTTTGATTTCTCTCCTGCCACACCCACAAGTTCAAAGAAACTATTCTTTTAATTTTTTAAAAAATTTTAATTATTTGAGGGTGAGAGAGCACAAGTAGGGGGAGCCGCAGAGGGACAGAGAGAAGCAGGCTCCCCACTGACCAGGGAGGTGATGCAGAGCTCGATCCCAGGACCCTGAGATCGTGACCTGAGCTGAAGGCAGACGCTTAACCCACTGAGGCACCCTGGTGCCCCTAAACTATTCTTTAAAAAAAAAGATTATTTATTTGAGAGAGAGAGAGAGAGTGAGCAATTGGGGAGAGGGGCAGAAAGACTGGGAGAGCATCTCAAGCAGGCTGCAAGCCCAGCGTGGAGTATGACACAGGGTTTGATCTCATGACCCTGAGACCATGACCTTAGCTGAAATTAAGAGTCAGACAGTCAACTGATTGAGCCACCCAGGCACCTCAAACTATTTTTATTTTAATTGTAACACAGTGAAATCTCTGAGGGTTTTTTTTCTCCATATAATTCTAATTTTATCTCAACAAGATCTGATTAGTTGGGAATTATCTCAGAAGAAAATTTCAAATCAATTTACTAAAACCAAGCAACTGCAGCCAGAGTCTTCCCTCACTGACTTCCTGATAAAGACAAAATGCCAGATACTCAAACCCTCTATAAGATGAGTGAAGCTTGGCATTTATGTCAAAAAAGGTGTCCCCTCTAGGGGAAAAATGTACCTCCACAAGGTTTCGATGTTATTAATCCTCATTCGGCCCACCAATTATCTTGTCTACTGTTATCCAGTCTTTTGAAGGGTTTGTCCTTGTTGCAAGTGTTAGGCTGTTCACTTCTACTCCATAAATATTTACTGAGCATTTATTACGTGTCAGTGTAAGTATTGTAGTTACCATATATTGATTATTAAATATGAACCAGATACTTCGGATGTATTTTCTCTTAAATCCTCCCAACAGCTCTATACAGGTAAGTACTATTATCATCCCCATTTTGCAGATGAACAAATTGATGTGCAGAGAGTTCTAGCAAATTACCAATGGCCAAAAGTGATAGAAGTAGGACTTTAAACCTAGTTTTCTCTAGTTCAAGAGTCAACACTTTTGTTCAATCGTGTATATTACTGTGATAAAGACTTTGCCTTCTGTCATGTGATACAAAAACCCTATATGGTAAATATTATTATTATTCCCATTTTACAGGTCAGGAGGCTGAGAGAAGTTATGTGACGTGACTTGCCTGAGGTCATATGAGGAATAAGTGATAGGGCCAGGATTTAAGCCCTGGGAGTCAGACTCTAGAGCACATGCTCTTAACTGTTATGTTCCCTTGCCTCTGTGAAATCAATCTTTGATTATTACATGGGGGCAAAGAGGTCAAAAAGGCATATTGCTGGCACTATGACAGGGCAAACTAGAACTAGAAGCCCAGGTAGATGAACTTGGAATATGCAGGTATCGTAATTCAGGTGGACCAGTGGAATGACAGAAAGGTTACAAGGAAGAGAAAGCAGTTAATTTCAAGCCTACTTTGAGCCTTACCATCTCCACCCTGGGTAATAGTATGCAAGTTAAGTCTCTTTGAGCCTCAGCTTTTCCATCAGTATAATCCAAATTACAGTCTCTGCTCTGTCTATCTGACAGAGGTATTGTGAGGGTAAAAGAAAAGAATAGATATCAAAGTGCTATTGAAATGTTTTCATTTCTATTAAATTCATTTTTGGAGTAATTAGATTCATTTTTCTACATGTTTTTGTATGGCATAGGTACCACCTGGGTGTATCTGACTCCTGGTGATTAAGTAACCCAAATGGACCTAACAGTTGCCTTTAGAAATATCTAGAAATGAGAGTCAACCATTTGTTACTGAAAAAGTAGCAGCAAAAGGAATGTTGTTGGACTTTCTAAATTGTTCCATCGTCATTCTAGAACTTTGCTTTTACTTACTGGAAGATTTTTCTCAACAGTCAATGACCTATTGATTGTGATTTTGAAGTCCGATAAAACCCTTACTGGCTGTGTGACCTTGGGCAATTCGCCTAATCTTTCTGAGCTGTAGTGTTGTTTTTCCCCTGTCCAACAGGGTTAATGATATACTCTTCACAGATGCGCAGTGAGGATTGAGAGACCAGAGGTAAAGCCACCAGCGTAGTGCCCTGCCACAGAAGACACAGTCAACAAGTACCAATTCCCTGGCCCCTATTATTCTGGCATTATTTGGCAAGATGACATAGATACTGATTTGCCTTAAAAATGAAACCAAAAACTTTCTGCCACAAATAGTAAATGGTTGACTTGTTAACCAGTACACTCTCTTCTGGAACTTAAGGGCCAGAGGATCACCTTATATACTCTTATCCCTTTGTTCCTTCTTTTGGGTCATCATCCCTCACAAGTAGGACATAACCATGAAAAAACGGAACCAGCAGGTATAAAAATCTAACCTGGATTCATGTGAAATAATTGAATTTCCTGAGGCCCTCTATTGCAGTGGCACCATTATTAACACCATATATTCTGGGGACTGGGAACCTCCTGGGTTTTTAGTTTAAATATAGGAGTGCTATCTCCTATCTTTATATATCTTTATATATCTCCTATAGTTACGGTCAGCTCCAGGACTAGTGGTCAACTTGCAAAGATTTGTGATTTCCACAGGCTGCGCTTGGGTCAAGGGCTGTAAGCCATGAGTCATCTTTGAATCCCAGCTACCCACCTGTCTTCCCTTCTCCTTTTCCTCTGCCTTTGCCAAAGAAATTAGTGACTGGAGAGAAGCCAGGTTGGTGGGCTCCTTTTTGTACTCTAGAAAATCTGATTTTGAATTTCTACTTCAGGCAAGTGGGATCAACATCACTCCACCCAGTAAAATGCAAACCTGGATGGCTGAATTTATCACTCTCAAACAATGTCATTATGAACGCATTATGCTTAATGGAGCAAGAAAGAGGGGGAGTGTGCAGTAGAGCTTTATGATTTTGGTCTGGTGACTGCTTATATTCACCCTGGCTTTGAGGTTTGGCAAGTATGTATCAAGTGGGAGGGTAGGCTTGGCTTTTTAGATGTGTTCAGGGATTCTGCTCTTGGAGTTTATGATTAAGACTTCCCTGTTTTCAGGACTCAAGTACACTGCCTTTTTCTTTCTTTTTTTTTTAAGTTCAAGTTGTTTCTGGCAGCAAAACTGAGAAATATTATCAAGGCTTGCTCATAGAATTATTTGCCACAGATGATATCAAACTCAAATGAGTAGATGTTTCAGTTTTGGCTTCTTTATGACCTACCACTTACCCTCCACAACCAACTTATATTAGTGGCCTTAGTCAAAGACAAATGACAAACAGCTACCCTAGACTAGAATACAGTCTCCTTAGCAGCAATTGACATGAACACATCCCAAATGTAGGTCAAACCTGAGCCTGCAGCCTGATCAATTTAGGAGAGTGGACTTCAGCATGTAGGTCTGAAGCTCTAGAATGGCTCTGCTAAGTTCCCAGAATGCCTTAGTGCTTCATAACAGCTATGTTCCTTTGGTTCGGGCCCAAAACAACCCCCGTAATTGGCTGCACTGCCAGGGCTGTTGTTTGCCTTAGAAGCAGACAGTGTACCTGATTGTGTCTTCTGTGAAGGCAGAGTTTGACCATATGGCCTGTCATGGAATTGAGTCCCAGAGCTCTAAAATATTTCTTCCCAAGTTATTGGGCAATATCTTTTTAGTTATTGTGACATGAGCAAAAGTGTAAATATTAGTTGTATCCAATAAAAATGCCAAGCCAATTTAGAACTCTGCAAGGGCTAGCCAAGGTCTAACTGAGAAGTTGGACCTGGCACACTTCCCAGAAGGCCAATGGACTGGCTTTATTGATGCATCAAAGAAGAAGCCATTCCTGAGCAAGGATTCTGACTTGTTCCCTCTCTGTCCTTGGCTGTTTAGATATGGGAAATATTACAAGTAGCATATAGGGAAACCTCAGCTTCCAAGAGTCTACTTATGAGTAAAACTGAGGAAATGATCCATTTTAGAGCTGTAAATGTTTGTGGAAATAGCTTCTTACAAGTACTCATATAGAGTCCTGCATCCCAGTCTGCACCAAATGTTTTTGGCAATAAAGTTATTGCCTTGGAGGTGGGGTGGGAAAATGATGAAAGGGAAGAGAAAATGTGAAATAATTTAGACTGCAAATTTGGCCCAAGTGCCAGGGAGGGGAAATGAATGGTTTGAACGAACCTAGCAGTTCACCCATCTGGTTATTTTTGCCTACTTTTGATGAATTGGTTCTGGGAACGTGCTATAACAACAGCATTCTCTTAACTAGCCCCTTCCTATCTGTGTGATCTAAATAAGTGATGTGACTCGATGAGCCTGTTTACCCATTTACAAAATGGAGATAATAGTATCTGTCTCATAAATTCATTGTGGGGATTAAATGTCCTTGCCTTCCCCTCTTCATGGGGCAGTGCCTGCTCTTCACTCTCTAGGTACACCCTTAAATATATTATCCTGTCAGAGTAACCAAAAGGTAGAGAAATGCATGCTGTCTAGACTCAAACCAGGGTCAATACCAAGAATTAGTAGAGACACCAGAGACAAGTTTTGGTTCGGGAGTTGAGACTATGAGATGAATAAAAGAATGAAATAGAATAATGCCTCTCCCCAGCCAAAGATGTCCACATCCTGATCCCTGGAATCTGTAAATATGTTACCTTACATGGCAAAAGAGGCCTTGCATATGTGATTAAATTAAAGATTTTGAGATGGGGATATTATCCTGGATTACTGGGTGCGGCCAATGTAATTGCAGGGGTCCTGGTAAGAGAGAGCCAGAGGGTCAAAGGCAGAAGATAGTGTGACAGCAGAAGCAGAGGTTGGAGTGATGCCACTGCTGGCTTTGAAGATGGAAGGGAGTGATAATCCAAGAGAAGTGAGCAGCTCCTAAAAGCTGGAAAAAGCAAGGAAAGGGGTTCTCCCCTAGAGGTTTCAGAAAAGAACCAAAGAGCCCTAGAATTAAGTGGTCTTTAGTACATAATCCTAGATTTCAAGCAAGTTGCCTCTTCTCTTGATCAGGACTAACATTATGTAGTGCTAGGTCAGCTGCCAAGATAGTTTTACTTGAGGGGCATCATAAAGCGCTGCATTGCTCATAAGAATTCACATTAGAATCATGGAGGGAAGACTTGTGTGGTTCATTGAGGAAGTGGAACAATTAGATATCAGCCTATGGGAGTATAATGGTTTGCCACATAGCTGTTTCACTCATAAAGTTCACAGGGTGCACAGGGGCTGGAGTTTTGCCTTGAGAATTCCCTGAGGATCAGGATAGTGACCTCCAGCTTGATCTCCCTTGAAGCTGAGTGGCCTCTGAAGAGCAAATTCATAAGGGAAGAAATGCAACCATCAGTCAGGCAGATGGCTACTATTTGCTAATTGGCAAATTCTGTAGGGATTGGCTTCTATGTTACTGTAGTTTAAGTACAACCTAAGGAAGGGAAACATTTTTCCTCCCTTCAAGCTTTTATAGCTCAATTATTATATCATATCAAACTCTAAGTGGAAATTAGTCTAAATGTTGTCATAAAGGAGGTATATATTTTGTATACATTCCTATTATAGCTTTCGTATGATATATTTTATTTTTTTAATTTTTTTTAAAGATTTTATTTATGTATTTGACAGAGAGAGACAGCCAGCGAGAGAGGGAACACAAGCAGGGGGAGTGGGAGAGGAAGAAGCAGGCTCATAGCTGAGGAGCCTGATGTGGGGCTCGATCCCAGAATGCCGGGATCACGCCCTGAGCCGAAGGCAGACGCTTAACCACTGTGCCACCCAGGCGCCCCCTCCCCGTATGATATATTTTATTACTAAACATTGCCTGTGTCTTATTCATCAGGATACACTCAGCACTTAGCATGGAGAGGGGGCACTTACTACATTCTTTGTGGATGAATGAAGAGCAGTTTGTTCTGAGAGTCAAATGATGCTGAGTGAGTCTTAATGACGT
Source organism: Ursus maritimus (assembly GCF_017311325.1). NCBI lineage: Eukaryota > Metazoa > Chordata > Mammalia > Carnivora > Ursidae > Ursus > Ursus maritimus. The sequence goes on along the minus strand of NW_024423319.1, from coordinate 36,519,209 downwards.
TGGTACATGAAGAAGGCTAAAAGGCATGATCTACTAAAGGAACATGTCATCCTTTTCTAGAGTTAAAAAGGTAGCTCACAAGAGACTGCATAATGACCACTTTTTCAGAGAAGATTTCACTAACACGGTTCCTACTACAAAGCAAATGTGTCCTTTGACTTCCATTGAGATGTAAAGTACAGAAAATTGTAAAGAATAATAACACCCATATTCCCCCAGTACTATAATTAACTCTTAGCATTTTGTCTTATTTCCTTCTAGTCTGTTTTAGGCACTATGACATTAAAAGTAAGCTGAAGTCCCCTTTAACCACCACTCCAGTCTCATTCTTCTCCACATTAGAGACTAGCAATATAATAAATTTTATACTCTTATGTACATCACCATAAACAGTGGATATTATTCCTTGTGTATATAATATTTCACTTATATAATTGGCATCATATTTTACTTATTATTCCATATATTACTTTTTTTACTCACCACTGTTTTCTAAGATATGCCCATGGTTATATATATGGAGATCTAGTCAATGCCTTATAATTGCTGTAGTAGTTCACCTTAAAACTACACCAGCTGTCTCCCTCTCTGATTTCTTCCCTTCCCATTTTCCCCTCCCTTCCCCTATGATACCATGAGAGACTCTTAACTATAGGAAACAAACTGAGGGTTGCCGGAGGGGAGGTGGGTGGGGGGATGGGGTAACAGGGTTATGGGATTTAAGGAGGACACATGATATGATGAGCCCTGGGTGTTATATGTAACTGATGATTAACTGAATTTTACACTTGAAACTAATGATCTACTCTATATTGGTTAATTGAATTTATATATAAAAAACTACATCAAATGTAATTATTCTATTTCCCTCTCTTACTGCTATTACAAAGAACAATGGAATGTCCTTTTTGCAGACAAGATGGAGCAACCTCACTCCTTTCATATTTTCCCTCTTACCAATAAATAATAGACTTAACACATCAAACAAACAAGAAATCTCCAAAAGGAGAAAAGAAGGCAGACTGTCTTAGGGACCTCAGGACTTAAGGAACAATACAGCCATCATTTTGCTGTGTTCTCTTTTTACCTCCCATATATCCGAGACAGCATACTGAAGTAGCCTCTAACCTGGAACCAACAGACACAGCCAAAAAATCTCCAAGAAAAGCCTGTTACACCTAGCCAAAGCATTGGGGAAAGGGTGACCTAACAAGAAACTTTTTTGGCAATACCTGTCCTATTCCAGCTAAGCACCAGTGAAAAAACTATACCTCAACCTCTCCCATAGTTTCAGTGGGCCAAACAGAAGCTAACTTTCCACCCCACCCTCCTGTCTTGCAGAAACAGGTGGCTATGCTCCAATTCTCCCACTGGGAAGCACATCTTTTGCCATATGGAAACCTGGAAAACAGATGGAAACCTCTGTTCCCCACCCAGGTGGCATCAATGGGCAAACTAGGGAGCTGATCTTTTACTCTCTTACCCCTTCACCCCATTACCTCCTGCTCTGTGGAAGTAGGTAATATTCTGATTCCCTCTCTGGGGTGGTGTTAGTAAGGCTGAGCAGGAAGGAGCTTATTTTTCATCCCCACACCTGGTAGAAATAGTGGGGCCCAGTGGGAAGTGAGATTCCACCCCTGCCCAACATCAACAAGGTAGGACAAGGAAGAGCAAGATTATGTTAGCAGGGTCCAGTACAGAGATTAGTGGGGAGTTGAGTTGCTATTCACACAACAATGAGATTGAGTGATGGTATATAGGGCTGGGCAAATGAACATTCTGTTTTTCCCCTTCTTGGTGTCAGCTTGGCCCACAAGGTAGCTGATTGTCCATTCACACATGGCAGCAACAAGACAGAACATAGTTGTGCAAAGTGGAGAGTTGGTCCTCTGTTCCCTCCTCTATCCTTGGTGTTAGAAGGGCCTAGAGGGGTGCTGAGCTTACACACCCTCTTGGTGTGGGTTTATTCCCCATATTCACTGAAAAGGTATCAGTGGGGTGATGAGGGAAGCTGAAATTTCACTTCACCATTCACAGTGGGGTGGTTTGAATTAGCCTCTACTTTTGCTAAGATGGTATTATCAGGCCCAGACAGAAGCTGAATATCCGCTCCCACCCATACCTGCATATTGTGCTTAAATATGGTGATTGCCTGCTATAAAGAAGGTTAAATAAGTCCAGAGTCTCACAACATAATACCTACATTTTCTAAGATATATCTGAAAATCACTTGTTATACTAAGAATCAGGAAAACCAGAACTTGAATGAGAAAAGATAATCAACAATGAGAGGACTCAGATTTTGGAATTATCTGACAAGGATTTTTAAAGTAGCAATCATAAAAAAACTTCATCAGACAATAATAAACACTCTTGAAATAAATGAAAAATTAAATATCTCAGTAAAGAAATAAAAAAATATAAAGAACAAAAGGAATGTTATAGAATTGAAAAACATAATAACTGAAATTAAAAAAAAAAAAAAAACCTTCCCAGACTGGCTCAATAGTAGATTGGAGATGACAGAGAAAAGAATCAATGAACTTGAAGAAACGTCAGAAATTACCCAATCGAAACAATAGAGAGAAAACAGGCTGAAAAAACAGTGAGCAGAGCTTCAGTAACAGTGAGCAATAACAAAAGATCTAATATTTGTGTTATCAGAGTCCTGGAAGGAGAGAAGAAATACTGTGGATTGAAAAAAATATTTGAAGAAATAGTGCCTAAAAACTTCACAAATTTGGCAAAAACCACAAACCTCCTGATTTAAGAAGCTAAGTAAATCACAAAAAGGATAAATCCAAAGAAAGAAACCCATGTCAAGATCTCATAATAATCAAAACTTTGAAAACTAAAAACCAGAAAAAACCTTGAAAGAGGCTAAAGAGAAACAAAAAACTACCTATAGGGGCCCAGTCATTCAAATGTCAGTGAATTTATCATCTGAAGCCATTAAAGCCAGAAAGAAGTGGCACTGAAGGAACTGTCAACACCAAATTCTGTATGCAGCAAAAATACGCTTCTGGCATGAGGAAAACCGTCTCAAATTAAAAACAAAACAAAACAAAACAGAAACTAAGAGAATTTGTTACCAGCAAACCTACTCTTAAAGAATAGCTAAAGAAAGTTCCCTAAAGAGAAATAAAATGATCACAGAAGAAGGATGGGACTTCAGAAAGGAAAAAACAAAACAAAACACCACCACCACAATGTGTTGGGTAAATATAATAGACTGGCCTTCTCATCAAATTTTGAATGGTCTGTTGGTTGAAGCAAAACTTACAACACTATCTGCCCAATGTATGTTATATATATATATATAGTAATACCTAGAGCAACCAACAAAAACATATATAGATATATTATAAAATTCAAATACACTAAACATAAATAAAAATGGATTTCTATTCAATGTTCAATGTTCGAGTAACCCAAAAGAAGGCCTTTAAGGGAAACAGAGGAATAAGAAATAGAACAAATAGAAAACATAATAAAATAGCAGACTTAAGACCTACATATGAATACTTTAAGTGATCTAAATATATCATTTAAATGACTGAAATTGTCATCACCTCAAAACGAAACCTGTACCCATTAACAGTCATTCCCCATCCCCCACTCCCCATTCCCAGCCCTAGGCAACCACTAATTGACTTTCTGTCTACAGATTTGCTTATTCTGGACTTTTCACATAAATGGAATCATACAACATATGGTCTTTTGTGACTGGCTTCTTTTACTTAGCATTATATTTTCAAAGTTCCTCCATGTTGTAGCATGGCCCCTCATTTTAAAATTTCTCACTTATTGGGCACAAAACATGGTACCAGGAACTCTGATGGGCTCATTGAGGTGCTTTATTTTGTTCGCTGTTCAAAAAAATCCTTTGAAGTTAGTAAATAAGATTATCTTGATTATAGATGAGAAAATGAAACTCAAAGTTTAAATAATTTGCTCAATCTCAGAGCTTGTAAGTGGCTGGGCCAGATATTAAGCCCAGGTCTGATCCTAAAGCTCATGTTTGTTCCCCTATGTCATGCCACTTCTCCATTTAAAACAAGGTGGACCTGTTCTAGAAGATAATTTGGAATCTGCCTGATCACTAGTGATGATTATTGTTTGGCCATAGTAACATTTGAGGATTCTATTGGCCTTGACTTGAATTGCTTCCCTTGAGAAAAGAAAGGACTGCTTTTCTCCAGCCATGAAAGCTGGTCTTGCAGAACTGGGCCTTCCACATCTTTCATTTGTGACCAATTCTGCTTGCATGTCAACAGATTTGGCCAATATTCTTCTCCATCTATGACAAAGGGATTAAGCATCTTCAAACCTTTGAGGTTTTAGATGAAAGGAATATATATTTATTTTATACTGCAGTTGGTGGCAATTTATGTAGGTTATCATGCTTAATTAATGTAAGTGGAAGGCATCATTTGCTACAGAGAGCTATAATTATTTCCAGGAGAAACTTAAAAGTTTCAGGGAAATTTGGTGTTTCATTCTGTAGATTCTTTCTATAGTCTCTTTTAAAAATATCTATTTTTCTTTACTGGTGAAAAGAGCATTTTGAAATTTCCTCTCAGAGACTTGCAAGCAGAAAATTT
>NW_024423319.1:36506297-36514595 GCF_017311325.1 Ursus maritimus | reverse complement strand
ATATATATATATATATATATATATATATATAGTAATACCTAGAGCAACCAACAAAAACATATATAGATATATTATAAAATTCAAATACACTAAACATAAATAAAAATGGATTTCTATTCAATGTTCAATGTTCGAGTAACCCAAAAGAAGGCCTTTAAGGGAAACAGAGGAATAAGAAATAGAACAAATAGAAAACATAATAAAATAGCAGACTTAAGACCTACATATGAATACTTTAAGTGATCTAAATATATCATTTAAATGACTGAAATTGTCATCACCTCAAAACGAAACCTGTACCCATTAACAGTCATTCCCCATCCCCCACTCCCCATTCCCAGCCCTAGGCAACCACTAATTGACTTTCTGTCTACAGATTTGCTTATTCTGGACTTTTCACATAAATGGAATCATACAACATATGGTCTTTTGTGACTGGCTTCTTTTACTTAGCATTATATTTTCAAAGTTCCTCCATGTTGTAGCATGGCCCCTCATTTTAAAATTTCTCACTTATTGGGCACAAAACATGGTACCAGGAACTCTGATGGGCTCATTGAGGTGCTTTATTTTGTTCGCTGTTCAAAAAAATCCTTTGAAGTTAGTAAATAAGATTATCTTGATTATAGATGAGAAAATGAAACTCAAAGTTTAAATAATTTGCTCAATCTCAGAGCTTGTAAGTGGCTGGGCCAGATATTAAGCCCAGGTCTGATCCTAAAGCTCATGTTTGTTCCCCTATGTCATGCCACTTCTCCATTTAAAACAAGGTGGACCTGTTCTAGAAGATAATTTGGAATCTGCCTGATCACTAGTGATGATTATTGTTTGGCCATAGTAACATTTGAGGATTCTATTGGCCTTGACTTGAATTGCTTCCCTTGAGAAAAGAAAGGACTGCTTTTCTCCAGCCATGAAAGCTGGTCTTGCAGAACTGGGCCTTCCACATCTTTCATTTGTGACCAATTCTGCTTGCATGTCAACAGATTTGGCCAATATTCTTCTCCATCTATGACAAAGGGATTAAGCATCTTCAAACCTTTGAGGTTTTAGATGAAAGGAATATATATTTATTTTATACTGCAGTTGGTGGCAATTTATGTAGGTTATCATGCTTAATTAATGTAAGTGGAAGGCATCATTTGCTACAGAGAGCTATAATTATTTCCAGGAGAAACTTAAAAGTTTCAGGGAAATTTGGTGTTTCATTCTGTAGATTCTTTCTATAGTCTCTTTTAAAAATATCTATTTTTCTTTACTGGTGAAAAGAGCATTTTGAAATTTCCTCTCAGAGACTTGCAAGCAGAAAATTTGTTGAGCAAATAATGTGCAGTTGGGAAAAGCAGCTTAGGTAGCCAGATTTTCAGTGGATTATTTGATATTCTTAGATTGTCAGATACTGTAAGGCATCCAGGTAATTTGCTGCTTTGAACCAAAACACAATTGCCTCCCCAAGCCCCCACAACTTAGTTTTGTTGTGTGAAATGTTGCCTAACAATGGCTTTCTCTCTTTAACTCATCATTCTGCACCATCTGTTAGGAGAGTGCCTATTTTGAACACAGTGTCTCATGCACCATATCATTCTTATAGCTCCTGGAGGAGCCAGGCTGTTTGGAGAAGAAATGGTGGCATTGGGAGAAGGAAGAGGAAGAAAATGTAGAACCTGAGTCCTCAATATATTTCTAGGAAGTTTCTCCTCCATAGCAGGATAACTCTCCCATTGTGGTCCACTCTTTGAATGTGGGGAGTGATGTCAAGTTAAAAATGGGTTAAGGTGTAGTCAAAGCCAGATCCAATTCAAGTAGAGAGTTCAAGGGTCAAAAACCAAGGAGTGCTCATTGGGTGATTATTTTCTCTTCAAAACAATCCTTTGGGGGTCAGCAGGGTATGTTTAGCTATGCAGAGTTAATTTTGGAGGTAGAATCATGAATAAGAAGCTAGGTTAGCAATAAGATAGCAATAGAATGGTCCTGAAAAATGAGATAAAGGCAATCCAGCTTTATCTTGAGTGATAGCTTGTTGCCGGCACAGGCTTACTTTTAAGGTCCTAGGGGACTGCTGTGTCTTTAAGGCATCACAGAGCCCAGCACTATGAAGTGGCTGGGGAGGGAAATGAAGGTGGGATATTCAATAGTTTTCAATGTGGCCAGAGTGAGGTTAGTGAGTGGGTTAAAGAAACAGTCTTATCTTCTCACCCTCCTAAACTCAGATAATCCCTTTATGGGCTGTTGCTGGGATAAAGAGAAAGTGCTGATGGGTGACAAGCCTTGGATGATACTGATGCCAATGAATAAGGATTTGGGGGTATGGGAAATGAAGGCCAGTATGTGAGTATGTGAACAGCTTACTAGTTTATCTGACCATTCATCTTGATCAACCCTTAGATCCTGTGATGGTTAATTTTATTTGTCAATTTGACTGGGCTATGGGTGCCTAGATATTTGGTTAAACCTTATTTCTGGTTTATCAGGGTGTTTTAGATGAGTTTAACACTTGAATTGGTAAATCAAGTAAAGCAGATCGCCTCTCCCAATGTGGGTAGACTAAGAAAGAATACTTTCTTTCTGCCTTTTTATCTTCAAGCTCAATATTGATCGTTTCCTGCCTTCAGACTCCTGGGTCTGCACTTCTCAGCATCCATAATCATGTGAGCCAGTTTCTTTTACTCTCTCTCCTACACATGCACACACACATGCATGCACACGCACATTCTATTTCTGTTTCTCTGGGGAGCCCTAATACAGTACCAAAATTCCCATTGCTTATCCCTAGATCAGTCCAATTCTTCCACCAGTGACCTTCTTGGAATAATAGAGTGGAATGTTCTTGCACTGTTCCTATAAGACGAAGAAATAATTATCTCCTACTTAAATCCACAACTGCCTTCTTTCATATAATCATAAAGACCCATGTGCAGGCTTAAGATTTTGAGAACTGAAGTGAAGTTGTGTGGTTGTTGATTTATTCAGCCTTGTGCTTGCTTGTTTGTAGCTATAACTGCACAGGACTAGAATCAGCTCTTCTGGCTGAATTGACTGGCCAACAGCTGAGTGGGAATGTTATGTAGACCCAAACCGTGCATCACTTATGTTTTTGGGTGTCACTGCTTTAAATATTCATGGAGCAGAGATTACATTGTGTTATTGTGTGTAGAGTGGCTAAGGTAATGTCACATGCATATGGGGACTTCACTGGAGTGAAGTGATAATACAGTAATTGGTAATTCACTCTCTATACGCAGATCTCTCAGGAGAAAGACTAACCAAATCATTGTTATGGCTACATGGCAAGCCATATTTAAAGTTGCAAAAGAAAATTGCAATTGGTCATCAAATGTTTGGTTGTTATCAGTAGTGGGGAACATTTAGCTCCCAGGGGGGAAAGATCACATTTGTAGCTTATTTTATATTTAGCCCACAGGTCATACTCTTGAAGACTGTCCTATTTATGTATGTAGTTGGGAACACAAACATGACATTTAAAGTATTTTGTGGATTTATTTAAAAACAATAAGAGAGGAATGGTTTCCCATTCAAGATCTTTATCTGGGCAAAATGTAACAATGATGGTGATAACTGTGATGTTGACTATGATGGTGTAGTAATAGTGGCTACCATATATTAAATATTTACTAACTACTTAATGTGGGAAAGGCAAAAGAAAAATTAAATTTCCTTACTACTTACAGCCCTTTGACAAGTCCTTGAAATAGGCAGTGAACTTCCTATAGGAACTCACTGCCTCAATGTTAACACTTTGCTAAGGGCAAAAGGCAATCTTAGCTTAACATTATCCTGACCCCCCACAATCCTGTAAGTCCACCTTAACATATAAAAATTCTTTTGGAAACATCCTTTCTCTCTACTGCCCCCCCCGGATAAATATTAGCAATCATCCTCCAAGCATATGACCCACTGATAGATATCTGAAGCGTCTCGCGACTAAGGTTTTACTAGACAGTAGTAAATGACCTTATCCTAACAACAGCTAGTCCCCTCAAGGTCCTGGAAACCTTGCTTCCAAAATTCCTTAGAGACTTATGCTATCCCAACTTGAAAGTATGTAATCAGTCACCCATCACAACCCTAGTGCAGTTCTTTCTCCCCACGGGTCCTGTCCCCATGCTTTAATAAAACCACCTTTTTGCACCAAAAGTGTCTCAAGAATTCTTTCTTGACCGTTTGCTCTGAACCGTAACATTTCTACTGACACTGTGCTAGGCGCCTTACCATATAGCACCCCATTTAATCCTCAGAAAGACTACTTCCAGCCACAGAGCTTCACTTACGGATGCTCCTTGAATGAGAAAAAGGAAGTATTTTAGAAGTGCCTTCACTGCTGCACTTCAACTAGAAATTAAATTCTGTCCATTTTTACCTACTCTTAAAATATAAAGGATTGTATGTATTATTTTCTTTTAAAAAGTCAGTGTATTAGATGTTTGTTTCTTAGTGCTTTGACCTACATCAAACTCTTTCTTCTTTTCTGAACTTGCCTCTTCCTCTCTGCTTATTCCTACCTTTTCTTTCCTCCTGCCCTTCTTCCTTCCTTCCTTCCTTCCTTCCTTCCTTCCTTCCTTCCTTCCTTCAGTGACCATGTGTAGAAAGATGAAAGATATTCTTTGTTTGTGGTTTGGGCCTTGTTTATATCCTGCGAAAGACAGCACTGCACATCAGGCCATTTGAAAACTTCCGGATTACTAAGGGAATTTTCCAATAGTCACAATATTTAAAGTAAATAAATTAAGTCCTGATCCAACCAAGTTTTATGTAAGGTTAGTTTTGACTATCTTTGACTATTTTTCACACTTACATCCATCATATATAATGTGTATGTGGGTGTATGTGTTAGAATAAAGGATAAAAGATTAGAAATGACTCCATATTGACCTTGCAGGCTGGCACTCACTTCTGAAAGATTTATAGCCATAACTCCCAGTCTCTATCCCTCAAATACCTGTAGTAATAAGCTAGGATGAAATGGCTTTTCATTTTAAAGCAGATATACAGCTTTCTTTTTAAAAGTGCCCCAATGCCTAAGAGAAAAACAAGTACACTTCGATTTCAAAGGATTTACTTGGTGAAGTTGTAAGCATTCTAATAAAAAATGTGTCTTTGAACCTTATGAAAATGAGATACACTGAAGCATGGAAAGTGAGCAGCAACCAAAGGACACCCGGAGGGACAGATCAATCTCTGAGCTCTCTGCCGTCTGAGCTCTGGGAGATGATTTAAATGGAACTTTTTCCATACTATCAGCTGCTTCCCTCTTTGTCATAAAAGATAAACAGCATAGCTAGGTGCATGAAATCTACCTAAAATGAACTGAGTTTAAAATAAATTGTTTCATACCATCTTATCTGGCCCAAATTATTCCAGGCATCCTACAAAGAATCACGTTATTAAATAAAAGGAAAAGAAATTAAAAAAAAAAAGCTTTCTCCTAAACTATGAGCTCGTTAATCTCTAAACTCAATCCCGTAACAAGTACTGCTCTGATAACATGAGCTTGGAAAGTGTTTGCTTTATAACCTCCAACGTCAGGTTGATTATTGAAATAAAAGGGAGTGTCTATTGTAAACTATTATATTTGGAGAGATGGAGACTGTGAGAGAGAGACTGTGTGTATGCATGTATCTGTGTGTGAACATGGAGGATGGATGGAGCCTTTGCATTGCAAAATTATGTAATAAGTAAAGTCTGTAATTAGTATACACTAGGCTCCAACAACTGTGGGTGTCCAGTTTGTCCTGCTGGTTCTGTCCCATAGCTGGCCAAGTCTTCTGGCTCTGGTGCCCCTGCCAGCCTTGGCTCCATGCAGTGTCCCCGCTTTGTACATTTCTCTCTCCCCATCCTCTATCACAACTTGCCTATTCTGAACTCTCCTTAATTAGGTTGCTCTTTCTAGACGAGAATAAGTGCCCTCCTGGGCTAAAGAAACATAGGAGCGTAGAAAATCAGAGCTGGGTGGGATTTGGCCTAAACTCGTCATTTTTTTACCTTAGTGATCCTAGAGCCCAGAAATGGAAATTACCTCAACCAAAGTCATACAGCTGGTTATGAAGGGCTAACAGGTTATCCTTCCCATATCCTATCTTATGTAAGCTTCTGGAGTTAATGCTTCAGCCAAAAGGAGTGACTCAAATGGTGGAATTACTCCATGCTTGATGTGGAATAATAGATATGAAAAGGTTTGGAGCCATATTGAGACTTTTAATGGGAAGTCATTCCTTCTTCTCTGCCACTTATTTGGCTTCTGTCTCTTGTGCAAAGCATGGGTTCCTGTGCTAGGTGAGCGTATCATCCTAGCTGACTACCCCTGTGCTGTGTGCCACAGAAACTACCTCTGGTAGCTTCTCTGATGGATGTCAAAGAAGTGGCTCCTGGGCAAGAGGTGAGTCATCACAAAGTGTTTTCAACTTTTCATTGAGCCCATTTCCATTCTCTCTCTTTTGCAAATTACCGATATGACTTGCCCACATAAATGGAAAGAAGCAGCTCCACTTAAAAAAATGCATGGGGCTATTCCCTAAGAATTCCATAGTGGGAAGCCATCCCAGAACACTTAAGAAATCACAGTCATTTTTATGCTTTCCTTGCTAGATTCTGCTCAGAACTTAATAGACCAAAAACCAAAAGGCCACATCGGCTGGTATCAGGGTCCTGTAGGAAACTCACAGAGGTGGAACTCCTTTTGCCCTAGGCTTGCTTTCTCTTGACGTGTCCACAGACATATCATATAGGTTTGGGCTCTAATATGTTATATACCTAGTCAGGCTCCTCTAAGTCCTCTTCTTGACTAGGCCTTGACTTTGGCCCCTGCCCTGTCTTTGGCCTGCTCAGGTTTTTCTTAGCAAAGAATCCTGCTAAGTAAGTAATCTTCCCACTCTTTTATTTTATTTATTTTATTTTTTAAATTATGTTCAGTTAGCCACTGTATAGTACATAATTAGTTTTTGATGTAGTGTTCAATGATATCTAATTACCCTTGATATCTGATCAACTTCCTCATCCATCGTTCTTGATGTCTAAGCCCTTGGCCTGCCTTTAGAAAGAATCCTGTCAGGCCAATTTAGTAAGAAACCCCCCCACCATTGATATTTCCTCTCAGTAATTTTCTATCCATTGATCCTCTCACCCTGCCCATTGGTTATAAATACCCAGCTGTCTTTGCTGCGGCCAGAATTCAGCCCAATCTTTCTAACCTATTGCAGTAACTCTACTGCAATATTCTTTGAATAAAGTCTTCCTTAGTGTTTTCACAAGTGTCAGAATATTTTTTTACTTAACATTCTCAATGCCAGAATTCCATTATACTGCATTCCTAATGAGGTGATAACCCAGGCTCAACTTGAATACTTCCAGGAACAGGGAGTTCATTACTTTGAGGTAGACCATTTAGATGATGTGCAAGATGTGAAAGCCTATTGGAAAAAACAACTTTGGTGTCAGATAGACCCAAGTTGGTTGGCTGGTTTCTTCCTTCTAAACTTCCTGTTGCTTCAATTCAACAGATATTTTATGAACCCTTTGCCAGCAACAGGGGAAAATGGGATAAGGAATCTGTTCTAGATAGAGGGACCAGACTATGTGAAGTCCATGAGGCAAGAAATAGGCAAGAAAGGAGAGAGCATGTCATATGTTAAAAAATAATTTTCATAGAAAGGTAAAATCATGATGCTTATACTCGTGAAAAATGAATATGTATTAATTTATCTTACTAAATGTTATGAGCAAACCAAGCAGGTATTGTAACTGGTGTCGAAACAGCACAGATTTATATGGAGTAAAGGACTATTGAGATGAACAGCAAATAAAGACAAAACTGGTTTTTCCACAGCGGTGGAGAGGAGTCAACTAAATCACTGCTGGGTAGGACATAATTTACAGGTGTCTCAGTAATCTACAACTTGCAATGACTTGCACAATGGCTCAAAGACAAAGAATGAGGATAGAATCTGATAACCTAGAAAAGTGTACTGCAGAGGATGCATAGTTTTCCATTAATATGATTGTTTTTTCTCTGTGTAATTGAGTAATTCAAAGATATTCTGTGTGGCTACAGTACAGTTCCAAGTAGTAAGTGGTTAGAGAGTAGAAAGCAAGGGCCAGATCATGAAGGGCTTTTTAAGTTAGGCCAAGAAATTTCAGCAGGGAAGTAACAGGATCAGGTTTATGTTTTATTTATTTATTTATTTATTTTTTTAAAGATTTTATTTATTCGACAGAGATAGAGACAGCCAGCGAGAGAGGGAACACAAGCAGGGGGAGTGGGAGAGGAAGAAGCAGGCTCATAGC
>NW_024423319.1:36500113-36506287 GCF_017311325.1 Ursus maritimus | reverse complement strand
AAGAGCCTGATGTGGGACTCGATCCCGTAATGCCGGGATCACGCCCTGAGCCGAAGGCAGACGATTAACCGCTGTGCCACCCAGGCGCCCCAGGTTTATGTTTTAAAGAGAGCATTCTGGCTACATGGTTATTAGAGGGACAGGATGAGATGTATGGACCAAGTTAGAAGCATGTTATAAGCTGGACTCAAATCCTTATGCTGCTGCTACTAGCTGTAGAGTCTTAGGTGAAGTGACTCAAAATTTCTCTCTCTCTCTCTCTTTTTTTTAAAGCTAAGTGAAAGTTTATTAAGTGAGGGTGAGAACAGAGAGGAAAGAAAAAGAGCTCTCCAGAGCAAGAGGGGTCCTAAATGGGTTGCCACCGAGGGCTTTTATAGTTGATGTTCAACATTTCTGAGACTCCATTTTCTCTTCTGGAAAACAGGTAATAATACCTCCTTTGCAAGACTGCTGTGAAGATTATTTATTATGTATGCATGTTGTAGACAGTAAATATTAATTTCCTTCCACTCTGCTCCCACTTTGCAACCAAATTGTTAGAACATTTTCATACTGAGTCAAAATTTGCTTCCCTTAACTCATGTGATTGTGGAGGTCCTAGTAGTGCTATTTGGATATATATGGACATATATAAAATAAGACTAATCCCTCTTGCCTTCACGTATTTAAAGATAGATCTCTTATTTCCTTTAAGTCTTCCTTTTTGAAACTAATCTTTGAAACTCTTTCATAGTTTCTTCTCTCTCTCCTGGGTACTCTCCCCTAGTTGAAGGGAGTATCTCTCCTAACTTATGGCATACAAAGATGAAATGAGCATAATACTCCAGGTATGGTTGAGACAGTATATAGTTCTTTCGATCCGGACAAGAAAAAAAAAATCACATTAGCCTTTTTGGCAACTATGCCATATGATTGGTTCATTTTTAGCCTATACTTAATGAAAGTGCCCAAGTATTTTTCACATGAGCTGTTTAGGTGAATTTCCCTTCATTCAGAACATACACAGTGGCATTTTCAACTTATAAATAGGATTTCATTTTTCCCACTAAATTTCACTTTGGTTGCTCCAGGCTAGCTTTCGAGTGTGTGTTTGTGTGTGTGTGTGTCTCTGTGTGTGTGTGTGTGTGTGTGTGTGTGTGGTGTATATCCATCTAAATATCACAACATTTTATAACAATAACCAGTAAATTTCCCTCCATTGATAATATAGTCTTATAACCCTTACTCTGAAGCACTCATTGTTGCCATTTCCTTGTGAATCCCTTCAAAAATATTCTATTTCTATTTCTTAGCAAATGTACAACTAAAAATACAAATGATATCGTACTATATATACTTGTCTGCACTTTGTCCTTTACATGTAATAATTCCTGTAGAATGTAAGCTCTAGGGAGGCAGGATTTTTGTTTGTTTTTTAGCACCTAGAAACATGTCTGACACATACTGGAGGCCCTAGAAATATCTGTGAATGCTGAACAATCTGTTTGAAGATTTTCCATATCAGTATGTTCCAGGGATCAGCAAACTTTCTATAAAGGACCAGATAGTAACTGTTTTTAAGGTTGCAGGCCATATGGTCTCTGTCACAACTATTCAATCCTGCTTCTATAGCATGAAAACAGCTGTAGACAGACAATATGAAAACAAATAGGCTTGACTGTGTGCCAATAAGATTTTATTTACAAAAACCGGTGGGAAGCCAGATGTGTTCTGTGGGCTGTAGTTTGTCAACCCCTGGTACATACAAATCAAACTGGCCTCTTTTCATAGTTGCATACTAGTCTATCACATGGGTAAACTATAAATTCTTTAATCAGACCCCTGTTTTATGTTCATCTAGGTTAGCAATCTTTTGCTACTATAATCAATGCTGCAACAATGTTTCAATGAGCAACCTTTTTCTTTGTCTACCAGTCTGAAAACATATTCCTAAATTGTACTGGCCAAGTAAGAGAGCAGGCATTCTTAATTAAACAGGCATCATATAATTGCCATCTCAAGAGGTTGCGTTAATCTGTGCTCCCATCTCCAATGTGTGACACTGCCTGCTTCTTTACACCCTCTCAATGCTGTGCATTATTAAATTTTCATTTCTGCTAATCTAGAAGGTGAAAACTAGGTGATCATTCATTTTTATTTTTATTTTTAAAAAATTCAAACACACAAAAAGTCCAGGAAATAACATTATAACAACAATTAAACAGATGCTATTATTTTACCTTATTTGCTTTCCCTCTTCTTTCTTTTTAAAGAGGACATAAAATGTTATAGATTTAACTAGAATCCCACTCTGACCCTTTTCCTCTCCCTTCATCCTCAGAGATAACCACCTCAAAGTTGATATATATCACTACCCACATATACATTATATGTATATTATATAGCAATATCTAATATACATTACCAATACATATGGGGTAAGGGTCTATATTAATATATTTAACAAATATATAATGTATATCATTCTATATATGTGTGTATATGCATATTTATGATATATACACTCACATTAATATGTAGTATCTCTGTGTGTTTTAAGCTTTATATAGTAGTATCATATTGTCCGTTTGCAACTTGCTTTTTTAGCTCAAAATTATTTTTGAGGTTTATGCACCTTGCTTTGATTTATTCACAATTGTGCTTGAAGTTTCTGTGGGTATATGTACATCTAGCTCATTCATTTTAGCTATTAAGTAGTATTCCATTGTACGAAGAAAGCATAGTTTATCCATTTTCCTCCTGTGGAACAGTTAGATGTTGTCAAAGATTAACAAAGATGGACACTAATTAAACTTGTAGGGATGGATTATATCAATAATACACGACTGCCACAGGAGAAAGAGAACAGTGTGACCTCAGCTTGGATTTATGCAGAAATGACGGAGTTTTAAAGGGAGAATGAGGAAAGAGGGAGGGGTGTAAGGACTCAGAAGAGTCAGGGAGGTGAAAGATTAAAAAGTAGGAGGGGGGTTTGTTCATGTGAAATCCAACTGAATTTGCTAACTGGCCGTTATTGAAGTTAGGCTCCTATCCTCCCACAGAGACTGGGAGATGGGGCCCTATCTTCAGGTGTTGGCTGAAACAGTCAATTCTTTGGGCAGACTTGAGTTTTTTTTTTCAGGAAGGCACTTTAAGGGGGGCTAGGTCATCCTAGGCATGTAGCTTTGAGCTGTTAGAAGCCATGTTAATGTTTTTGTTCCAGTCCTTATAGACCAAGGTTGGAGGCCCAGTCAAGAAGGGGCTCAGAGGAGCATGGATAGAGTTTGGCCAAGGAGATAATCTTTGTCAATGATTGCCATCTATTTATTTTTATTTTTTTTGCTGTAACAGTGCTGCAGAGCACACCCTTGTACATTAGTGTCAGAGTTTCTTCAAGATAGAATCTTAGAACTGGAATTACTGTGATGTAAGGTGTGGCATCTTCAGTATTACCAAATTATTCTCCAAATTAGCTGTACAAATTTATGTTCCTACCAGAAATACATAAAACATCCAGTTTCCCCAAATCCTTAGCATCTTTTTTTAATAATAACTTTTTATTATATTATGTTAGTCACCATACAGTACATCCCTAGTTTTTGATATAAAGTTCCATGATTCATTACTTGCATATAACACCCAGTGTACCATGCAATACGTGCCCTCCTTAATACCCATCACCAGCCTATCCCAATCCCCCACCCCCCTCCCCTCTGAAGCCCTCAGTTTGTTTCCCAGAGTCCATAGTCTCTCATGCTTCATTCCACCTTAGCGTCTTTTGATCTGCTAGACCAACATTATTGTTTTAGAGTAGTCTTAAGTTTGCAACAAAATTGAGAGCGAGATACAGAGATTTCTGATATACCCCTGCATCCACACTTGCATAAGCTCCCCCATTATCAACATTCCGCACCAGAATGGTACAATTTTTACAAAGGATGGACATGCATTGATACATCGTAATCACTCAAAGTCTGTAGTTTTCCTTAGGATTCACTCTTGGTGTTGTATATTCTATGGGTGTGGACATATGTTTAATGAGTGACATATGTCCATCATTATAATATAGGAATATTTTCACTGCCCCTCAAATTTTCTTTGCTCTGCCTATTCATTTCCTCCTAGCACCACTCGCACATACACTGGCAATCACTAATTTTTTTTCAGTGTCTCCATGGTTCTGCCTTTTCGAAAATTAAATTTTTTTAAAATAATTTTTATTTTGTTATATTAGTCACCATACAGTACATCCCCAGTTTTTGATGCAATGTTCCATGATTTGCATATAACACCCAGTGCACCATGCAGTATGTGCCCTCCTTAATACCCATGGCCAGTCTATCCCAATCCCCCACTCCCCCTCCCCTGTGAAGCTCTCAGTTTGTTTTCCAGAGTCCATAGTCTCTCATGGTTCATTCCCCCTTCTGTTTACCCCCCCTTCATTCTTCCCTTCCTTCTCCTACCGATCTTCCTGCTATTTCTTATGTTCCATAAATGAGTGAAACCATATGATAATTGTCTTTCTCTGCTTGACTTATTTCACTTAGCATAATCTCCTCCAGTCCCATCCATGTTCCTGTAAATGTTGGGTAATCGTTCCTTCTGATGGCTGAGTAATATTCTATTGTCTATATGGACCACATCTTCTTAATCCAGCCATCTGTTGAAGGGGCATCTCAGCTCCTTCCACAATTTAGCTATTGTGGACAATGCTGCTATGAACATTGGGATGCATATGGCCCTTCTCTTCACTACGTCTGTATCTTTGGGGTTGGTTTTGATTTGAATTTCCCTGATGGCTAATGATTTTGAACATTTTTTCATGTGTCTGTTAGTCATTTGTATGTCTTTATTGGAAAAGTGTCTGTTCATATCTTCTGCCCATTTTTTGATTTGATTACTTGCTTCACGTGTATTGAATTTGAGAAATTCTTTGTAGATCTTGGATACTACTCTTTTATCTGTAGTGTCATTTGCAAATATCTTCTCCCATTCCGTGGGCTTTCTCTTAGTTTTTTTGACTGTTTCCTTGGCTGTGCAGAGCTTTTTATCTTGATGAAAGCCCACAAGTTCATTTTTTCTTTTGTTTCTCTTGCCTTTGGAGATGTGTCATGAAAAAAGTTGCTGTGGCCGATGTCAAAGAGGTTGCAGCCTATGTGTTCCTCTAGGATTTTTACGGATTCCTGTCTCACATTGAGGTCTTTCATCCATTTGGAGTTTATCGTTGTGTATGGTGTGAGAGAGTGGTCAAGTTTCATTCTTTTGCAAATAGCTGTCCAATTTTCCCAGCACCATTTATTGAAGAGACTGTCTTTTTTCCACTGGATGTTTTTTCCTGCTTTGTCAAAGATTAGTTGCCCAAAGAGCCGAGGGTCCATTTCTGGGTTCTCTATTCTGTTCCATTGGTCTATGTGTCTGTTTTTGTGTCAGTACCATGCTGTCTTTGTGATCACAGCTTTGTAGTATAGCTTGAAATCCGGCAATGTGATGCCCCCAGCTTTGTTTTTTCCTTTTCAGCAATTCCTTGGCGATTCGGGGTCTTTTCTGGTTGCACACAAATTTAAGGGCTGTTTGTTCCGGTTCTTTGAAAAATGTCATTGGTATTTTGATCGGGATGGCATTGAAAGTGTAGATTGCTCTGGGTAGCATAGACATTTTAACTATGTTTATTCTTCTGATATATGAGCATGGAATATTTTTCCATCTTTTTGTGTCTTCTTTAATGTCTTTCAAGAGTGGTTTGTAGTTTCTAGAATATAGATCCTTTACATCTCTGGTTAAGTTAATTCTGAGATAACGTATGATTTTTGGTGCTATTGTAAATGGAATGGATTCCCTAATTTCTCTTTCTTCAGTCTCATTGTTCATGTATAGAAATGCAACTGAGTTCTGAGCATTGATTTTGTATCCCGCCACATAAATGAATTGCTCTATAAGTTCTAGTAGTTTGGGGGTGGAGTCTTTTGGGTTTTCTATATAGAGTATCATGTCATCTGCGAAGAGAGACAGTTTGACTTCTTCTTTGCCAATTTGGATACGTTTTATCCCGTTTTTTTTTTTTTTTTGTCTGATTGCTTTTGCAAGGACTTCTAGTACTATGTTGAATAATAATGGTGAGAGTAGGCATCCTTGTCGTGTTCCTAATCTTAAGGGAAAGGCTTCCAGCTTTTCCCCATTGAGAATGATATTTGCTGT
>NW_024423319.1:36497169-36499752 GCF_017311325.1 Ursus maritimus | reverse complement strand
TTTTGATCACTGCTTCAATCTCTTCATAATTAATCAGTCTGTTTAAATAATCAATTTCTTCCTGTTTCAGTCTTGGTAGTTTATAGGTTTCCAGGAAGGCATCCATTTCTTCCAGGTTGTTTAATTTATTGGCATAAAGCTGTTGATAAAAGTGTCTAATGATCCTTCCTATTTCATTGGTGTTGGTTGTGACCTCTCCCCTTTCATTCATGATTTTATTAATTTGGCTCCTTTCTCTATTCTTTTGAAGAAGTCTGGCCAGTGGCTTATCGATCTTATTTATTCTTTCAAAGAACCAGCTTCTAGTTCTTTTGATCTGCTCTACTGTGCTCCTGGATTTTAATTCATTGATCTCTGCTCTAATGTTGATCACCTGCCTTCTTGTGCGTGGGTTAGGCCTGTTCATCTGTTCCAGCTCCAGCTTTTTGAGGTGAGAATATAAAAACTGCATTTTGGATTTTTCTATTCTTTTGAGTGAGGCTTGGATGGCTATGTATTTTCCCCTTATGACCACCTTTGCAGTGTCCCATAGGTTTTGGACTGATGTGTTTTCATTCTTATTGGTCTCCAGAAATTGTTTAAACTGATTTTTAATTTCCTGGTTTACCCAATCATTTTTGAGCAGATGGTTTTTAGCTTCCAAGTGTTTGAGTGTCTTCCAATTTTTTCCTTTTGATTGAGTTCCAGTTTCAAAGCATTGTGGTCTGAGAATATGCAGGGAATAATCTCAGTCTTTTGGTATTGGTTGAGACCTGTTTTGTGACCCAGTATATATCTCTATTCTGGAGAAAGTTCCATGTGAATTCGAAAAGAATGAGTATTCTGTTGTTCTGAGGTGTAGTGTTCTATATATATCTATGAGGTCCATCTGGTCCAGTATGTCATTCAAAGCTCTTGCTCCTTTTTGATTTTTTTTAAAGATTTTATTTATTTATTTGACAGAGACAGCCAGCGAGAGAGGAAACACAAGCAGGGGGAGTGGGAGAGGAAGAAGCAGGCTCCCAGCAGAAGAGCCTGATGTGGGGCTCGATCCCAGAATGCTGGGATCACGCCCTGAGCTGAAGGCAGACGCTTAACGACTGTGCCACCCAGGCATCCCTCCTTTTTGATTTTTTGCTTAGGTGGTCTCTCTATTGCTGAGAGCGGAGTGTTGAGGTCCCCTACTATTAACGTATTATTATCTATATGTCTCTTTATTCTGGTTAAGAATTGGCTTATATATCTGCTGCTCCCCTGTTGGGGGCATAGATATTTATAATTGTCATATCCACTTGTTGGATACATCCTTTAAGAATAATATAGTATCCTTCTGTATCTCTAACAACAGTCTTTAGTTTAAAATATAATCTGTCTGATATGAGAATTGCTACCCTAGCTTTCTTTTGAGGTCCTTTGGCATGAAAAATGGTTTTCCATCCCTTCACTTTCAGTCTGGATGTATCTTTAGGTTCAAGATGAGTCTCTTGTAGACAGAAAATGGATGGGTCATGTCTTTTTATCCAATCTGCAACCCTGTGGTGTTTTATGGGAGCATTTAGGCCATTCACATTGAGAGTGATTATTGAGAGATATGATTTTAATGATGTCATGTTTCCTGTGAAGTCTTTGTTTCTATAGGTTGTAAATTTCTGTTCTGTATCACTCTTGGGGCCTTTTTACTTTTATAGAACCCCCCTTAATATCTCATGTACGGCTGGTTTGGTGGTTATGAATTCCTTCAGTTTCTGCCAATCCTGGAAGGTCCTTATCTCTCCATCAATTCTGAATGACAGCCTTGCTAGATAAAGAATCCTTGGCTGCATGTTCTTCTCAGATAGAGCTTTGAAAATATCCTGCCAACCCTTCCTAGCCTGCCAGGTCTCTGTAAACAGGTCTGATGTTATTCTGATAGCTTTCCATCTGTACATAAGGATTTTCTTCCCCCTGGCCGCTTTCAATACTGTATCCTTGGATCTAATATTTGGGAAATGCACTATGACGTGACGTGGTGTAAGTCTGTTCTCATTGACCTTGGGAGGGGTCCTCTCTGCTTCTTGGACACGAATGCTTGTTTCCTTTGCCAGATTAGGGATGTTCTCAGCTACAATTTTTTCAAATATCTCTTCTAGACCTCTCTTTTTCTCCACCCCCTCGGGGATGCTGATAATTCTGACATTGGAACGTTTCTTTGAGTCAGTAATCTCCCGTAATCTACATTCTTGAGATTGGATTTTTTTGAGCCAAGTTTCTGTTTTAACTTTCTCTTCTACCATCCCATCCTCCAATTCACTAATTCATTCTTCTGCCTCATTTACCATGGCCATCTGAGCGTCTAGTTTAGACTGCATTTGATTCATAGCATTTTTAATTTCTGCCAGACTTGCTCTCATTTCTGCCCTTAGAGATTCTATATTCTTGTTAATATTTTCATTAATAGTTTTTTCAAGCCCACACATTATCTTGACCATTGTTACTCTGAACTCCATTTCTGACAATTTGGTTATATCCATATCCATCAGTTCTATGGCAGAGGCTACAGACCCATTATCTTTTCTTCGCTGGGAGGGATTTCTCCTCCGCATCATTCTGATGAGGAGAGGTTGC
>NW_024423319.1:36443161-36497159 GCF_017311325.1 Ursus maritimus | reverse complement strand
TCTTATTTATTCTTTCAAAGAACCAGCTTCTAGTTCTTTTGATCTGCTCTACTGTGCTCCTGGATTTTAATTCATTGATCTCTGCTCTAATGTTGATCACCTGCCTTCTTGTGCGTGGGTTAGGCCTGTTCATCTGTTCCAGCTCCAGCTTTTTGAGGTGAGAATATAAAAACTGCATTTTGGATTTTTCTATTCTTTTGAGTGAGGCTTGGATGGCTATGTATTTTCCCCTTATGACCACCTTTGCAGTGTCCCATAGGTTTTGGACTGATGTGTTTTCATTCTTATTGGTCTCCAGAAATTGTTTAAACTGATTTTTAATTTCCTGGTTTACCCAATCATTTTTGAGCAGATGGTTTTTAGCTTCCAAGTGTTTGAGTGTCTTCCAATTTTTTCCTTTTGATTGAGTTCCAGTTTCAAAGCATTGTGGTCTGAGAATATGCAGGGAATAATCTCAGTCTTTTGGTATTGGTTGAGACCTGTTTTGTGACCCAGTATATATCTCTATTCTGGAGAAAGTTCCATGTGAATTCGAAAAGAATGAGTATTCTGTTGTTCTGAGGTGTAGTGTTCTATATATATCTATGAGGTCCATCTGGTCCAGTATGTCATTCAAAGCTCTTGCTCCTTTTTGATTTTTTTTAAAGATTTTATTTATTTATTTGACAGAGACAGCCAGCGAGAGAGGAAACACAAGCAGGGGGAGTGGGAGAGGAAGAAGCAGGCTCCCAGCAGAAGAGCCTGATGTGGGGCTCGATCCCAGAATGCTGGGATCACGCCCTGAGCTGAAGGCAGACGCTTAACGACTGTGCCACCCAGGCATCCCTCCTTTTTGATTTTTTGCTTAGGTGGTCTCTCTATTGCTGAGAGCGGAGTGTTGAGGTCCCCTACTATTAACGTATTATTATCTATATGTCTCTTTATTCTGGTTAAGAATTGGCTTATATATCTGCTGCTCCCCTGTTGGGGGCATAGATATTTATAATTGTCATATCCACTTGTTGGATACATCCTTTAAGAATAATATAGTATCCTTCTGTATCTCTAACAACAGTCTTTAGTTTAAAATATAATCTGTCTGATATGAGAATTGCTACCCTAGCTTTCTTTTGAGGTCCTTTGGCATGAAAAATGGTTTTCCATCCCTTCACTTTCAGTCTGGATGTATCTTTAGGTTCAAGATGAGTCTCTTGTAGACAGAAAATGGATGGGTCATGTCTTTTTATCCAATCTGCAACCCTGTGGTGTTTTATGGGAGCATTTAGGCCATTCACATTGAGAGTGATTATTGAGAGATATGATTTTAATGATGTCATGTTTCCTGTGAAGTCTTTGTTTCTATAGGTTGTAAATTTCTGTTCTGTATCACTCTTGGGGCCTTTTTACTTTTATAGAACCCCCCTTAATATCTCATGTACGGCTGGTTTGGTGGTTATGAATTCCTTCAGTTTCTGCCAATCCTGGAAGGTCCTTATCTCTCCATCAATTCTGAATGACAGCCTTGCTAGATAAAGAATCCTTGGCTGCATGTTCTTCTCTCTCAGATAGAGCTTTGAAAATATCCTGCCAACCCTTCCTAGCCTGCCAGGTCTCTGTAAACAGGTCTGATGTTATTCTGATAGCTTTCCATCTGTACATAAGGATTTTCTTCCCCCTGGCCGCTTTCAATACTGTATCCTTGGATCTAATATTTGGGAAATGCACTATGACGTGACGTGGTGTAAGTCTGTTCTCATTGACCTTGGGAGGGGTCCTCTCTGCTTCTTGGACACGAATGCTTGTTTCCTTTGCCAGATTAGGGATGTTCTCAGCTACAATTTTTTCAAATATCTCTTCTAGACCTCTCTTTTTCTCCACCCCCTCGGGGATGCTGATAATTCTGACATTGGAACGTTTCTTTGAGTCAGTAATCTCCCGTAATCTACATTCTTGAGATTGGATTTTTTTGAGCCAAGTTTCTGTTTTAACTTTCTCTTCTACCATCCCATCCTCCAATTCACTAATTCATTCTTCTGCCTCATTTACCATGGCCATCTGAGCGTCTAGTTTAGACTGCATTTGATTCATAGCATTTTTAATTTCTGCCAGACTTGCTCTCATTTCTGCCCTTAGAGATTCTATATTCTTGTTAATATTTTCATTAATAGTTTTTTCAAGCCCACACATTATCTTGACCATTGTTACTCTGAACTCCATTTCTGACAATTTGGTTATATCCATATCCATCAGTTCTATGGCAGAGGCTACAGACCCATTATCTTTTCTTCGCTGGGAGGGATTTCTCCTCCGCATCATTCTGATGAGGAGAGGTTGCGGGGATGCACAGAGCCCAAATTATTGACCAGGACACAGGAAGTGTGCACTTGTTTTATAGGGACCTTAGGGATGTGGGCTTCTTGATTTTTCAGCCTGCCTTCTTTGGGAGGAGCCTGCCACACTGATATTCAGGCAACCCTCTTTGGGTAGAGTTGCCCCGTCACCTGCGAGGAGGGATGGGGATGGGCACAATGTGAGCCGGTATTTCCGTGCTTTTGTTCTCTGGTGGCTTTCCCTGGCAGTTTTCTGTGCCTCTTCTGAGAGTCAGAGCAGCAGTGGCCGTATCCTAGCCTCTGTCTCAGAACAGAGAGATTGCAGTCCACTCCCCACTGAGCTCTCTTGGCCACTTTAACTCTGCTTCTGTCAGTGCTGCTAAAAACTCTGCAGTGTCCTGGGATGTGTGCCCCACAGCCTGTGTCCCAGCCCTCACTTCCAGGGCCAGCGTGTCTCTGTCCTTTGTGCTTCTAACACCACCAGCCACCCCCGGTTCCCGTGCGTGCTCCAGAGCTCCCTGTTTCAGTATGGTTCGTGTATGCTCCAGAGCACCGGTTTTCAGTCTGGTCGCGCATGCGCTCCCGAGTTCCCCGTATTAGTCCAGTTCCAGTGAGCACTCTGGAGCTCCAGTTTTCAGTCTGGTCGCACGCGCGTTCCTGGGCTCACGGTCTCAGTCTGCTCTCTCCCGGGTGCCAATCCACGAGTCCTGCGTGCTCCCCAGCGCAAGTGGCTACTGCTTCCCGGCGCCCAAGCGCGTTGACTCCCTCCCCCTTCCATTTATCTTCCGATATCTGTGCACGGATTCATGGCTCCCCGTTTTGTACCTCAATACTCAGCGCTGGAGACGTTCGTTTGTAGAGATCCAGATGTATCTTCCTGCGTCTCAGGCTGATTCCGTGGGTTTTCAGGATGGTCTGGTAGATATCCAGCTCGACTCGGGACCAGCTGAGAAAGGGTCTCCTACTCCTCCGCCATCTTTTCTCCTCCTTGCAGAAAGTGGTCGCTTTTCTGTTCATAGAGTTTCTGCTACTCTTTTCTTCGTTCTCCAGTTGTGTTCATAGGTATTCAGAATGGTTTGGTAGCTCTCTAGCTGAATTCCTGGGACCAGAGGAACTTAAGGTCTCCTGCTCCTCCGCCATCTTGGAATGCCTCCTACTCTGAAAATTAACTTTTTAAAAATTAATTCATTTATTTGAGAGAGAGAGCATGAGCAGGGGGAGGGGAAGAGAGAGGGAGAGAGAATCTGAAGCAGATTCCACACTGAGAGTGGAGCCTGAAGCAGGGTGGATCCCACAACCACGCGATTGTGACCTGAGCTGAAACCAAGAGTTCAATGCTTAACTGACTGAGCCACCTAGGTGCCCCTAGAAATTTAACTTTTATTCTCAGTTTTCTGAGAGTTTTTACCCAGAAAAAGGTGTTGATAATTATCAAAAACTTTTCCTGCATTTCATCAACTTATTTTTCTGTTTGATCTTAGAAGACATTTATTTTTTTTCTTGAATGTTAAACCATTGTTGTAGTCTTCGGATATACCAAACTTGGTCATGATGTGATGTATAGATGGATTAGTTTTGTGATATTTTATTTAGTGTTTTTGTTCATAATTGAGCTTGGCCTGTAATTGTTCATTTTTGTTTTGTCCTTTTCTCTTGTGATGTCAAAATTAAACTAAGCTCATTAAAGAATTCAATACTTTCTTCTGGAATATTCATGTAAATTAGATATTACATGTTCTTTGAAAGTTTGCTTTTTGAAATTTGGTTGAGGGAGATTGTTAACTATTTATTCAATTTTTCAACAATTGTAGGGCTTTTCAGGTTTTCTGTTTTTCTATGGGTTGGTTTGGAGACAATTTTCCCTAAGTTTAATTAGCATAAAGCTCTTTGTAGTCTTATCTTTTGATGGTTAAAAATATTCTCACTAAAAAATTCATTTAATTACAGTGGTGGGTATATGTCATTATACATCTGTATAATGCAAAGGCATATTGTATAATGAAAAGGTAAAACTATAGAGACAGTGAAAAGATCAGTGGTTGCCAGGAGTTGGGGGTGGGGAGACAGGATGAGTAGAATGAGCACAGGGGATTTTTAGGGCAGTTAAAATACTCTCTATGGTGACATAGTGATGGATACATATCATTATACATTTGTCCAAACCCATAGGTTGTACAAACAAAGAGCAAACCCTAATGTAAACTTTTAACTTTGAACGATTATGATGTATCCATGTAGTCTCATTGATGGTAACAAATGTACCACTCTGGTGGAGGATATCAATAGTGGGTGAGGCTGCGCATGTGTGTGTACAGGGCATATATAGGAATTTTCTGTACCTTCCACACAATTTTATTGTGATACTAAAACTGCTTTAGAAATACAATCGATTAATTAAAAATATACATTTAATTATGGGTGAAGTTAACTATAAATTTAAAAGCCATTTAAAAATTATTCTGTGAACTGCATGTCTTTGTTGTTTATCCATTTTCATTTGAGTTTTTAGTATCTATTATAGGTTTTTAATAACTCTTTATATATAATGAAATTAAGTCTTTATCCTATACTGTAAATATTGTTTCATTTTTCTTTAAATGTTTAGAATAATTTTTGCAGTTAGAAATTAAAATCTTTTCTGTATTGAAATTTATCAGTCTTTTCCTGCCTGACTCCTAGGTTTTATGTGTTGCTTAGAAAGGCCTTCCTTAATATTAATTTATAAATATCCTGTCATATTTTCATTTAGCATTTTTATCATTTTGTTTTTTTATATTTGAATCTTTTGTTATCTGGGATGTATTTTTGGTTAGGGAATTAGTCGATTTAATAACAATTGATAACATCAGTTATCAATCAGTAATAAATTCAATAACATGAGTTACTGAATACTTCATTTCCTGACAGATTTTAAATACCATCTGTACAGTGTAAAACTCCTATCTGTATAGGTGCTCTCTCTGAACACTTTGTTCTGTTCTGCTGACCAGTTTGTTTTCTTATTAGTCAGTCATAGAGTGTTATAATGACCATAGCTTTATAGTCTATTTTCTAGCACTTTTCTGGCTACTCTTACATGTTTATTTCTCCCCATGTGCTTAATAGCTGCATGTCTAAATCCAGAAAGTGCTGTTGGTATTCTCATTTGGATCACAAATGAATAGACTAAATTTTAATATAATAAATAATATATATAATATATGTATATATAATAATAATAATATGTGAATTGTTATCTTACAATATTGAGTTTTCACATTCAAGAGCAGTGTATCTTTCTATATGTGCAAGTTTTCTTTTATACCTCTCACTGATACTTTAAAGTCCTCTTCATAGAAATCTTATGTGTTTTTGTTTGGTCCTTTTCTAAATAGAATCTTTACTTCCATTAGGGTTTCTAATAATAATAATAATATGAAAGTTAATGGTTTCCTCATTTGTAAACTGATGATGATAATCATAACTATTACTTCCCAGAACTATTTCAGGGATTGAAGAAAATGATGTATTAAAGTGCTTGGCACAGTGTCTGGCACCTAATAACCATTTCATAATTATTGGAGAACTTATTCTTGGACATTATGTAATGAACCTACCAGGGGTATACAATACAGTGCCATCCAGATACCTGCCTTTTCACCATAACATCTAGACTCTGTATGCCTTAGAATCCCCATTGGAACATGGGGCAAGCAATTCCAATCTCCATTTCAAGAAAAAGTGGTACTCATGATGAGAATGACTCATTTTCTAACCATCAGCAATTAAAAGCAATTCCCAGGAGGTCTTTCCTCTGTTTCTTTCTGTTCTGAGTACTTAACCAGATCATAGTTTTATTTTCTATAATATTTCTAAAACATTTCATATTTTCTCCATACCCACCCAGGACTTTCCTGCTTACTGAGAAGATAGTAACGTGGACTCTCTAGCTATGATTGGGAAATACTTCCTAAGGTGGTTAACCCTGGATTATTATAAAAAGAAATTTTGGTGGGCTAGACAGATGCTTTCTGCTTTGGAAGTCCTGTTTCAGTTATTCCTCATGATCTGAGCTTTGATTCTGTTAAGGCCAATTTTTGAAGTTTGATGTAGAGAGAATTCTGTCTTCTGACTCCCCTGGATGGAAAACTCTGGGATTTTTTTAATAGTAGGGTACAGAATCTTAGCTGGCTGGAAGGAAGAACAATTTATCTAGGGCTGTTGGCTACAGTATCTAACTCATCTATGCTTATCAGCACCAGCTCACAGGAGCCCCTGAAGGAAATGGATCTGGGTCTTGGAAACAAGTACAGCTTTTAAGACTGGTCCATTTTCTATGATATTTGGAGTTCAAGGAGGTCCCACTACCCTTTAGAGTTCTTCTCTGTCAGCTCATGGAGGCCTTTGACTCTGCATTTGAGAAATAAGCACACAGGAAAAGGATTACAGTAATGTGCAATTAATTCAGAAGGAAAGATTTGTGTTAGCTGGGTAAGTTTTCAAAGAGGAAGGCCTTGAATGTCTGGAGGTAGGGGTATTATATTGGAAAACTGTTACAACAGAGTATTGATAATGGGTCTCAAAGGGAAGGTTTGGTCTTCAAAAGGCAAATTTCTTAAACACCAAACTTGAATACACAAATAGCCAAATTAACACAAATACCATCCTTCTTAGTTACTGTCTTTAAATACCCAGGCAAATGACTCTCTGCAAGGCTGAGGGAAATGAGCGTTTAGACATCAGGCCTCTCTTCTGCCAGTCATTTAAGTCCCATTTTTCTTGCCTCAATCCAGCTAGACATATACATCACCTTACTTACATTATACTGAATCTAAGCACAATCGCAGAGTTTTTGCAGATTTGGGCCTCGGGATCATAAAGAACCCCATGAATATCTACTTTTAAATAAGCAACTTTGAGGCATAGGCAGCTTAAGGGGCTTATCTAGCCTCATTCAGAACATTGAGTGGTTACTTGATAAATTGTAAACCTGGCAACTGATCCTTGGGGTTTCACAATTTGGTAAAGCCTAACTAAGGCCGAACCTTAGCTTTAAGTCATTTATGAAACAAATTGATGGAATTTGCATCATATAATAGGTGATGTGTAAAACTCTGAGAATATAAGAATGAACAGGGCATGGGCTCTGATCTCAAGGAGATTGTAGACAAATAGGAAGACAATTATGAAACAGGGGGCTAAGTGCAGTGGTAGAGAGAAGCATAGGGTTCTGAGGACTCAGGTTCAGCTGATCACCCAAGGAGGGCTAAGGTGGAAGTCTTGGAGCACAATAAAATTTGAGGTTTGAGCAGGGCGAGAGAATTCAGAATAGAAGACCAAGGATGAATGGCCAGCAAGGGAGTGAGACTAGGAGACAATGAGAGAATGGTTTCAAAGAAATCAGAAGAGGAGAGAGACTTTTAAGGAAGGAGTAGGCAATAATGCCAAATGGAACAAAGAGATCAATTAAGAAAAGGACAGATGAGTATCAGTTGAATTTGGAATCACGAAGATCATTGGTGACTTTAGGGAGAGTGCTGTTAGTGGAATTGTGAGAGCTGAAGCCAATTTACCATAAGTTGAGGTATTAATGAGAAATCAGTGTTAAAATGGTGAGCGTGAACTATCATTTCTAAGAGTTTGATGGGAAAGAAAGGAAACCAAGAGGATGCCAACTAGAAAGCGTTGCGAGTTAAGAAGGGTTTTCGATTTTGTTTAATGTGAATGAGGCTCGAGCATGTCACTATGCTGTGGAAAAAGAGACAGCAGGAGGGAATGAGGTTGCAGATGAGAGGGAGGGGATGCCTTATACAACAGTGTCCCTGAGAACAGAGGGGGCAATAGGAGCCAAGTGGATGAGTTGGCCTTGGATAGGAGGAGTGCTAGCTTACTCTTTGAGACTAGAGAAAAGGAGTCAACAGCGGGAGTGGTTGCTGGATAGGAAAGTCTCCCTTGATGACCTCGATTTTTTCTCAGTGAAGCAAAAGGCTTGAGCATCTGTAGTCCCTGAAGAGAGAGGTGGCAGAGTAAGATTTAGGACAGTCAGGTGTCTGGCTGAAACCATGGTGTCCAGGAGAGAATACAGGGAAAAACAAAAGTGACTACTACTACTACTACTACTACTACTACTACTACTACTAAATATTTGGGAATTCAACAACCCTAACAATTTGGTATTTTTAGGCTAGTGTGTAGAAAGATGCACCATGGCCAAACAAAGCTCAGCAGTTTCTTTAGCTCCAGGTCCCTACTGGGTTATTGAGGTCAATCAAATTTATGTTTGGAGCCTTCCCACTTTCCTCTATAAATAGCGCCACACACACTGCAGTTCCCCAAAATTTGAAATACATTTGCTGATTATAATGATGGGGAGGAGGAAGAATAGTTAACATTCATTCAGTGTTTTCTAAGTACCAGACACTGTTTTAAGCTCTTTACTTGGATTAGAGTTAGCTAAGTAAATTAATCCATGGCAGCTGTATGTGTGTGTGTATGTGTACACATATGTATTACAAACATCATACAGAGGACATATATCATAACGTATGTACTCCACACTTAGCGGGGACTCTGGTTGTCCTTTCTTTCCCCATCTTTCCATCCTTCATCATTAGTCCTCGATACCTGCCACTCTGCCCAGGGCTGGGGTAGGAGAGAGGTGAATATAGAAGTTGTCATTTCTTTGAGGTCAGGGGCCATGCTGTAATTTGTTTGAGGTTCCCATAAGCACTGGCATGGTAGTGGACATGTGGCAGGCTCTAAATAAGCTCTTAGGCTGAGGCAGGTGTTAGAGCCACAACTGGCAGGTTCTCATGAGCACCTAAAGAGCAGCCACCCAGTAACAGCCTTTTTGGCAGTACCCAGCTGGGGATGGGGCACCAGGCCTGGAGGCTGAGGACTTGCATTCCAGATGCAGCTCTGCCACCAACCAGCCGGGTGACTCTGCAAATCTCTGCTTGTCTGGGCCTCAGGGTCTTCACCTGTGAAGCAAAGGTTATAATCCTTTCTTTACCCACTTCATAGAGGTTCTGTAAGGATCAAGTTCGGCTGACAGTCATGAAAGCTCTTTGCAGAGTAAAAAGTATACAGATGTGAAGAGATGTTAACTCCCAAGGTCAGGGCTTGACTCAGAAGAAGAGAGAAAGGGAGAGTCCCTGTGTAACCTGGACATGTGGGGGTTTTAATTTGTTTTCCTCCTGTTTAACATCCATGATTCAAGCTGGTACAGCATTGGAACACCCTGTCCTTTGAGATCCTTAGGGACAGGAGAATTTGTAAAGCAGTGAGGCAGCAACCAGCTCATGGCATAGTAAAAAATAGTTGAAATATGGCAGGGTTCATGCTTGTGCTTTTTCAAACATTGCCTGACTAACAGCGGTCAGGTGAAAGGCAGGTGGCGTGTCCTCTGTTTGCTTCCCTAGAAAATCTTCTTCCTGATACCCCTGCCTGCTCTGGCAGTGTAGTCAGACTCCACAGCTCTGTCCTGAACCCTCTTCCTTTCCTTATCTTCTCTTCCTCCCTTGCATAACACCATCCATTCTCTTGGCCATGCGAACTAACTCCTAAGTCTGTGCCTACGCACCAGAGCTTTGACCCAAGCCCTAGATCTGAAACCATTCAGATGTCCTACAGGTGCCCCAGATTTACCCTCTCCAAAATCTAACTTCCCACTTTGAACTGGCTGCTTCTCCTTCAGCTTGAGCTATGCAGAAGAGATCATCTCAGAGGCAAAGAGGGAGATGATTTGGAGTTGAGGTCACAGTCCAGGAACCCTTTCTTGTGCAATTGAGCAGAAAGGAGTAGGCGTGAAGGCTAGGGAGCTGAAGAGAATACAGATGAAGCCTTGTGTTAATTGATTTCTCCTTATTTTCATGACCATTAATCTCAGCTGGGCCCTTGGTGCTGACTGCCACTCCCTTTCCTTGGTCCATTCATCCAGCCTCTCACTATACTTTACCCTCTTTCTCAAACCCCCAACACCTCCTCCCTCACGTCCCCTCACAACTGCTGACCTTCTGAAGCAGTCAAAATAAAAGTCCCACAGATTCCCACATCTACCCTCCTACTGCAAATACACCCATATTCTTTCTCTTCTCTCTTGTTACTATGAAAGAACCATCTCTGCTGGCTAAGGCCAACTCCTTCCTGTGTGCACTACATCACAACACCTCTAGGTTGCTCAAGGCTATCATTTTAGCAAATCTCCCCCTTCATCTCCTGCATCAGTGATTTTCACTCTTTAGTGGTTCATTCCTACTGCTATATAGACATACTGTTACTACTAACATCTTAAAAAAGAAAAAAACCCCTCCTCTTAACTCCACCTGCCCTATATCTGTGGCCTCAGTTCTCATCTCACTTTCTTAGCAAAAGTCCTCAAAAATATTTGTCTCTACTTGCAGGGTGTCTGGGTGGCTCAACTGGTTAAGCATCTGACTCTTGATTTTGGCTCAGGTCGTGATCTCAGGGTTGTGGGATTGAGCCCCGTGTTGGGCTCCATGCTCAGTGGGGAGTCTGCTTGGGATTCTCTCTCTCCCTCTCACTCTGCCCCTCCCACTGCTTGTGCTTTCTCTCTAAAACAAATAAATAAATACTTTAAAAAATTGTCTCTACTTGTTGTCCCAGTTGTCTTTTGTGCTCACTCCAATCAGGTTTTTTTCCTCCATCACTCCACCAAAATCGTTCTTTGTAAAAGTCACCAATGACCTTCATTCTGTTAGTTAAGAGATCAGTTCTTATTCCTTATCTTGCTAGAGTTATCAGCATCAATTAACACAACTAATATGCTTCCTAAAATGCTTTCTTCACTTGGTTTCCAGGACTTGGCCCTCTTCTGGTTTTCCTCCTACCTCACTGGCTGCTCCTTCTTAATTTGCTGATTCCTCTCTGTGTCCTCTGATCTCTGTGATCCCTGGGGTGCCATCTCACAACCGTTTTTCTTTTTCTTTTGTTATCTATACTCATTCCCTCAGTGAGCATTCAGATTCATGGTTTTAAATGCCCCCCCTTTTTTTAGAGAGAGAGAGTGCAAGCTGGGGGCAGAGAGGGGCAGAAGGAGAGTGAGAGAGAGAATCTCAAGCAGACTCCCTGCTGAGCAGGGAGCTGGATGCAGGGTTCCATGCTGGGCTCTATTTCATGACCCTGAGGTCATGACCTGAGCTAGAATCAAGAGTCGGATACTTAACTAACTGAGCCACCAAGGCGCCCTTCATGGCTTTAAATACTAACTGTGCAATGATGACCCCCTAATTTGATATCCCCAGCACGGACTTCTTCTCTAACTTGTAGACTCCTACTTCCAATGGAATTCCTGATCTTCACCTCCAAACCCACTTCTCCCATATTTTTTCCCATCTCAGGAAATGGCAATTCTATCCTTGAATTTCCTCTCTCTCTCTCTTAATCTTTCTCCCCCTGTCCATCTAATTCATAAGGAAATCATGTTGGTACTACCTTCAAAATCTATCAAAAATTCAACCAATACTCACCATTTCCATTGCTATAACCCTGGTCCAGGCAACATGATTCCACAACTAAATCATTACAGTAGTGTCTTCTAACTAGACTCCCTGTTTCTGCTCTATACCCCTACATTATATTTTCCACACAGAACCATGAGTGGATCTTTCAAACACGAATCAAGTCACTCCTCTCTTCAAAGCTCTTCAATGGCTCCTATTTCACTTAGAGGAAAAGTGAAGTCTTTACAACGGCCTGCAAGATCCTATCTAATCAGGCATGGATCCCCATCCTGGACCTACTCTGACCTCATCTCCAACCACTCTCCCCTTTGCTTACTTTGTTCTACCACACTAGTTTCCTGGCTCTTTCTAGAACATGCTAGTCATATTCCTGCTTAAGGGTCTTTTCCCTTGTTGTTATCTCTGCCTGGAAGGATTTTTCTCCCATGTATACACAAAGCTTGTTCTGTCAGCGAATTAAAAGAATGAGAACAATGAGTGAATGATAAACAACCCCTTGAAACCCTCACAACACCTAAGCCCATTAAGGCTCTTCCTCTGTGTCTTTCTATAAACTCTTTGGGAAGTTTCAACTCTTACCTAGTTCCAGCTGGCTACTGGCAGAGCAATAGCAACTGGTTCTGGAGGAAGTAGGGGGGGGCTGTAATCTAGCTGGTGCTCTGCTCACCAAGCCCTGCACCAGGCTACACCATGCAAACTGGATAAAATGGTGGTACTTTTTTCTCCAGCAATATGCTAGCTGTCTGTTCTCTGACCAAGTCTTATGCTTGGGGCTATCTACCTGGAGAAAGAATCTTGTTAACTATTGACACAAAAAATCCAAAAAGGCTAGTAGCTGTACCTCTGCCTCCTGGGCATCATTGCCTGAATGTTCTACTGGAAACTCAAACACAACATGTCAAAAATGAACTCATCATCTTCTCCACCTCCACTGTGAATCTACTCCTATTCCTGACTTCCAAATGTCTGTTAATAAAATCATCATTTTCCCAGTCATTCAAGCTCCAAACTTTGGACATCTTTCTCCTACTACCTTCTGCCACTTTTAGGCAGATTTTCAGGTTCTGTCAGTTCCATCTCCATGTCATTTCTTTTCTCTGGAATCCTAGAGCCTCACTGTACCCACTTGACTATAACCATTTCCTAAATAATTCTGAGAGCTGCTTAGGAGATTGCCTCAGCAAATTGCTGTGGAAGTTGTAGTCTATAGATGGGTAATTGTCCATTTAAACTACAAAGCTGGCTTAAGTAGAAAACCTATGAAAAGATTAGAGAAGAGCACCTCCTTTTCATGTTACAGATCTGGATAGGAATGGGTCATGCAGAGTAAATTATAGACTTCCCCAGAGTATTGAGGTTGGAATCAGTAGCCCCAATCCTATTTATAAAAAGCCCAGTAAGGCACACCCAACTTTTGTGAACTTTTGTTTCCTCATCTATAAAAAGGAGGTAATTCAACAAGAGAGCTCTTAGCTTCCTCTTGTTCTGACAGCACAAGTTTCCAAGCCTTTTGCTCAAACACACAGCTCACATCGGGGAAAAAAAAGAGAGGGGAACTAGCACTTATTAAGTACCTTCCATGTACCAAACTCATTATGCCCATTATGCAACTTAATAGTCACGACAACTCTGTGAGAAAGGGATGCCCATTTTACAGCTGAAGAAGCTGAGGTTCAACCAAGTTAAATAAAAAATGTAGGGTCAATGCTTAATAGGACTGGGCTTGATCCCAGGTCCCTTCACCTTGAAAGCCTGTCTCCCAGATCAAGATGTAGAGCTTGCCCCTGTGATTTTTCACTTAGGTGCCCTTCATTAGTCCCAAGGTACAAAATAATTCATTTTCAATCTAAGGGCACTGAACCATTCATCTAAGCATTATATGTAATCATTTGAACACTAGAGCTCACTTTTCTCTTCCTCTTATTGTCCAATTCACTTCAAGCCACATATTGCAGTAATCCTGAAGCATGGTGTTCCCTCCAGGGAAAAACATAATTGTGCATAGCTTTGTGGCATGAGCAGGATTAATTATGGAGAAGTATAATTAGAATGCTAGGTAAGACCATTTGTAACATCATTCAAATCAAAGTATTGGCAACATCCTTAGAGAGGACCCATTCCCTTTCCTCTTCTACGATAATCAAATGCCTTTTTTTCTGACCCCTGGACGAATCCTGTTGGGAAAGCCTACCTTTAGTTGAGAAAGTTTAATCGTATCCATTATGGTCACATCTATCAGTTGGAAAGTAAAAGAATCAACCTGTTTACTGTGTACTTGGAATCTCCTCAGGTGCCTCAACTGGTTTGGATGATTTTTTAAAAATTACCAATGATGAATTAAAGCTATTTCTTTCTTTCTTTCTTTCTTTCTTTCTTTCTTTCTTTCTTCTTTTTTTTTAGTGTTCAATGATTCATTAGTTAAAGTTATTTCTGTAATACTGCAGAACTGTGAAACATTAACTAGTTTAGAAATGTAGTCACATATCTGGAGTTCCGGTTTTTCAGTTCTGTTGATAACAAGTAACTGTTTTGATTGACATGATCAGGAGAAAAATATTTTAAGACAATACTCAGTATTAATGCCTTTGCTCAAATAGTTTTTATGACAATGACATTACCCGGCAAAATTCCTAGGGAGGGAGACAAAGGACAGGTAAACTTTGATGAGAAGAGGAGAGGTTATGGAGTTTAGGCATTGGTTCCTATTGCTATAACTGAAATAGCCTATTATTTCATTCTTTTTTTCTGTCCTTCTAGGACTAGGTCCTTCTTCTCTAGATAGTTAGCAGATAAGCCTGTACCATTCAGTGAAGGGGAAATTGGTTGGCAATTAGGAGGCAGCATGAATATGATTGGTGCTTGGAAGTGCTTCTGCTTGGAGGAAAGAGGGTACACCTAAGCAGAACGGGGCTCTCTCGAGTCTTAACCCAGAGAAGTGAGTAATTGAAATGCCACTTCTTTACTATGTCACCAGCTGTTAAGAAGTATTTGTAGCCTGGTGGACTTTTTTTTTTAAAGGCCCTTCAGTAACACAGTAACTGATATATAGGCCAGCTGTGCCTATTGGCAATCATAGCCCCTCAGGGGTAAAAAGCACAGTCAAGAATCAATGAGGCACCCACTCTAATCTGTGGAAGTGCTGTGAAAGATTTGGTCCTAAAGAGAGCAAAGAAAGGAAGGGAACAACAGTAGTCCACATCAGTTAGGGTTTGCAGGAAAGTGATAAGAACAGCACAATGAGAACTGAGTTGATACTCTCTGATGGGATTAAGGAGAACAGGCAGGGCTTTCAGAGACAAAAGGATAAGGCAGGAGAATTGAATGATTCATATATAAAACAGAGTGTGAGATTAGCGATGACTCAGAAATGGCAGAAAGCCTGAGCTGTTTTGAGATCAATCTTTTGAAAGGAGCAAGATAAGAAAAAAATATATATCTCCTTGACAGTTTGAACATGTTGAAGGGTTGGCAGGAATTGGTATAGACCAAATTTCCCCCAAGCCAACTGCTTAATTTATTCTGGTTGTTCTGTGACATACTCATCCATACAATTAATTGCTGTTGTTTGTGCTTTTTAGATGTTTGCATATAGCATTACTCTGTTTCATTCATTTTATTTAATAAAAACCCTTATGTACCTAGAACTGAGGTAGAAGTTAGGAAAACTTAAAAAAAAGAAGATTGAAGACATACATGTTTCTTGCCCTCGAGGAGCTTATGATATTGATTTGGAGACAAGATTTTCAATCATTATACAATTAAAAAATCATGGTGACACAGAAATTTTCTTGAAAAAAATTGAAGAAACTCAAAAATGCATGACTTAAATCATCATTTTGGTATGTTGGCCATGAATGAGCATGTCTCACACCATTTTCTGTAAGGAAATGGACTGAGTTGTAAATTTAGAAGCAAAGGAGTCATTGGGTGTTGGGATTCATCTGGGAGGTGGATCTTCAGCTGAGACTGCATGGATAGGCATGGAGGAGGGGGAAAGCAATAGGCATAGATGCAGAGGCAGGAATTGCAAAAGGTGTACTTGGTAGCAGTGAATAGAAAGGTTTGAAAGGAAGTAAGTGAAGGGTCTCGAATGTCAACCTGCATGTACTGATTTTATTCTATAGGGCTTTTGAGTAGAAGAATGGCATGATCACTTTTATTGGTCACTGAACAGTATAGCATGTCCATTTCACACACCATAGGGCCTTTGAAAAGACTACATTTTCAGTTGAAACAATTAAATAAGGGTAAGGTGTTTAGGGCTGTCTTCCAGATTTTTGTCTTCCAGGGTCCATGTGGCCATGTAGAGCCTAAAATTAATATTCATAGTTGAAGGCATTAAGTGTGACACTCACCCTGACCTAAGTGTGCCACCTTAACATTTCTATATTCAGGTGAAATCTCATGACATAAGAATTCTTCCATTTAACAAAGTGATTTGCAAAGCCTGTGGACAATCCTCAGTCTGGTTATAGCAACTTCACATTGACCTTAAAAACAGGAGCATCTACCCCTCCCCCCATCACACGAAGAAAGAACTTTCAGGAAGGTGAATAGTAGTGCCTATAAACAGGGGATTTTTAAAGTCATATGGATCTGGTACTGGAATCCAACTCTGTCACTTCCTACCCGGGCCACTTACATAAGTGTCTTTGCCTCTCTGAGCTTCAGTTTTTTTTATCTATAGAAAGGAGAGAAGAGTTCATACCTCATACAGTTCAGGATTAATTAACATCACGTATGCAAAGCTTTCAGCATGGTCTCTGGCACATAGCATTCAGCATTCAGTAAGTGTCATCATTTTTTGAAAATAGGGAGAGTTTTGAATGCATACTGCATGGAAGGTGAAAGAGTGGGGTGGTTAAGGTAAGAGCATGACTTCTGGAACTAACCCGCCTTGACCTGAACACCAGTTCTGCTTTGTGACCTTGAGCAAATAACTTAACCTTTCTATGCCTGAATCTTCTCATCTACAAAATAAGGATAATAATGGTAATTACGGCATTGAATTATGAGGGTTATATGAGTAAATACATGTAAAAAGTGCTAGAACACTGCCTGGCATGTAGCAAACCTCAGTAGGTGTTGGCTATTATTACATGTCAGGCACTAGGTTGATGGTTTTACATGCTTTTTCTCATCTACTTCTTAGATGCACTATGAGGGGGTAGATATTATTATCCTCCTTTCATGGGAAAGGAAACTGAAGCTCAGATAAATTCTAGTTAGTAATGTGTCTAAGGTCACAGCCATAGCAAATAACTCACATCTAAGTCTGTCTGACTCTGAAGCCTCTGAGCCACTGTTTCAGAGTAGGACTTGCTTGTCACAGGAGGGGTGGTCAGGTGTGGTATACCAGGGGCTAATGGGAAGGAAGGGGTACCAGTCTGGAGGGAAAGGCAAATTTGATGTCAGATACATTGAAGTTATGAGGCTGGAGGGGGCTTTCAGGGGAGAATGTCTTCTGTTTCCGTGGAAAAATGTGTTCCCTTTAGAAGTCAGCAGTCTGTTCCGAGTCCAT
The DNA here is from genome assembly GCF_017311325.1 of Ursus maritimus. Lineage (NCBI taxonomy): Eukaryota > Metazoa > Chordata > Mammalia > Carnivora > Ursidae > Ursus > Ursus maritimus. Next base: position 36,479,868 of record NW_024423319.1, on the reverse strand, counting down.
GCTGGAAACACTTCAGGGGATTTGCAGAGCTTAATTAGAAAACTTCAGCAGTATTTTAAAATAGTAATAACACAAACTTCTTTAAAGAGCAAAAAGCTAATGAGAAGAAGTTGTAAAATGAGGAGCAAACCTCCTGACTGAGAAAGGTCAGTTATGCCAAACAAATACAATGTTAGGAATCTAACAGGAAGCAATCTGAAATTCTACTTTTTAAGATTCCTTTCTTTAGCTCCAGAAAGCTTCACATAATCAAATAGTAATAGTCCTAATAGTGGGATAATAACCATAACTAGAACAAATAGAGCACATACCATGAGCAGACCCTGTCCTATGTGCTTTACATATATAAACTCAATTAATCCTCACAACAGCCTTAAAAGAAAGATCTTATTATTATCTCCATTTTACAGATGAGAAAACTGAGGCACAGAAAAATTAAGGAATTTATGAAAATCATACAGCTTATAAATGGCAAAGCCAAGATTCAAACCCAAGTAGTTTGGCATCAGCATCTGCATGTTACACATCACATTATACTGCTTTATTGGGCCATTATCTGCTATTAACACATTAGTTAGGTCTAGTTTTTCTGCTTTTTTCCAGTATGATAGCTGTCCAAAAGCTGGGTAGAAAAAATCTTAAAGTCACCCAAATCATATATGGGACCAGCCACAGAGCTAAATAAAGTTCCATACCTCCCTCCAGGGGAGGAAGTGTCAGTGTGATTAAATGTGCCAGTTAGACCAGCCCTGAACTAGCCTCAGAGTTAACTGTGGTCCTTTTGCTGAAATTGTCATAATAGACTTTTTTTTTAAAGATTTTTATTTATTTATTTATTTGACAGGATAGAGACAGCCAGCGAGAGAGGGAACACAAGCAGGGGGAGTGGGAGAGGAAGAAGCAGGCTCATAGCGGAGGAGCCTGATGTGGGGCTCGATCCCATAACGCCGGGATCACGCCCTGAGCCGAAGGCAGACGCTTAACCGCTGTGCCACCCAGGTGCCCCATCATAATAGACTTTTAACAGCTTATCCAATGAGAGAATTTTTTCAAATATTTATTTATTTATTTTAGAGAGAGAGAGAGAGAGAGAGAATGTGTGTGTGTGTGCGGGTCGGGCAGGGGGCGGGGAAGGGTAGAGGGAGAGGGAGGGAGAGAACCTTCAGCAGACTCCACTGAGTGTTGAACCTGATGTGGGGCTCAATCTCACGACCCTGTGATCATGACCTGAGGTGAAACTGAGTCAGACACTTAACTGACTAAGCCACCCTGTGATCATGACCTGAGGTGAAACTGAGTCAGACACTTAACCGACTAAGCCACCCAGGAGCCCCTCAATGAGAGAATTTAACATGATATTTAAAAGCACCACCTCTAGAGGCATCCAAAATGGGGTTCAAATGCAGGCTCTGAAATTTGCTAACCATGTGATCTTATGTAAATTACTGAAGTTTTCTGTGCATCGATAACACTGATAAAATTGTGAGAAAACTAGGACCAATCTCACAGGATGGTTGGAAAGAAAAATGAAATAATCAACGTTTGAAAAGAAAATAGTGCAGAGTTAGCACTTAGTTCATTTGGCTGTTGTTCTCTGTGGGGAGCTTTTGGGAGCCTCAGTAGTTCATTTCTGAGTCTGATTCACCAGCCATTCTTTCCTTTTCCTGTCATCTTTTAGAAGGTCTCCAAGGTCTTCATTCATTTGTCTCTGTGGATTTTCTTTCCCCTACATTTGGCTTTCAATTTAAAGTGGACATTTATTCAAACCAGTCAAACTTTTGACAGCCTCAACCATATTCTTTGCTAAAATGTGTCAGTAAATCCAATCATTTTGCTCAGGGGGCAGAAGTGAAAAGAAACATGAACAAGAGGTTGATGTTGAAAAGGCACCAAGATGGCAGTACCTATTTTCTTAATGAGGCCTTTCCCAAAGTATGGTCTGTAGAACATTAGCCTCATGAGATTCTACTGGGGAAAAAAAGGTTTATCTTCTCAAAAAGTCGTGAGATTGAGCCCCACATCAGGGTGGTAAATTACCTTCATGAAATGGTCATCTCAAAGTATGGTACCAGCAGACTACCCTACAGGTCACAGAGCAGAAAGGCTCACAGGCTAAGTTAAGCTGCTTGAACCATACAGTTTATTGAATTAATTTAAGATGTACAGCAAAAAGCAAAGGAAATAGATGGTTATATTAACACATGGGATATGTGGCTGCTGATACAGCTCAGCAGTTCATTAAAATTTACCTACTAAATTTGTCATTTGTTTTCAGATTAGAGTAACAAATAACTCGTATTGAGTTCTAGGAACGGTTCTACACTTCTTATGTATACTTAACACAGCCCTAGTTGTGCATATTTTGTGGTGGGGAAATGAATACAAGTTTCAGTTCACAAAATACACATTTGGTTTTGTCCAAAGTTAATGACTTGAGTAGCTAAATTTCTTATTTGTAATTATCCCTGTAGATTTTAATAAAAAGGAAAGAAATACTCAGACATGAGTTAACATGCTGGTGGGATTGAACACATGCATCTAATTTTACTCCATGAGTTTTCCTCATTTCTTGGGTCCATTGAAAGCTTCTAGTGTAACCCAGAAAACGGTAAGAGTGCTGTACTTAAGACCAGGGGAAATGAGTGAATCTATGCATACTGAAATCAGAAACCTCCTGTTTTCTTCCCCTACTGAACTCTTAGAATGTTGGCAGCCAGATCTTTACTCTGCAGGTAGTTTGGAATCATATTTGCTAGGAAATCTTACCAGTTTTGGAAGAAAGATCTAAAGATACTGACATTGGAGAGTCACCAAACCTCCTGAAATGCTTCTAACTGCAATAAAATGATTCTGTTTTAAAGACATAAAGCCCACAAATAGAAATGGAGGGAATAGAACAATATTTTGGGAGATGGAAAGCAAATAGATCAAGGTTAACAGAATTTTTAAAAAAGATTTTATTTATTTATTTGCCAGAGAGAAAGGGAGAGAGAAAGAGAGAGTGCAAGCAGGGGGAGCAGCAGGCAGAGAGAGAAGCAGTCTCCCTGCTGAGGAAGGATGCAAATGAGGGAATTGATCCCAGGACCCTGGGATCATGACCTGAGCCAAAGGCAGAGGGTTAACCTATTGAGCCACCCAGGCACCCCAAGGTTAGCAGAATTAGCAAATCTAAGAAACATGAATTTTATTTAGCCTGACAGTGGGGGAAGCTGAGAGCCAACCTGGTTTACCCTGCAGTATCATCAAAAGCTCACAACTGGAGGCACCATGTGCCTCTTGAACTGGGCATAAAGGGGAAGCCATTAAAGGAGGATTAATGGAAAGCTGTTTAAGAAATAGGTCCCTAGATGTACTCCCTGGACTCCACACTTCTAGGTCACTGCCCCACCTCTACCTCAGGAGCAAGCTAGAGATGGTAAGACATAGGGTCTCTAGCTGTGGGATACCATGACCAGCTGACAGCTTGAATATCATAAAGAGCATGAGATTATGTGAAATGAATCTGAATGCTGAAATCCCAGGCTTTTCCTCTCTCTAGGTCTATTTGGAAAAATTATCCAAAAGTTGGAAATAAAGTTAAAAGAGTACAGTATGTTATTTTGATGTGATATGGAGCACTGTTTAATAAGCCCACCCATGGATGATTTATTTATCTAGGGAAATATTTTATTGGACTTTGATTTTTATATTAAGGACTCAGACTCTGGGAAGTTATAAGTTAAATTGGAGATTTTATCCAGTAGAGGTGCAAATAATTTTTGTACAGTAGAAAAGGTAACTTCAAAAGTTACAGTTTGTATTGCCTTGTTGGACATTAACCAGAATATCTAATCAAGCAATCTTATTCTAAAATTGCTTCTTAAAGGACGATAAGTCATGTCCAGTTCCTCAAAATGTTCTTAGAATCTGCCTGACCCTAGATTTGTGTGAAAGTCTTGTTTTTAATTTTTTAAAACATTTTATTTTGGCAGTTTCATGAATGTTGGCCGTCAGACTTTTACCTCTAGGTAAGAAAATGAGAATATTTCTTGGGAAATTTGACCAGCCAAAGAGGAAAACCTAAAAATCTACTAACATTAAGTTTCCCAACAAATGGCCCAGGCAGATCACCTTGTGTTTACAATGGCCAATTATTTTATCATACAAAGTAGGACATTTTTTAGAGTAAATAAGGAGGTTTCATTAATAATTATGTTGGAGCAGCAGGCATAACCTGGGACGGTCCTGGTGATACCAGGACATATGTCCATACTACTTATAGTGAAGTTCTTGGTCAACAATCTCACTCATGTTCTGAGAATTTCCAATCAGCTCTTTTGTCTGTCAGTATATGAACAGAGAGCCAAGCATTACAATGATTTGATGAAAGCCTCTAACTTTGAAAGATAAAGATGAAAACAAAAAAGTAGTTAAAGGCAATAGGGAGGAAACAGAAACCATACAGGGAGAATAAAATTCCTTGCTCCCGGGAAACACTACCATAAATATCATCAGAGAACTAAAATTTGTATTAAATTTATGAAATGAGAAGAGGATTATGTAAAAAGAAAGAAAGAGCATTCAGAGGAAACACACACGCACACAAAACCCTTGGAAGTTAAAAACATAATAGCAAAAACAAACACAAATAAGTAGAAAGGGTGGATTATAAGGTATGAAAATCTCACAGAAAGTAAAGCAAATAAGTAAATAAATAAATAAAACCAAAAGATGGAAAATAAGAGAGAGAAGTTAAGAAAATTTGAGGACCAATTAAAGAGGCCTAACATCTAAATAATAGGAAATGCAGAAAGAAACAGATGTGACAACAGAAAAAATGGAAAGAAGAAATCATCTGTGAAATAATATAAGAAAAATTTCCCATTGTGAAGAAAATGAATTTCCATATTTAAAGAGCCCAATTAGAGTCCAGCACAATGAATAAACATAAGCCCACAGCATGGCACATTGTTAGAAATTTTGGACGATTGGGGGAAAAAAAGATTTCACAGCTTTTGAGATGGGGTAGAGGAAAGTCACGGATAAAAGATCAAGAATGATTTTGGACTTTTTAACAGCAAAACCGGAAGCCAGAAGGTAATGGAGCCATGCTTTTAAAAATCTGAAGAAAAAAAAATTTCTAACTTAGAAACCCCAGACAATTATTAATTCCAGGAATAACAAGAAGTTGTACAGCAAAATGAAAATAGTCAAAGGTTATTATATTGTCATAATGTAAACACTAATCTAAACTAAATATAATTATATTGGGAATTCAGAGAGATGGGAGATGCGTTTGTGGTAGGTAGAGAAAAGAGAGAGTAGCAAATTTTCATTTTCCAAACATGCAAATCAATAGATATGCCTAAAACAGAAAACTCATGAGTTAGCAATACAAGCATGTAAATTTAGAGATAGTGAGATATGCATCGAAAGAATCAATTAAAGTATTTGAAAGTGGTTTCCTAGTGGGAAGGAAAAAAAAGGAATGAGGGAAGAGGAATAGGGACTGTTGTTTGGCCAAACAAACCTTGTAGAATTCGTTGATTTATAGGTGCATGTGTAACTTTGATTTAAAAAATTAAAAAAAATAAAAGAAATGAATAACATTTTGTCTGGGTCATGGTTCAAGAAATAGTACTGGAGTTTGGACAATTAAGTACTTGGTTTCAGCTTTGAAGTTTACATTTTGATAAGAGATTCTGGTTCATGGACTTAATTCATTGTAGAAATGGTTTTCTCTTTCATTAAACCTATTTTGGCTCCTGGAACGCTTAAATTAATTTTTATCATATATGAAAAAATTGTTTTGAGGTAGCATTTTCTTAGATAATGAGCACTTAGGAAGAGAAGACTTTACTTCGAATGTCTGTTCTGCCACTGAATGCTGTACCATGGCATGAACAAGCCATTCACCTTTTTTGGACATGAGTTTCCTCAGCCGTCAAGTGGATATATTAAGAGAAGTTATGTCTACTATCATCTAGTGGGTCAATAGTTCTGTCTTCCAGAACCCTGATTCCAATGCCAGAGAGATCTAGAACTCTCAGAGACAAAGACTGATGAAGGTGCAGCAAAGAATACCAGTGGACTCCATTTTGAGTTGGAATGGAATCTTAACCCTGCAGAAGAGACCCAAACCCTCCCCTAGAAGTGTAGTATTCCCAACAGGATCAGAAGCTTCTTGGATAGAGAAGGATATGCTGTTTAAAATAAATAAAGACACAAAGTTCCTCTAGCAAGCCTACTGCCCTTTAAGATCATAAAGGCTCCACTCAGCAGCAGAGCTCTCCAGACCACAACTTAGCTCCAAACTGAGTAAATAAAATGCTCCTTTTGCTTTACATCAAATTAGTTTTTCTGTCCCTTCTCTATTCCTTTGTCCCACTGTGCTTGTGTCCTGCGACCCAATTTCTCATATTCTTGTCATGTCAACCCCACTCTGACTTCTATCACCCCTGCCCTGCAGATATTTTATAACCTGCTCCCATGACCATATCTTTTCCAGAAGTTGGCCTTCATCTCTAATCTTAATTCTCTGCCAAACTAGAATATACCTCAAAAGGATGAGTAGATCCTCAAAGGAAACAATTCCATATTTAAAAAAAAAAACTTGTTTTTTATGTTTTTGAAAATCTTAGAGGTTCATAGTGATGCTTCAGGATCCAAGGAGTGGCTGGGGTGGGCCTGGGGCAGGAGGTGGGAGGCAGAATTAAGGTTTAGTTCATAGAACTCCAGGCTTGCTTCTCTTTCAACCAGATCAGCGCTCTCTCTCTCTCTCTCTATTTATATATATAGTTGAAATCTCCTGATTATATATAATACATATATATACATGTACACACACACACATATATAATATATAATGCCCATATATAAATATATGGCTTTTCAGCATGAAAGTTTCATCTTTAAAAATTTTAATTAAATTTAATTAAATTTTAAAAAGCAAATGTCTGACTTAGTATATGAAAAAATATTACTTGGATTCAAATTCCAGGTTTTTCACTTACTGATTGTGATTATATGATTATGGGTAAGTTACTTAGCCCTATCTGAGCCTCATTTTCGCCAACTGTATCATACAATATATATTATGAAAAAGCAGAATCCAAAGGTAAGGGAACATTATTTTTGCATTCTCCCTCAACTTTCTCACCCTAGCGTCTCAGGTTGTTGAAGCCTTCAATAAACCTTATGTCCTCTGCCCATGCCAAATTTAGGGGTCAACAGGCAAGATTCTCTAAACTATGAGAGGCCAAAGCACCTTGGGTGGTTGTGTGTGGCCGAAAAGAATCTTTGCCTGGGTCAGGCTGTAATCATTACTTAATGGCAAGGTGCCACCCTTCCTTTTTTCCTTTAGGGCATGACTCACTAGCACCTGGTATTCAGCCTTGTATGACTCCTCTGCTCACACTGCTTAATTCCTGACAGCTTATTGTGCCTCTGACACAAAAAAGAAATGTTGTCCCAGGTGTCATCAATTTAGCATATTTCAGTTGCCCACTCTGATCACAGAGTGACTCCAGAGCCTTAACTCTTAACTGCTGAAAATTACTCTGACACTTTGTGTACTCTTAGATGGAGACAAATGGACCCTGAATAATTTAAAGGACATTTTCTTAAAGCATCCAACAGAGTTGAAATCTCCTGATTTTTCATTTTTTCTCCAACCTAAGCCCAACAAGCTAAATGACAAATATCGATGCTTTCACTTCTCTAAAAACAAAGGCTTAGTGTGCATGCCCAATGATCACAATGTATTTGCTTATCAAAGTTGAAAATCCATTTTGGGGAGCTTATATCTATGGATCTGCCTCCTTTGGGTTCCTGACACAGAAGAATGAGAATTGGTTCAGCTTCTCCTAAAGTGTTTCACATGTGCTATAGTTAAAAAGAAGGAGGGACAAGCACAGAAAGTAGATTAAATGAAGGCCAAGGATGATCTAGTAGTTACAATGACATATGTCTGGGCTTTAATATTAATAGAATTCCTAATAAAGTGTCTTCATAGATTTCTTAAGTAACTCTAAATCACAAACCATAATAAACATTGTTAAGGCATATTTTCAATGGATGGATCCTTCCTAAATATGGCTCATCCCTTAGAAGATCCAGAAAAATGTTACTCTCTGAGGGTGGGTTTTATTTTGTATATGTAGGAGTAGTTGCCTCTTTTTAACCCAGCATTCTGCCAAATTAGGACAAACCTTCTAGAAATAGACACGTAAGAGCCAAGGAAGAATTGGGAGAGGCTGAAGGAAAAAGGTTAAGGAAGAATGATATCCATCACACTGGTCTTTAATATTGTTGATTGCCATGACCCAGTCCTGGGTCCTCTCCGCTTTTCACTGTACGGTCCTTTCTAGTTTACCTCATCCTTATCTAGTCTTATGGCTTTAAATACCATCTTTATGCTCATGGCTCTCAAATTTCTATCTCCAAGTTGATCGGAGCTCCAGACTTTACTATGCAACTGCCTACTGAATATCCCAGCTTGAATGTCCCCAAATCATTTCCAAATTAACACATCCCGAACTAAACTCATTATCTTCTCCCAGCCCTGTTCCTCACATATTAGTTATCTAACACAATATTAGGTATCAGAGATATAGCAGTAAACAGGTTTCTGACTTCTGAGGTTTACATTTTATTGGTTGGGAGTGATAATAAAAAAACAAAGAAATAAGTAAGTCCAACAGGTTTTTTATATACAAAATGTACATTAAGTATGTTGAAGCAAAGTGAATTAGGGAGGTATAGAGTGATGGGGAGCATACTGTACTTAATAGGAAAATCAAGGAAGGTCTCTTGAAGAAGATATTAATTAAAGAAAACTTGAACAAAAAGAAGGTATAAGCCATGCAAATATCTGGGAGAATATTTCACATGAAGCAGCAAGTGAAAATGCCCTGAATGGGGATATACTTGGTATGTTTGAGAAAAAGCATATGGCTGGAGTAAGAAGTCAAAAGAAAAGTTGTGAGAAATGTCAGAGAGGTAGCCAGGAGCCAGATCATATATGGGCTTGTAGGCCATGATAAGAAGAATTTGATTTTCATTCCAAGCATGATAAAAAGTCATTGTAGGGTTTTGAGGCATAAATTGATCTGGATTTTGGAAGGATCCCTGGCCCGTTGTGAGGAGAATAGACTGTAGGGGGCCAGAATGAAAGCAGGGAGACCCGTTAAGATGCTGTTGGGAAAGTCCAAGGGAGAGACGATGGTTTGGATTAAAGCCATAGCAGTGGATATAGTAAGAAGAGATTATGGTGGTTTGGATTAAAGCCATAGCAGTGGATATAGTAAGAAGTGGTTATATATGCATTTTGTAGGTAGAGCCAATGCACTTGCCTATCTAAGGGAATGGTACCACCTCATCCTTCCAGTCTGCGAGCCAGTAACCTAAGGTTCATTCTTGACTATTTTCTTTTACTTTACCCCTACATATAATCTACTGCTAGAGTCTGTTGATTTTCCTCAGGTGAAGACTGGAAAGAAGAGCATTCCTGGAAGAAAGAGAAGCATGTAAAATGAAATGAAATGTGTAGTAGGATCAATTAAACCACAGACTATTTCTCAAGGAAATTAATTGAAAAATAGCATCTAAGATTAAATATCACTACATGGAATGACCTTGTCTAACTTCTCCCTCAACCTCAATTATGTTAATCCCATTTCAGGCTCCCATAGTTCCTTGTCATTTTCCTTCACAACACTTATCACAAATTGTGGGTACATATCTAGTGATTGGATTATTTATTTAATGTTTACCTCATTAAGCTAAAGGCTTAGGTGGAATGCAAAGACTAAGGCTTACCTTGTATCTCTAGTGCCTAGCACAGAATGTGGCTCATAGAATATACTCAATCGTTTTAAAAGAATACATGAGTGAGTGATTATAAATATAAAAAGGTTATTATAAAGAAAATGCTGACAATCTTCTACAAGTGATTTAGAGTACTGACAAAGAATGAGGTTAGACATAAGAAAAAATATCTTGACCAAAATATTCTTTATTTTTTTCTCTTTATTTTTTTTTATTTTTTATTTTTTTATTTTTTTCACCTGGGGTTATTTTCTTTTTTTTCTTATAATAATTTTTTTATTATATTATGTTAGTCACTGTACAGTACATCCCTGGTTTTTTATGTAAAGTTCGATGATTCATTAGTTGCATATAACACCTAGTGAGCCATGCAATACGTGCCCTCCTTACTACCCATCACCATCTTTAATCCTAGAATGAAGAGTAGTAGCATCACATTTCTTATAGTCAGCAAACAAGAGATTTCCAGGTACTGTACAAAATAGGTTTGTTCGTACACAGACTAAATGGTCTCTAAACTTCCTTCTAGGGGTATAGAATTATGAGAAGTATAACTCACAAACCACTAATCTAGGGAGCGTTTCACTGACTTGTTGATTTTTTTAAAAAGATTTTATTTATTTATTTGACAGAGAGAGACAGTGAGAGAGGGAACACAAGCAAGGGGAATGTGAGAGGGAGAAGCAGGCTTCCTGCCGAGCAGGGAGCCTGATGCGGGGCTCCATCCCAGGACCCTGGGATCATGACCTGAGCCGAAGGCAGACGCTTTATGGCTGAGCCACCCAGGTGCCCCTGACTTGTTGATTTCACAAAAATATATTAAGTACCTACTCTGCGCTGGACACTGGGCTAGGCTTTGTGGACTCAACATTGATTCACATTCCCTACTCTCAAGGGACCTACATACCAGTGAGGACATTCATTTGAAAGATATGCATGGTATAAGTGGATGTGATTTCCAGGTCTAGGTCCCAAGTATGACATCTTAAGGACTGGCAACAAATTGGCCCATATTGTTGTCAAGGTTCTCTGAGAAACAGATACCAAGATGACTTTTAATGTCCAAGGATTTTATTAGGGGAAACAACTGTGAGAGAAAATGGGGAGAGAGACACTAAAGGCTGGGGGACCTGTCAGATCACAACTTAAGTCTGACCCTGAGTAAAGGGGACAGGGAAAGAAAGTCCAGTGAATGTCCTAGTCTTCTGAGCAGTCTATAGAAGGGTTGGTGAGACCTTGGGGAGTCAAATGTCAGAGGGGTCCTGGGTCTCCCAGGGAGGGGCCTGCCTTAATTTGTCTGCCATACTTAGTTGGGAGTAGCTTATATGGAGTGTGACTTGGGACAAATGCTGTGATAGATTTTGGAGGGCAGCAGCTAGGGCCCTTGGTCAATTATGCTTATTGTAGACTCCATCTCATGGCTGCCACAGCTCACTATGGTGCTATGATGACCTAGGTAGACCACAAATATTGACTTGGAAAATGTACAGTGAATAGATTCCCAGGGAGAACATTAGAAGTCCACTTTTATGGAAAACAACCAAAAGAGATAGTGCAGCATAAAAAATTGATTACCAGGTTGCTAGTGAAAGAAGCACTCAAGTTTAGCTCTCCTGAATCTATGCAGATATATGTATATTGTTTTCTTGTACTGGTATCTGTTTTTATTGACACTCTCTAAGGAAGGTGCTACCTACTTTGTTGAGGATACCACTGTAGCTAGGATTGATATTGAGCATTGTTTCCCCTCAAGTGTGCTCACATTCAGCCTTCCAAACCCCATTACTCAATTAGACAGCTATTAGTAAATCCATAGCAATAGATGCAAAAGGGAGTGGGATGCTGTTTACTTTATTTTCCTCCTTTAACTCTATCAATCAGGATATGCTAGATTATGCTGCAGTAAGAAATAACCTGAAAAATTACAATGGCTTGAATTGGCAGAAGTTTATTTCTCATACTCCTTGTGAATTGGCTGGGATTCTTCTCTATGCCATCCTTATTCTGGTACCCAGGCTAATGGAATAGCCGCTATCTATAACGTTGCTGCTCATTGCTATAGAGGGAAAATAACACGTAGCCAAGCATGCAGTAAGTCTTTAAACTTCTGCCCAGAAGTGACAATGTGTCTCATTACACTGACCCAAGCAAGTCAAATGCCCAAGCCCAGACTTCAAGGGAGAGGAAAGTATTATACTTCTGCAGGGAGGTGATCCTCATGTTAGTGTAAACTACTACAGAATCTGAAGTTTCATTCTGGACAGTCTTGCCTGTATCCCTGGTACCCAGAAAGTTACCTGGCACATAATTGGCACACATAACTGAATGAATGGTTAGAACTTAAACCTGAATATGCGAGACCCTGAAAGTCCCTAGCATCTCCTCATTTCATCTCTTGAAATAGGGATTATCTAGCCTGAAAGTACAAAAGGAAACAGGTATCCTAAGAAACCAGCTGGATTGGTAGTGAATGATCAGGAAGCCTGATAAGTTCTAGGCAGGAAACGCTTTTCATGAGTTTGGCAATAAGAGAAGTAATGCCTGTGTGCCTGAAGAATTACAGTTTCTAAGCTTGACTCAAAAAGTGCCTTCCAAGTCAGTGAATGATTATTGAAAGCCAACTTTGTGGCAAACAAAAACAGGATTACAGTGGAGATAGTGTGGGATCTAAAAGTATTATGAAACATAGATTTTGCCCTTGGAAGTTTATAGTACTATTGGGAAGACAAAGTATATATAGTAAAAAAAAAAAAAAAACAATTTGAATAAGCAGTGTGTAATGGAAAGAACATTGACTTGAAGCCAGATCAATCTGGGTTTGAATCTTGGATATATTATTTTGTTTTATATGATTAGGACAAAAGTTTTAACCTTTCTAAGTTTTTTTTCACTCATCTGTGAAATGGTGGGTGATAAAAGAGCCTGTGTCACAGGGTTGTTGTACATATGAAATGGGAAATGTATGTCACTGCCTAGCACATAGTTAGCAGGCAAGAAATTATAGCTAATATTTACTGAACACTTACTATGTGATTGTACAATTCTAAATGCTGTGTGTATATGTATACACACACACTTCCAATGTTCATTCCAAGGTAATAATATATATACCTGACATATATACTCCTTTAATCTTTACCACAACCCTGTGAGGTTGGTGAGATAGGTACTATTATTATCTCCATTTACAAGTGAGAAAGCTGAGGCACAGAGAGATTATGTAGCTTACCCAAGGTATACAGCTAGTAAGTGGGAGCTCATTTTTCAACTCAAGTAGCCTGATCCTGATCTTAGGGGCTGTACTCTTAATTACGATGCTAAGCTGTAGGTAAGCATGGAACATGCAAACAACATTTACTAGTTAAAACTGTACGTGGCATAAATGTATATGTCAGAGAGCAGTAGACTATAGAACTGGAAGTTAGGTCAGGAAATATTGTTAGAGTATTGGAAATACTATGATTATTAAAGTTATTGTCTTGGAATACAGTGAAGACTAAAAAATGAAGTCTATTATTAATTGTAATGAGTAACTAGAGAACAATTTGAGAGTAGTTACAAACAACTGCTATACTTCTTTTTTTTTTAAAGATTTTATTTATTTATGTGAAAGAGAGACAGCCAGTGAGAGAGGGAACACAAGCAGGGGGAGTGGGAGAGGAAGAAGCAGGCTCATAGCGGAGGAGCCTGATGTAGGACTCCATCCCGGAACGCCGGGATCACGCCCTGAGCGGAAGGCAGACGCTTAACAACTGCGCTACCCAGGCGCCCCACAACTGCTATACTTCTTGATAGAGATGGGGTTTGTGGGTCTTCAAAAAAGGAAGCTGTCAATACAGAGTGAAATCATGAGGGAAATCTTCATGGAAGAGGTGGAATCTGAAGATTTAAAATTTTCAAATAGAAAAAAGAGCCAATGGGGAGCCTGGGTGGCTCAGTCCGATGCGCATCCAACTCTTGATTTTGACTCAGGTCATGATCTCAGGGTCATGAGATGAGCCCATGTTGGGCTCCACACTCGACAAGGAGTCTGCTTGAGATTCTTTCTCTCTGCCCCTCCCCGCCGCACACACTCTTGCTCTCTCTCTCTCTCTCTCTCTAAAATAAATAAATCTTAAAAAAAATGAGCCAAGTCATGGCATGTGGAGAGATGATGACGATGACAGATAGTCTTGACCGAAGAGAAAGAATTGTCTTAATTGTCATGTTTTAAACTGATAACACAATAATGAAACAAGGACAGTGGCATTAATACTATTTATGAGTATTGCACATTCCCGTTTGTACCATTCAGTAGTGTGTGGTAGAAATCTATGTGCATATACCTTTGTCGTCACATACTAACCAGATAGCCTTGGCACATAGCTGACCTGTGAAGTAGGCAGTGCAAGTTTCATTTTTGAACTATTTTTTTCAGAGAAAGAAACCAAAGTTTAGAGAAATCAAGTGATTTTCCCCCAAACTATATGGCCACTAAGTGGTATAGGGTCATTCTGACTTATGGTCTAAAATATATTTCTTTGTCATTGCATTTTCAGTAAGACAGCTCGGTGACAGCACCATTTTGTGGGAAGAGGACCCAAGATAGGGACATTTACATGCAGAAGAGGAAGGCAAAACCAGCTATGAGTGGGTCCTTTCATGGGAGAAGGGTATCAGAAAAGGGGCCTACATTGTCCAGAGGCAGCATGAGGGTTCCGGAGGTGGGATAGGTACTCAAGTAGGTAGCAGGATGTAGAAAATGTGGAGAGCGCCACTGAGCAACATTTCTTTCCTTTCAGTTTGACTATGATGAGAGTTGGCCCACTTTCTTATAGTGTGCATTTTGCAAAGAGGATTTGAGCCAGATTTGTGAATATAAATATGTGTATATGTGCTCATGTGTGTGCGTGCGCACACACACACACACTCACACTCACACACACACACACACACACAATGGTGGGGTGGTGGGTAGAAAAGGAAAAGAATGATGTTTGGGATTGTTTTCAACAGACACATTGGCATGTATAAATGGGGTCCATAGATCATTACAAAACATCATAAGGCAAAAGCCAAAATAAACACCATTCACCAGAAAGTACTTGACCTAATTAGACACCTGCTAGTTTCACCAACCACCTCTCCCTATCTTTCCCCTCCTGCTTTTCCTCCCTAGGAGCTGGATGGCCTCCTCCCCCTACTTCTACACTCACCAGTTGCAGCAGGGTGATTTCTGGAGAAATTGAATTCATTAGGATTTTTATGGATAATTATAGTTGCAATATGCTTGGAGTCATTTTATTAAAGCAGTTATGAGGTAATTAATCTTGTCAATAACCTCTGGAGTGAATGTGCATTTTCTGTATTCTCCACGCTTTTTGCCTCTGTTCAAGTCTCTGAAAATATCCAAATGTGTTTGCCACTTCTGATGCTTCCACCCCTCCTCCCCCCAGAGCTGAAAGCCAGCCAGGAGCCCAGACCATAATTATTTTCTTGGCCAAGGAAGGGGATATAAGACAGAAGACCTTTAGTTGTCCTTTGCTCTTTTTTTCTGTTCTTTGCTATTTGAGAAGGAAAAACTACCTGTGGTCTGGTACCTCTCTGGAACCCCTTCTCCCCAAATTAGGAGAACTGACAGTGCTGCTGGATAATGACTAGCAATGCAACAGCCTCTGAAGCCTGTTCTCCACATTGAATACCCATGTGTCTCCCTTTCTAAAAGCACCTGATAAGCAAAAATCTGAACACACAGTACTATGAAATGTGGGTGTTTAGCATCACAATTATCAAAAGATGATTCCTTGCCCAGAGGTTTTCTCTAAATGGGCATTTAATATAAGATCTAGTTTATGAAACCAACTATATTAAAATTCCATAAAATGAAAATTTTAGAAAATGCTAGTTTGTTAAACTCACAATCTAAGTACATCTCAGTATTTCTTTTTGCTGGGCTATGAACCTACCTAAAGATTTTACCCCAAAATGTATGGAACAAAATAGCTCAATCCAGAATATATATATTCCATTCAATAAGAAAAAAAATCTGAATATATATTATATAATTTATATATGTGTGTGTGTGTGTGTGTGTGTGTAATTTTTAAAATAAGACCTTGCTAGAAAACCATTCTTTCAACAGAACCAACTGTTCAGTGACTCACTGACTTTCAGTCCTCAAGTTACATCTGACTTCCCAAGAACACATCTACTGTGTAAAGAGGGAACCTTTGCTCTTCCTACTGTGCTTGTGAAAGCTCCTGTCCTAAGAATTACTAATGGCAACACAGGCAGCCTGCAGAGAATCAAAGGACAAGCCGATCTGGACCTCCAGCAGCTCTTTTATTTTCTTCTTATAACTCTTGTTTTCCGTAACTCAAAGGAAATGTCAAGGATTGTCATTATTGTCTATGAGGGCAGGATGGCTAAAGACAAGCTATGACAAGCTGTTCCCTCTGTTAGGAGTGCTTTCATCTTCCTTCTGTAGCTGGCTGAGTCACAGAGAGTCTCGATTAACGGCCCCCAACTATAGTCATATACCCAATTCTGAAAGCATGCATTCCACTAATAGACATGTTCCTCATCTTTCCGAACTTTTGCTTTATTCTTGCCCTTTAGTTGCCAACTCTAAAGAATGGGGCATCCATTATCTGTTCGGTTTGTTAAAAAGAATCATATACTTCCAGTGACATTTCAGGGATGATATGGTTATCTGCCAGTATTACCTGCATACTATCTGCTCATACTTTTATAATCTTAATCAGTAAGAATGAGGTGACAGTCTCCATGCAGTCACCTGAACAGCAGGGTGCCTGGTGGAATTATGCCTACCTTGGGATGGAACAAAGGGAATTAAAATGGTTCTTGGTTATAATTAATTTCCTTTCTGGCACTAAAAGCAATCTTATTAACTAAGAGTACACTAGTTTCTAATCTATAAAATTCCTGGTCACAAAACTGTTGCTAAGGTTACATTGTTTATAAGACAGCCTCCCAGTTTTTGGACATGGAAATAGTACCCACAGGGACTTGGTGGTTGTTCAGAATTTTAGACATGGGTTAAATGGTGACTTGGCCGAATTCCCTAACTCTCTTAGTTTTAAGCAGAAACTCCAAAGTCAGTTTCCATATGTGCTGCCCCATTGGCTAAGTGTCTAGAACTGATAGATAGGTATAAAATACCAAGTACAAACACTCAAGAAATGTTACTGGGATAGTTCTTTCTAAATAAAATAAGTCTACAAGTGAGTCTTCATTTCGGGGGGGGGAGTCTTTGACCAGTTTGGGAATGACGTGAAAGCTACTGATACTCTCCAGAGAAATACCTATATGCACACATTTTGTAGATAATTATGGAAGGTACACAGATCTTATGAGTGCTGGTTTAAATAATCTTATAAGAATTGCATAAGCCCAAGCAGGCTTGGGACCCACAACATAAGCAGAGCTTTGGGAAATGAGGGCAGTGGATCAAATATTTGCAGTGTGTTCTAGGATTTCTCAAAAATAACCATTTGTCCCTTAGAACTTTTGTGTATCTGTCACATTGTCTGACATCTTACATTACTTTTAACCCCAATACTTTGTCTCAGTCTTAGTCTTCTGGGAATATATATACCATGTTCATTGTAGCTTCCCTAGTGTTTTTTACATGGCTAACATCCTAGGAATTTCAATTCATTAGTATTAGCAAGCTCAGTTTGACTGCTGAATACTAGATGAACCTCTTTCAGCGAGAGCTTGTGTACATTCTAGTAGACCCAACAGCGTACCAGCCAATCTCCTAGCAGGACATGGTTTGTCCACTATAACTAGATATTGCTACAAATATTTTTTAAAAAATAATTCAACTTTACAATGTACTTTCTTTTTGTCTTCAAGGGCTACCCTTGACTAAGGGCATTCAAATCTTAGTATGTCCATGAGTTTCAGTATGCCTATATTTCACTATAGCAGATTTTATGGAGGCAACACAAGAAATATTTGTTCCTCAAAAGTGACTTCATTATTTTTAAGTGCATCCAAAATGATTTTGGAGGCTCACAGAAACCTTGAAGTAAACCTCTCAAGGCAAGAGCTGATGTGTTCTTTCATCTCACTTCTATAGTCTCCCACCACTGAGACCCTCAGCCCTCCATTTGATATTGTCGCCTTCTTCATCCTCCTAACATCCCCTCTTCTCCCTGGCTTCCAGGGCATTATGCTTTTGGATATTTCCCATGAGATTCTTTTCGTCATGCTCATTTGAAGTGTAGACACTCAGCTTCTCTTCTCTTCAACCTGTTGTTCTTAAGTGATTTCAGTAAGCCCTAATCCTCAAAGGGCCAAACCAAGCACATCATTGCTTACTGCAGGAGCCTGCCTGCTAGGGGCAGGACACAGGAACATCAGGGGCCACAGGGACAGCCCACCCATGCCAGTGGCACACACCAGAGCCATACCCTTCTACTCCCGTCCTTTTGCAATTCCAAGCCTCGGAGCCAAAGTCAGTACCTTGAGCTTCTGGGGTTTTATGGCCAATCACTTTCAGCTGTGGCTAATGGGCATCATCCCAGAAAAAGTAAGCTTAATGGGTCTATTTCCATTCCTGCCTTCATCGTCTGTAATGCCAACTTCATCAAGCACTCTGAGTACAGCTCATTAAGTTTGCATTCTTTTTTTCCGTTGGAATCACTGTGCAATTTGTATAGAGTGTTTTATATTGAAGTACACAAAGATTGTACCCAAATGCCCCAATTCCGAAATCAGGTAAGCAACATTAATCAGTTGAATTTTACATTACTGAAATATATTACTGAAAAATGTTGCTGAAATATATTTCTCTATACTGGAATGAACTGTGTGGCTATTTCCTTGCTTGGCCTTTACCACACTGCAGAGGGGTGGAGGATGAAAAGTGATTTTCCTTCAGAGAAGCCATGGCCCTGTGGGGGCAGCTTTCAAGGCCTGCCTTATAGTATAAGACCTTTTATCTTACCCTTGGGCCTTCCTTTCCATCCAGCCTCATCTTCCATCACTTCCTCATGCACCCTAATACTGGCCACACCAAAAGACCTAAAGTTCACCAATAACTCAGGTTATTCTCTGAGTAGCCTTTTTGCCTTAATTCATGCTATTGGCTCATTTCCCCTTTACCAGGCTAATACTTATGTGTATTTTAAGACTCAGCTTGAATTTTGGTTCCACTCTAGAATTCCTGGGTGCATCTCAGGAGTCATGGCAGAATCAAGTAAATCCCTTTTAGCCTTACTCCATTCTGTAATTCACTACCCCCCTAAACTTCTAGAGATACTGTTACCTTCTTCTATCCCTCCCCTCAGCTCTCAGTATGACCTCAGAGTATCCTTCCCTACTTTCTTGTTTTCTTTTCCTTTCTGGGTTTTCCCCTCTTGAGAATCCCTTTTCTTTGCCTTCTCTTCCTCAGCCTTTTTTCTCCCTAAGTTATTCTTAGGTCAAAAAAATAGGAGTTGAAGAAATGGGAAGACTGATTTTGTCCATCTTTTTTCTTTTTCCAGTGCTGACTGCCTTTTCTTGCATTAGAATCAAACTGCTTTCATCCCAGCTTTGCCATTTATTTTCGATGTGATTTTAGGCAAGTTATCTTACTTCTCTGGGCATGAGTTGCCCCAAATATTAAGCATGGATAATATTATATCTACTTCAGACTATTTTTATTTGTTTTAGCTCACATTTATTGAGTGTCTATTACATACTAGACACTGTCCTCACAGCTTTACATGGATTAACTCATTTAATCTTCCTTGTGAGGATTAAATGGATTAATCCTCCCCGTGAGGATTAAATGGAATAAAACATAATGTTCAAACACAGCGTGAAGAACTTTAGAGGTTCAGCCTGCCTGTACTTCTCCTATGTCACAAATTAGGCCTCCTCTTCTCAGGATCCCTTATGGGCAACTTTCTTTAAGGTCTTATGTTCCTATTCTTGAGAGTTTTCTTTCTACAGGGTTTCCCTATATTCCTTATACCCCAGGAACTTGAAGCAATGTTTGGGCAGAAGGATGCATGGTCTGGGTCTCAATAATTGCTCCTCTACTTAATGGTTGGCTTAGTGCTCTTGATCCCAGACTTTGCCTGACTTGGATTAACCTGGCTCTTGCAGCTCCCGTGACTGTGTGCAAACCCCAACTTGATGAGAAGTAGGGTTCTTCAGGGACCCTTTTCTGTGCTAAATCCCAGAAGCAAGGTGAGGTTTCACTGCATGGTACCAATGGCAGAAGAAGCTCTTTAACAGACCTTTACTTCAACTGATTGCTGCATTAACCAACCCTGTATGAAACGTATTGACTGATGCCCATGACACTCTGTTCTGATTGAGTCATGTAAATGGGCTCAGCTGTCTTTGAATCACTGCATTCTCAGTACCCTTTGTGCCCTTTCTCTTTTTGCAGGCTGTTCTTGCTAATCACAGGACATTCAAGACAGGGCACTCGGCATTGGCTTTTTAACTTCAAGTTTTAAGAGTTTGTTCCCTCAGTCCTTTAAACACTGCTTTTTCAACTGGTAAACTGAGGCATATTAATAGGCCCTGAGTGAGTTACAGGTGTACAGAGCTATTCATCCTTTCAAGTGGTCTGTTTGATACTGAGGCAGCCAGAGTCCATCAGCAGATTTTGCCTCTGATCATAAGCAAACTTATCATTCTACTTAGATGCAGCATACAAACTGTATCATTTTTCACCTGTGCGATGGCCTGGAAAAATCAGGAAGTATTGTTTTTAGAGCATTAGTTATCAAATATCGTTTAACTATGGAGCCACAATGTATGAATCAGGTTAAAAGTGAATCTGCTTTCTTAATACCACTGAACTGCATGCTTAAAAAATGTTTAAAATGGTAAATTTTATGTTATGTGCATTTTACCACAATTTAAAATTCTTTAAAAGGTGAATCTGCTTTGAGCAAAATGGCAGGCAGGCAGTGGAAAGTTGGCATCTCTCTCAGCACCCTCTGAGGGCTTTAGGGAACACAGCTGAGAAAGCATTGCTTTAGAGCAAGAATTGGAAGCCTCACTCTCCCCTTGGGCTCTGGTGTCTGCAATAGTGGGTCGATCTGGGAAGCCTGCCTTTAGCAACTCCGCAATGGAGCATAGTGCTTCCTGGGCCTTCCCAGAGGACATGTTAACTCTTCTTGACAGTGTGTCCTTTATCAACCTCCTTGGGTACTCGGTGCCAATATAATATGTCCCTGCCTTTCCCTCCCCAACTTGTAGAAAAATCTCATATCATAAATATGTATAAATATTTAGTGAAAGGTTTTTCATCACCATACTGTGTATGTGTGTGTGTGTGTGTACATATATACACAAGATAAAGTATTCAATCCTTTTTAAACGTATAAAATTAAGGGAAAAAAAGCCTCTTTCTGCCCATTTCTAGTCCTATGACTCCCCCGGTAAAACCACTGATAACAGTGTTGTGTTTTTTGTATCTATAGGTCTTTCCAGAAAAATCTCTGCACATAAAACCATCTACCCAAAATACAGTCCATTTTACGCATGTGATCTTGTAGTTTTCTCTATTTACTTAATAACATATCTTGGTAATCACTCCATATCATCACTTAACATTCTACATCAAGCTTTGTAGCAGCTGCAAATAGTATTCTACTGAATGGTTGTACCATTTTTATTTAATTACTCCTCTAACAGTAACATTTAGGTTGCTTCCAGTTGCCTGAACACCAAAGAATTTGAAACAATGTAGATGTTCAATATTTAAAAAATACATTAAATCAACTCTATTGTACGCTATAGTATGGTGTAGTATTTTAAAAATGATGTAAAAGCACATTCAATGCCATGGCAAAGTATTCACTATGTCTTTTTACTGGAACAGCAAGTTACAAGTTAGTTTGAATAGTTTGAGCTCTGATGGGTAAAATCTATGAGCATGCATGCATAAAACAGGTATGAAAGAATGTACACTAAACTGTTAAGCTGTTAACAAAGGTTCTTTCTAGGTGATTAATGACAGAGTTTTCAGTATTTTTCTCCATTTTGCTTACATATATTTTCTAAGTTCTAAACACTAGATGTATATTGCTTCAGTACCAACAACAAAAGATTCATCTGTGCCCTGTGGCATTGCAGCCACAGTCTCCTGTCCCTACTGTAATCACGGCACTCTACTTATAGTGAAGAAATAGGTAGCTAGAACTAGCTGTAGGGGAGAAAAATAATTTTCCCTCTACCCTTTCAGATTCTTGGCTGAGACCCTCCTTTAATAAAAGACAGATTAACAGGAGAAAAACAAGCAGGAGTTTAATAGCATGTATATTTCCCGCATATGGGAGAGACCCAGGAAAGCTGAATAACTCCCCCAAATGACCCAAGCCAACACCTTAAATACCATCTGCAGCTAAAGACAAAAGAAAGATTTTGAGGGAAGGAATGGAGAGCTGGTTATAGGAAGTTACCAGGAAAAGCACAGTGAACAAGGGTAAGGTTATTATGCACATTTAACTCATTGCCTTCCCCACTGAGTTTCTAGAGATTTGGTCATCCTCCTCCTTCTGGTACAGAAAGAGAGACACCCTTACAAGTGGAGATTTAAAAAAATAAATGTGAATGTCCCTTACAAAAGAGCAACTTCTTTCTCAGTTTTCAGAGCTTTTCCTGTGTCTGCTGTTTCTTAAAAATAATTAGCTTAAGATAATCCTTACACCAAAGAGGCATATCTGCTGGTGGCATATTCTGCTCCCCTTCAAAGGGAATCTGGGTTTTGCACCATGTGAGCTCCCAGTCCAACCAGTGAGAGCACAGAAGCCATCTACACCAGTGAAGCCAAAGACCAGTGCAGGGGAAGTAGGAATTGACAACTCTTTGAGACTCACACATGCAATGCTGAGGGGGACCTACCAGAGACAGCAATCACTGAGCAGTAAAACAAAAGTTGGAGAAGGCTTCATGGAGGAAGTGGAAATTGGGTTGAGTATGGAAGAACAGTAGGATTTACAAAGCTGACAGGAGGAGGGTGGGACTTCAAGTCCTGACAATAGCTGATAAGGCAGCAGCAGTAAGGTCGGCTGTTTTGTCATATGGGCTGGTTTATCAGCTAGTCGTCAGTGGTGAGGTAAGTGAGATCATGTGCTCTGTAATCTGACATGTTCAGCTCAAATTTCAGCTCTATCATTGACTGGATATTTGCCTAGGTAAGTTAGTTAACCTTTCCAAGTCTCAATTTTCTTGTCTATAAAATGGGAACTATAACAGTAAGTACTTTGTCAGGTTACTGTGAAGGTTAACTGAAATGATGGATATTGATAAAAATCAAAATTCGGAGCACCTGGGTGGCTCAGTTAGTTGAGTATTCTACTCTTGATTTTGGCTCAGGTCATGATCTCAGGGTCCTGGGATAGAGCCCTGTGTCAGGATCTGTGCTGAACTGGGCATCTGCTAGAGATTCTGTCCCTCTATTCTGCCCCTTTGCCTGCTCATGCACATGCTTTCTCTCTCAAATAAATAAGTAATTCTTTTTAAAAAACAAAAACAAAATTAGACTAGTAGATTTGAAGAACTAATTGGCTTTGTTAATCAGTCATGAATCAGGCAGCATCCCATCTAGCAAGTTGTACAAAATGGAAGTTTTTTATAAGAAGGATGGTGGGGTAAGAAAGTTATTAGCAAAAGAAAAGGTTTGTCCCAGGCAAGGTGACTTCCTTTAGAAGGAAGAACAGGAGGTCTTATCTTGCAGATTACCTCATCTTCCTTTGGGGGATGGAGACGGTCCACCTAGTAAATTATTTCATTGGCGCTGATCAAAAAATTCCTGGCTAACTGGTTAAGACTGTATTTCTGGGGGAGGTTGAAACTACAATTAAATTAGGTTTTAAGCCTCTGTTTGATGATTTGACCTAAGTGACACCATTTTGGGCCTGTGGTTTTCTTTTCAACATATAATACTATGTATCACAGTGCCTGATGGGCACATAATGAAGGCTCAACATTTGGTAGCTATAATTATTATTGATTCTAATAAAAAAAACATGTCATAGCATTTAAAGGCTTGGCCTAACAGTATTAATAAAATCATGTGCAGGACATTCATAATTTTCAGAAATGGGGTTTTTTTCCAAGGTCTCTGACATGAGGTGTTGGAAAACTCTATAGCCTATGGAACTGAAACAGTTATCTGAAGTTTTTTTTTTTTTCAATTAGCCAACATATAGTACATCATTAGTTTTTGGTGTAGTGTTCAGCAATTTTTTAGTTGCATATAACACCCAGTGAAAGAAGAGAATCATGTATAGGATGGTAGTTGAAAACATTGGCTTTGGACTCAAGAAGGTTCAAGTCCCTTGCCCTGACACATGAATCGTGTAATGTTGGCCAAGTTCCTCTTTAATTCTAGGCCTCAGTTTCCTCATCTGAAAAATGGGAATAATGACGTTATCTACCTCATAGGGTTGTTAATATTAAGACTCAATGAGATAAGACAGGTAAATTGCTTAGTGCCTGCTACTCAGTTTATGCTCAATTCATTCATTGAACAAGTATTTCGAGCATTTGTAATGTGCTGAACTATGTGCTTAGACATTGGGAATACATTGCTGAATGAGACAAATGGGCACCTTGCTCTTAAAGTTTTCAGTAAATGAGAGTCTACCATTACTACTACTATATAGATAGCCCTTGCTATCTGAACTCTCACTATCTGGACAATCATTATAACATGTTACAAGAATATTTACCCAAATTCCCTGTTCAGATTGAAAGCCTTCAAATGAAATATTTGGGTCATAAGGAAGTCCCATGAAAGGACATAGAATGTACCCCTCTCTGTTAAGATGGCATCTTGTGTTTCAACTGATGTCAAGCATTATACTAAAAACATCACTATTATTTCCCCCACATTTTTCCTAAGACTTTATCCCTCCATGAGTTCCAGTATTTGCTTATGTAAAGTGCCTGAGGATACTGCCAACCAGGGTCTGTGGGGACAGCATCTTGAGAGTCTTGAACATATCATTTCACTGTTTATTTGAATTACAGTATATGTTCATTGCAGCTTAAAAAGGAAGTATAATTTGTTTCTGAGATTGTAAATTATTGTATACCAAACATAAAAATACCTATTGATGAGTTTATAAAGTGTTAAATAACTAGATATTGACATTTTAAATGCTTTATATTATTAGCAAATACTTTGTGAGTTGATATGTAGTTATTTAAGAGAGTTTAAGTAATAAGTAGGAGTGTTTTAGAAATATTTAATATTGGTTGGTGCTTTGGATGAATTGGAAATGTATTGTTATTTTCCCATTCAAAACAATGAAATATAAGGTTGCACTTTATATTAATTCACTATATAACATGTTCTGAATAATGTTTTACATTTCAATATGCAAGGGTACCTGTACTACAACCACCACTACAATATTACCTCTACCCACTAACTAGTGCTGACAAAGTAATAATTGTTACCTACTATCTTCCACCAACTACTGACCCCAGCCTTACATTTATGATCTTTACAGAGGTTAATGTTGCCCTCTTCCTCTTTTTTTTTTTTTCAATATGGTCATGTGGTTGGATGTGCAGTCTAATCCTCAAAGTGAAGAATCTGGATCTTGTTGTGGCTAGTGTCCAAAGAAGGCTGCCTAAGGATAAAGTTCACAACTCCAGTTACATCTTTTTGTGCCACTGAGGTCATGCTGGGAAGACAGTAATGCCTAGGGCCAAGGGTGTTTAGCAATGGGGAAGGAAACATCACAAGGTGACCAAGATGCCCTTCTTCCAGGTACCAGCCTGTTCTCTGTATGTGTATGTAAGTATGTTATCTCCTGGGGTACTGTAAAGGTATGTGGTTGTTTTGGCAGGTATTGATAAACACCTGAGTGGATAGATGTAGACTGCAATTGTAATTTTACTACTGATTAAAAATGTTTTAAAGGGACCTATTCCTGATGAATGGACCAAAAGCATGTTCCCTAGTCAAAGAAGTGTGGAGTAACACCGTATTCAGTATCTCATGGGGATGTGGTCAACATATAAAAGACCCCAAGTTGTCCTGCAGTAAAGAAACCTGATCACTCTTTGCTTACCAGAATTTTCCCATATTATTTTGACTCATAGAAATATTACCTGTGTGGCAGCCCACTGAACATTATTCCACAACACATGTTTTGAGAAACACTTTTGTATATTTTTCTAGAACGAGATACAATAACTGTTAATAAACTTTCTGACCCACCCATTATTGTCTTACTTCCTTCCACCCTATCTTTGCTTATGCTCCTCTTCCCCCAACCCCTCTTCCATATCTCCTTCCCTATCTCTCCTCACTTCCCTTCCACACAGACACATAAGAAATTTGACTGTCACCAAAAGCATTTCAAGAATCCCTTTTGTATCAGGAACAATGCCAAGGGCTGTCAAAAGGTGAAAAAAAAATATCCCTGCACCTCAAGAGCTGATAGTAGCTCCTATATCTGCTGAGTGGATATGCAGATTCTTGATAACATAAATAATCTATATTCAAGCAAATGGCTGAACACATGGCATGTTCATGGAGGAGATGAAGAGTAGTCATAGTGAATTACCGCTACACCTTTTTCAGTACCAACAACCTACCAAATACAGCTCAGCAGGGAGAGAAGAAACACAATTGTTACTCCCTGTATAATATATGCCATTGTACAGTCAGTGCTGTACTCTCAGAGGGACATTGTGCAATTTTCAGATTTTGTCACGTGCTGCCTCCTTTGGAAAGCTGAACGAGAATTAGAGAGTTTGGTTTCCACTGCCAGCTCAGCCATGGATTTGCTGTGGGAACTTGAGCAAGCCACTTGGCCTCTCTGGGCCTCAGAGGAGGTATCATTAAATGACCTAGAGTGGCCTTTCCCTTCCTGGTCTGAAATTCTGTGATTGGTCTGACGAGATTGATGCTCCCTTGGTGGTGGCTTCAGGTGAGGAGAGGTAGGGGATGCAGAGGAGCTACTTCCCTTCAAAACCTATTGCTGGTTTTCAAAAGCCCCTGGCCAAATGTGTTTGGGAAGGAAGAGAATGATAGATTTTTGTAAGTGAGAGCTGATTGTGGGTGGGTGTTTGTGTGTCCATCTTGATACCTTTTCCCCTCCCCCAAACTCCAGCATTGTTCTGCTCAATGAATATTTGAATTTGAAGCACATTTGTTCAGATCTCATTTACATTCTGGGAGTGAGCTATGGTGTGCTAGTCAAGAGAACAATGTGTGACAATTGAATAACCATAATGATTATTTATCTAGAATTTAGACATAGGCAGAGATCCAGGAGAAGAACCTAACATGTATTATCTCACTCAAGCCTCACAACAATCCTGTAAGGAAAGTCAATTCTAATTATTCTTATCTTACAAGTGAGAAAACTAAGTTTTGGAGACATTCCATGACTCGCCCAAGGTCACACAAGTTATTGGAGGAACAGCTTTCAAACATAACCAGACCAACATGTTTTTCTTTTAACTGGATAAAACAGGTATCCTGGAAAGTAATCAGTTATGAAGAAGGGAGGGATGGAAGGAGGGAAGCGGAACCACTTGCCCAGGCTGGGTGAGCCCTGGGTTTGGCAAACGCTTTCTGTCTAATGTTGGCTTTGTATAGAGGCATTGGATACAGTGAGAACCAGTCTCCCCACAACATTTAGCACTCCTTGCCACCTCTGTTGGAAACTGTACTCCCTGGGAGGCTGGTGGGAGCAAAGTGGAAAAGCTTCTGCAGTGGCCACATCAGGAAGCTTGTTCCAGACTGGCCAAGAGCTAAATCCTGAAAAATGAGGAACTTGTCCTTGGCACTTTTCTGTGCTCCTTTCAGGGTTTCTGTCCCTCTCTGCTGAGCATGTATTAGAAACCTTGTGTGCATATGCCACATCTGGGATTCCAGGTCCCTTCATGCTGGCACTACCATCCTCAAAGTGCCGTATTCAACAGTTTCCAGTGCTCCAGATCTATTCATCCTCATCCTCCAGTTAAAATCTGATCCTGTTCCTACCACTGAATAAAGTGATAATGGCAAAAAAAAATGATAATAGCTAACATTTATTGATTATTTTCTATGTGTGGGGCTCTGTTCCAAGCATTTACATGTAGTATCTCATTTAATTTGTCCAAGCCTGTTGGCAGGCATTTATATTGTGTCCACTTAACAGTGGAGGATGCTGAAGTTTAGAGTTTAACTTGTCCAAGGTCAGTCACCCAACTGGTAAGTCTCTAAGAAAAACTCACACCCAGGTTTTTCTAACACAAAAACCCATTCTCATGGATGTCACTAGTCCATATTACCTCAGAAATAGCATGTCAATACCCTGGATTCATAGTTTGCCTGGTTGGATGTTGCTTTCCCATCTAAGGAAGGAACTTCATCACACATTTTTGTCTTTACAGGGTCATCCCACTGCAAATGATCTCTTTTTAATGTCTTTGGGCTACTGTACAGGGCCTATATGATACACACGATTTGATTCCTCAGGATTTTTTTTAAAAGTATCTCTCATTTTCCCTCCATTTCTCCCTTCCATTCATGTCACCCAAGTTCAGCACATTTTTCTAGTTGCCTCCTGAGTTTACATTCATAAGTGATCCTCAGTGTGCCTTAGCTTGGTTAATTCGAACTTTGAGAACTGTTTAAGTCTCTTAATCTTTCCCGATATTCCTTCTGTTGCTCTTTCATATTTGTTCTCTCAACAACAACTGCCTGCTTTCTTCCCTCACAATTCTCTTACTGGCTTCTCCTTTTCCTCATCACCACACACAAATGCACTCATTTGTTGCATACTTTCCTTGTCATCACAGTCTCTGCTCCTATTGGAAGTTCTTCCCTTGTACTATTAGTTACAAGCAAAAGTAGGTTTGGGGAGTGACTGAGATCTGTGGGGGCATCTAAAATACAATTTTGACTTAAAATCACACCATTTTTGCTAAAGCACCAGGATTTAAATGAAATAAGTGCGTTTAGAGGCCTCTAAGAGGTCTCAAATCTGCTATTTAATTGGGAGAAGATAAATTTGATACTTTGAGCATTATTCAAATATAGCAAAGTAAATCACCTGCTACTCTGAGACAAAACTAGGATAAGAGTTGGTAGCTTTTTTTTAATGATCTTTTTATTCCTGGGTTGGATCTTCCTGATACCATAACGAATGCAAATATTGAAGGCAAACACATAGCTAACAGTGTATACAAATTGGTGCTGTGAAAAATGAGCTATCGTGGGCAAGACCTCACTTTTTCTCAGTACTTAGCTTCACAATATTTTATAAGCAGCAATTGTAGTTCTCTGATTGGATAAAGGGCTTGTAAGTAGGAAATTTGAGGACAGGTTGAGCATAGGGGAAAAAGAGCATCTTTCCTTTTCTCCTGGATACCAGTCACGCCTTCCCGGTCTGATTTCCCCATATCAGATTGTCTTTAAATTCTCTCTGTATGTTCAATAACTGCTCAATGTGCCTATTGCTTGGCATATAGTAGAGGTTTGGTAAACAGTGGTTGTTTAGGTGAATGAGTGGATTTGGGCAGCAGTTGTATGTTGATTGCTTGTTCTGGATTAATCATTCAGTGTGCTAGCCTATGTTGTTCTTATCAGGGACTCATTGGTGGGGGCGTATACCCAAACACTAGGTGGAGTAAATCACTTCACTTGGTATGGAAATGCAGGAGGTTTAGAATGATTCTAATAAACCAAAGCCAAAACGTCTTCCTGCCTTCAGTACCCTTCAAACCCATCTCCAAATACCACCACATTGGGGGTTAGGTCTTCAACATATGAATTGTATGGGGGGGTGCAATTCAGTCTATAGCAATATGGAGTAGAGTGGACTGAAATTCATATAACTTTCTTTTGTTTTGTAATAAAACCAGAGATAACAAAATAATTCCAGTATTGCAACAGATCACTTCGGGCTATACTTCTGACATTGCCCTGGGGGATATTTTTTTCCTTCTCCTCTGCCCCTGGGTGCTCAAAGTGAGATTTAAGAAACACTGCCAAGGCTGCATAAGCTACTCCAGTATGAACGTCGCCACTTGAAGTTGTGACTTGAAGAAGCAGACCTTAAGGTCTGTGAAGCTGTTAGGAGTAGGTTATATGTGCATGTGAATTAAAGAAATGGAAATGAGTGTGATAAGGCTGAGGACAGGAGAGCGCTGAAGGATAGGAAGGGGCAGAACTGAGAAGCTGGGGCCCTTGATGATTCTCTTCCTCAGTTTCACTTTGTTGAGGGGAGGGCTGGCCTTCTGACTTCCTGATGGAAACATGGACTGTTAGCTGTACTTCTAAGATGGTCCTCAGATGAGTTCTAGGGAAATGGGTTAATCACTGGATCCCAACAGTTTTCGTTTCTGACAGCAGGAATGGGGAGCATTGGACAAGAATTCTGATTCAATCACCTTGTTTAAACTTCTACAAGGCACATGTGGTCAATGTCACGGAGACTTTTTTCTTCCTCCCCTCCATATTTAGAAAGCAATATGTAATGAGCTCACATTCCTTCCTTTACACCATGTAAGCCACAATTAAGTACAACTTAAAAGGTATTCTCCACCCATTAGTGTATAGGATTTCCTGACTTTTGCTTTAAAATCTTCCTTGTAGGTGCTCTGGCCTGTCTCCTAACTCACCCTACTTCCTTGATTTGTCCAGTTTTCACGTTCACTCCCTTTCTGTCCCTTTATTACTTCCTTTCTGTACTTTCATAGACAACTTCCCCTTTAGTACCCCTGTGCATTTAAGAAGACTTCTTGCTCACCTCAGAGTGTTTGCTCTGACCTTCCCAACCCAAACCAGTTTCTTGTAAATTTCATCCACTAAAAATAATTAATACTAGACGTATGGTACCTTCTCCACAACCAATATTACCTTAGCTGACTTGAACGAACTGCTTCCTTCATAAAAATCCATTACAAAATAAAAATCCATTCATTCTCTTGGCAATAATATTAACAATAGGAAAAATAGCCACCATTCATTGAGCACCTATGGTATTACATTTTTTTTCACATTCAATCATGCAAACAACCTTGTGTGGCAGGTATTGGTATTCTCATTTTAGAGTTGAAGAAATCAAGGCTCAGGGAGAAGAGATTTGCTCATGGGTTCTGCTAGAAATAGTCTCCTACTCAAAAACATCTCTGTTGCTAACTTGGTACAGAGTCATTCCTTGGGTATATAATTAAAATGTTTGTATGCTTGAGATAAGTAACCCATTAGTCTCTTTCCAGGCAGCAAAGTGTAGTAATTGAAAGCACAAGTCATGGCACTGGACAGATTTGGGTTTGAAATATGGCTCTGTTGGGTGACCTTGGAAAAGTCATTTCAACTCTTGATCTGTTTCTTTATCTGTAAAATAGGGACAATAATTCCCATGTAATAGTGTTAGTATAAGAACTAAATAAGATGACATCTGTAAAGTGCTAACAGAGTAAGCGTTCAATAAATGACAGCTTGTCATTAAAAATCTAAGATTTGGGTTGTAAATGATACAGATCCTGCCAAATAAAGAGCAGAGCTTGACTTTCAGCTATAGAAGAAGTTAATGCATTTTGGAGAAAATACCCCAGGGCTCCTGGGAGAACTTTGGAAAGATTTCATAGTTAAAGACTGTGTTCCTTTCCTTATGGAATGAGGCAGTATGTTTAGAAAACAATTTGACTTGGTTCAAGAGATTTTGCTGTATAATTTGAATAAAGCCCAGTTGCATCATGGCCCCATCTCTCACAGTGTTAAAATAAAAGGAAAACTAGTCCCACATCAAACCAATCAAAGACCAGTTGATATCTTCACAGCAAGCTCTTTCTAAAGTGCCCCAAACAGAGTATATTCAAAAGGAACAGAGAAAGTTCTTCAAAATCACCTTGGCCATTTCCAGCTCTCAGTATTTTCCACACACCACAGCTGCCCCCAGGTCCCATTTCTCCCCAGCTCTCTCTCCCTAAATCTTTCTCCCAAATGAAGCCCATGGAGACTCTTGTCTTTCTGTTCTCCCCACCCCTCTTCCCTAGATCAGTTCTTTATTGTGTATTTTCTTTTACCTAGATTTCTGCATCAAAAAGAAGAGGTGAGAACATGCTCTTGATGGGTTGACCATAGTTAGGGAGTGTGAGTGTTTGTGTGGGGGAGTACAGAAGGAAACATAGTTTGGAAGGTAGATTGTGAACACTTATCATTTAATAGCTTCTAGGTTTGGAGCAATTTAAGTCAATTGACATTAAACACTTATTCAAGATATGGCTCCTCAGACTAAAAAGTACCCTTTTTTTCTTTTTTGGATAAGAATTTAGCAATTCACAGATGTAATACCGACCTTTGGAACTGTTCTGATGGTAGCTATTTGTGTTTTTTAGAAAAGCATAGTTACCTTATATATTTCAATACCAAAAAAAAAAAAAATCTCAAAACCCAGGTTCCAGAGTTGTGATAATTGGGGAAGTTAATAAGATGGGCTTTATAATCAGAAGGGAATAAGATTTGACTTCATAAGAAGATAATAAGATGGTCAAAAGTTTGGAAATCTCTGATGCGCTTCCCACCTTACATATGATCTCATTCAGTCCTCATCATGCCCTATAAGGTGCATGTAATTATCTCCATTCTGCAAGCGAGGAAACGGAGATGTATGGAAATGAAGTCTGTTGCCTAATGTCACTCAGAAGGGATCAAGTTGGGGCTTGGTTCCAGAGCTGTATGATTTCCAGAGTGACAAGAGGAATAAAGCAAAGTTGCCCATATAGTTTTTCTCCCTCTCCCTCCCGCCGCCTCCTCCCCCTTTCCATACTCCTTTCCCTTCTCCTCCTCCCCCTATCCCTTTCCCTTTCCCGTCTCCCCCTTTCCTTCACCCACCTCTCCTTCATCCTTTCCCCCTCCGCCTTTAGAAAATACATGTCCAGGGGCACCTGGGTGGCTCAGTGTCTGCCTTCGGCTCAGGTCATGATTCCAGGGTTCTGGGATGGAGCCCACATCCCAGGGTTCTGGGATGGAGCAGGGAGCCTGCTTCTCCCTCTCCCACTCCCCCTGCTTGCGTTCCCTCTCTCACTGTCTCTGTCAAATAAATAAATAAAATCTTAAAAAAAAATACATGTCCAATCTGAGAGAATTAGACTGAAAATAGGTATGGTCATATGATGGCCAAACAGTTATAGAGCTTGCAGATAACATTCCCCTGGAAAGAATGGAGGAAAAAGAGAGTGATTAAGGTATATAGGAACCAGCAAAATTTGTCCAAATGACAAACTCATAAAGATGAATGCTACTATAATAACCATTTATGTACTTCCTACCTGGTGTAAGAAATAAAACCCTAACAATACATTTGGAACTCCTATGTAACCCTGCTGCCACCTCAGGAATAAACACTGTACTGAATTTGTCTTTTTCATCATTCCTCCTCGCCGGAAAAAAAAAAAAAGATGGATGCCAATGGGAAATTAAAGGATACCAAAGAGAATGGGCAGAGAGGCAGAGTAGGTGAGTAGTCTCAGCATGGGATTTAGAGGGGAGAGAGATACCAAAAGGAAAGCAGTCCAAGTTTGAATGCTTCCATACACCAAACACTATAATATATATAAATAAAGCTTAGACTATACTAATAGCTTTTCCACATATTGCTTATCTCACAATCCTATAAAAAAGCTATGTTCATTACTACTTTATAGATTTGCATTCAGTTCTTCAGACATACAAATGCCAGTTACACGCCAAGTACTTGCTACTATGAAGAAACTGAGATTCAGAGAGATTAGATTACTTGCTACTGTATGGCAGAGCCAAGCCTTGAACCCAAGT
Source organism: Ursus maritimus (assembly GCF_017311325.1). Lineage (NCBI taxonomy): Eukaryota > Metazoa > Chordata > Mammalia > Carnivora > Ursidae > Ursus > Ursus maritimus. Next base: position 36,446,309 of record NW_024423319.1, on the reverse strand, counting down.
CTAACTGGATCTAGAACCCACTTTTCAACACCTACTGAAGTTTTAAAAGTTGAGAAAATAGGATAAAACCATTCAAGCAATTCCTGGTGCTAGTTTTCCTGGAGTCACATACAACTCCCTAATACTGTGTGTAATCCTAGTGATGGGAACTTTTTGGCCCTGGTTGACAGGAACTCATCTCCCTTTACTGTTTTGTTGGAGATTAGGATAAATACAATGGAATGACAGAGACGTGGATACCTATAAAACGAGCAAAAGGGTTGAGATAGTGGATGATTCCGTAGTGATGAGGAAGGTGAATCAAATGAAGGGTATATAAAAGATTTTTGAGAAAATGGGAGGCGATGTCTGTTGGAAATTTTATGAGCTTTGGCAACTAGACAGATTGTAAATATGAAAATACTTAAGTGATACAGTTAGCTTGGAACTTTACACTACTCCCACATCTGCTCTTTCATTAGAGCCTCACAAATTGTTCTATAGATTTCCTCATCAATGTGTTCTTTATAAATATAGGACAATATTAATAAAGAAACTGTCCCATTGGCCCAGCTCTTCTACAGATTTTTAGGCCTTCCCAAGTTCTCCCTTTCCATGCACACTCCATGTCTCACCAAGCTCCTTTGGACGATCTTGAAGGAGAGAGGTCCCTATTTCTTCTGTCTTTGTGCAGCTCCAGACTCTTAATTCCATGCCCCCAAATTCTGGGCTTGGCAGCTTTAACAACCTTCCTTTGTATTGTAAAAGTGGGAGGTTGTAAAATAATTGTGGATCTTTAGCTGTAATTAATATTTTCCTGTTGCCCGGGAAGTGAATACAGAGTGGCAGCTCTTACAGCAAACCCTCCTGGGAGAAACCAACAGGAAGCAGAAGATGGCTTCCTTCTGCTGAGGAGAGAAAGTTCCAGAAGTTGAAACAAGGGTGGGGACAGAGGTGATCAGGGCAGAAAGCTCTCCCTTCAGGAGACAAATGACAAGGAGTTGAAAGTGGGAATGATAGAAAATAGGTCCCTCAGGCTCCTTTGTCCTAGACATTTCCTCAGGGAGTACTGAATGGAAGGTTGTTAGTGAAGGGGCCAAGGTGGAACAGTTTGATCTATAAGTGAAGCCCATGGTTATCGTGAGTGGTTCAGGGCCTCTCAAATTCTTCCACCAAAGGAGCCCTAAGGGCAGAACCAATAACCTCCCCATGACACCCCCACCATTATGCTCCACAAGATTGGAGACAAAGTCCAAAGTGAATCTCAAGTAGAACACGTATTTGAAATCTACTGTTTTCTTTTAAAATTTATGTGAATCTGGCATTCTATCTCTTGTTTATTTCATTTTAATTTTATTCCCCTTTAGCCTCCTACCCCCCCTTCCCATTTTCTTCCCCCAACATATGTAACCATGCTCATGTGTTTTTGGGTATCTCTTTATTTGAATGTACTATTCCAAATGTATTGTTTTACATGCATGCATTTTAATTTATGTAAATGATATTTATTATATATCTTCTTTTCGTTATTATACTTTTTCTTCTCTCAACATTTTGTATGTAAGAGCCATCCATGCTCTTTGTATGCCTCTAACCTGATGCTACTCACTGGGACATTACACTCCAGAATGTACATCCATCACATTTTACCTCTCCAGTTTCCCAGGAATGAACACTCAAATAGCTGCCAATTCCCTGCCTCCCTGGGCATTGATGCAGGGAACATCTTTGTACATGTCCCCATATGGACCCATGTGAAAATTCATGTGGAGTATATACCAGGAAGAGAATTGCTGGGCTATAAAATATGTGTTTTTATCATTAGATTAAGTTGTGCCAGATTGCTCTCCAGAATGACTGCACCAGCTTTGACTCCCACCAGCAGTGAAGGAGAGTTCGTTCCTTTTTACCCTCATCCCTTCCAATCCTTAGCAATATCCAAATTTCTGTGTTTTTTTTTGTCAGCCTGAGAAGTGTGAAGCAATAGTCCAGTGAATATTTTAATTTGCATATCTCCAATTATGAATGATTTGTGTTTATATTAGATGACCAATCCATGAGAAAGCTGATGCACCAAGAATCAAGTAAGGTCAAGTTAATCTTGTTTCTGGTTCCTCTCACACCTGTAGCTGCTCCCTGGGTTAGGCACATATCATTTGGGGGAGGACAGTTACTAGCTGCATGATCTTGGGAAAGTTGCTTCCTTCACTTGGTCTCCGTTTCCTCCTCTATAATGGATGATTGGACTAGATAATTTCACAGAACTCTTCAAGGTCTAACATTTTGCAATTCAGTGATGTCATCTTGCACCATCAAACACTGTGGTAACTAACCCCTTCTGTGTGAAACGCTCCCTCAACCAAAAAAATCCATTCAGTTCATTTTTCTATATAGTAGCAATTTACTCTCCGCTAACAGTCCATATCTTTCCCTCCCACTTCTCCCAACTAGGGAAGTAAACTGCCTCTTTACACACTCTCTCTAGCATGTGAACAGAATGGCACCAATTTGTTCCTGCTGTTCTTTAGTCTCCCTCACAGCGTTTGCTCAAATTACAGACCTATCAAACTTGGCTGCCCCCAGTCAGAACAAGAGGAAGATAAAAGACAAGCGTGAGTTCAGCCACATGCTGCTGTAAATATGAAATGCACAAAGGGCTAATAATATGACATTATCATCTGACAGTCACATGGTACTCATCATTCTTGCCACCAAATAAACATTATTTATGCCCTTATTTTGCAGGGGAACAGGGAAGAACAAGTAATTTCTAAGCCTCCCCTCATTCAAGCCTTAAGGAAAGAAAATAAAAAACCAAAAAAACTTTTTAAAGTCTCTTAAAATCAGTCATGATGTATGAGGTTGAACAATGTGAAATTGCAATTTTTGTAGGCAAAAACCAGTCAAATATCAGAAAGTTCATATGGTTTAACCTAGTAGATGTGGCATAATTAAAAAGTCTCTTAAAAATCCCCAAGGAGTCATTATCAGTGGTTTCATTAATACTACCCTCAACCCTTTCCAAATAGGACTGATGTATACCCTTTGCCCAGTAAACAGGACTTAAATAGAGAAAACCATCCTTCCCCTGGATCACTTGACCATGGGCTGTCCCTTCCCTTGAATATTTTTGAGTGTTTGCAGTCCATGTTTCTCAGCCCCCCCCCCC
>NW_024423319.1:36407103-36443151 GCF_017311325.1 Ursus maritimus | reverse complement strand
CCCCCCCCCCCACTGCTGTTGTGTGAATCAAATGCTGTGATGCCAGGTAAATTTGTTTATTTAGTTTTAAAGCACCAGGCACGTGCAAGGAATGGGGAGGAGTTACTATTTAAGTATGTGTCAGACGTAGTGCTTGGCATTTCACATGCCCCATCCATTATAATCTTTGCAAATGCATGATAAATTCACATGTGTTCATGTTATAAATGAGAAGGTTGGGGCAGACGTTAAATAATTTGCTAACAGCTGCACAGCTGTTGAAGTATGTGGTAGAGATAAGACTGAAACTCAGAACTGTCTGACTCTAAAGTTTATGCTCTTTCCAATTCTGTGCTCCACCTCTGATCAGTCTTGAATAATTTATAACAACTTTATTTGTGGATATTGCTTCAACAATGACATAGGAAGTTGCTAAAGGGTGAGAGCTCTTGTACCCGAAATCAGCTCTAGTACCTGAAATTGGTGCCTATTGTAATTACACACAGCACTTATTTTACAAATATTTCTTAAGCACCTATGTATGTCAAGCAAAATACCACCAACAAAACTTGTACAAGCAACCTTAACTTACACATACTTTTCTGACTTGGCTTTCACTTTGCCCCTGTCCCCCAGGTGGCTTTCTGCCATGTATACCAGAACCTGTCACAATCTTCCTCAATTCTTGGAACTTTCTCTTCCAGCCTCTGAAACATTTTTCCCTTCAGGCCAAATGTTACCTCATCAGAGAGGCCTTCCTTAGCCACCCAATCCAATATAGAAGTCTCTGTCATCCCCTGTCTTCTACCCTTCTTTATTTTTCTCCATTACACTTGTCACCAACAGATTTGTACAATGTCTGTTTTGCTCAACATGTATTCCCAGCTATCTAGAACAATCCCTGGCACATAACAGGTGTTCAATGTTTGTCGAATCAATGAGCAAATAATTTTCCCAGTTGAAGGAGATTACATGAGCCATCATCATTCTGATGAGTGAAACAAAATATGTGTGATTGGATTATTATATCATATTAGTAATACTGTCAGATAGCTTTTGTTAAGAGCTATTTTTTCCTTACTGAAATGCCTACACTCCAGCTTCTTCTTACTCTTTATATGGCTTCTCTTTTACCAGCTTCTCTAAGTAAGAAACTTGAATTACATGGTGTACTCATTATAGATGATGTGATCTCATCATCACCCCCCCCAATTCAGACACTGTGCCTTAATTACTTTATAAAAAGCATACCTTTTAATATCTACAAAAGATACTTCTCTTTCAGAAAGTTTCAAGCCCTGGGTTATTGATTACTGACAGCCAGATTTCATAACAATCTATAAATAGGGAACCGAATGAACTTAATATGCCTATAATCAGCCCAAGAGCAAAAAGTAAAAGGAAAGAGGGAGAGAACATTCTAAAGTCTTCTTCATTCTTCTAAAGGTCAGGACTATAGACCAACATTGAGATCCTCTACATAGGGGTTCAATAAAGAGTTACTGTGGGCTTAAATGGAGTTAGGCATGCATGGGAACTATGTGTAGGGCTTTTCTGTGAAGGGGAGGAGCCAAAAGTCAACTTTTGCAGCCAGATCCAATCTTCACAGACTAACAGTTTATTATAAAGATACTTAATCTTTGTATGTCTCTTCTGGCCCCATGAAGAGTGAGGAATAGCGAAAGTCTTAGAATTTGTAAAGTCTAGTTCTCTCTTCATACACAATGCAGGTACCTGCTATTTAGTCAGATAATAGATTCCTTTCTTCCCTACCTTTCTTCTTTTTCTTTTACTTATCTTCTTCAATTGAAAGACCATTCAAACTTTCTTTTTTTAAAGATTTTATTTATTTATTTATTTGAGAATGAGGGAGAGAACAGGAGCAGGGGCAGAGGGAGAGGGAGAAGCAGACTCCCTTGCTGAGCAGGGAGCCTGACATTGGGCTTGATCCCAGGATTCTGGGATCATGACCTGAGCCAAAGGCAGACACCCAACTGCCTGAGCCACGCACGTGCCTCTCCATTCAAACTTCCAACAGGATAGACATACAGACGACATAGACAAGGTAGATGGACATACTGAAGGAGCTGTTCATTATGCCTTACAGTCTATACATAGAACATTCTCCACGGTGATAAAGGTCAGGCAACAAAACCTTAGGGAAACCATTAAATAATTTGCTTTGTGAGTAACAAAATGATATCTTAGATAAACCATATGTGATTAATGGTGAACATTGAGAAAAAGAAAGAATGAGGTGATTAGAGGGGTAGAAGCTATCCAAAACTGTTAGTTGGAATGTATCTGGAGTTCAAAGTAATATCTTCTTGACTCTAACTGTAGCTAATAAATTTATTAACTATAAGCTTCAGATTATGGCATCAAATTCACATTTACACAATTGTCTTAAAGCCCAGTTACCTGCCTCTTAACCTAGCTTCAACGAAAAGTCAAATCTTCTCACATGTAGTGGTTTAACTTGTCTTTACACATCTCCAAGTATTTAATTGTGTAGAAAAGGGTTTAGCTTTGTTTTGAAAAGAGGGTGGGAAGTAGTGGCATGAGTGCAACACAGGTAAGATAATGGTTACTACAGAGTCATTAAATAATAGATGAAGACTGAGGTTGCTATCATAGCAACATCTACCTCATTGTCCAGTCCAATGTCTTGGGTTTGTAAGACAGACTATCAAGGAGTTACTTGCTTTGCTTCCCTCTGTGTACCATGGTGACCATTGGCTGGATAGTATTTTCTGGAGATAAGGACTCACAAATTGAACAGGGAAGCTTCCCTATGTATATTGAAAAAAAAATGATTAGTATGTTTTGCCATGCATCTGACTCTTCTGAACCTCCTGCCTCCATTATAACATTTTTATTAAAATACCAAAGGAAACTAACACTTACTGAATGCCTACAAAGACAAAGGTATTGGGCTAACTGCTTTTATATGTGTCATTTAATTCTCCAATAACCCTAAGAGATACTATTAAACTCATTTTTGGATGAGGAAACTCATGGACAGAGAGATTAGTAATTTGCTCAAAATCAAACATGTAAGTAATATCAGAATTGGGAGTGAACCCAGGCATTTTGAGTCTAAATGCCACACATTGTCTTTCCTATACACTCTCCTGCTAAACAATTTGTCTCAATAGATTGAACATTTAAAATATTATTTAAATGAATAAAAACTCCCAGCCACCATCAGAAAATGCATCGTTACATTATTAATGACTATTTAATCCAACCACGATTTTACTTCCAGGCTATAAACTATAATACTTCTTCCAACCCTTAATTTTATAGATATATGCATTATTCTGAGGGACTGCCAAATACCTTGAAATCAAAATCTTGAAAGTTGTAGCTTTTCCCACCTAATAGGTTTGGGGCATTTTCAGTGACTTAAATAAGTATAAACTTGCTAGGTAAATTCTATATGAAGCTTCTTATTGTATCTATAATCCCACCTAATCAAAACCATTCCTCCCCAACCAATTCCAATATCAAATAACATCAAAGTAAAATAAGGACATAACATTTTTACTAATGACTTGCTTGCAGTTAAGCTGTTTTCAGTTTTTTGTTGTAGGAGGTTTCTTAGAATGATTACATATGTCTCCTCATTTTGTACTACTAGAGTCTTACAGTCTTATATAATAATGATTTTTTTAAAAACATAATCTGCTAAGTGAAATAAGTCAAGCAGAGAAAGACAATTATTGTATGGTTTCTCTCATCTATGGAACATAAGAACTAGGAAGATCGGTAGGAGAAGAAAGGGATAAAGAAAGGGGGGGTAATCAGAAGGGGGAATGAAGCATGAGAGACTATGGACTATGAGAAACAAACTGAGGGCTTCAGAGGGGAATGGGTGGGGGAATGGGATAGGCTGGTGACGGGTATTAAGGAGGGCACGTATTGCATGGTGCACTGGGTGTTATATGCAACTAATGAGTCATGGAACATTGCATCAAGAACTGGGGATGTACTGTATGGTGATTAATATAACAAAATAAATATTATTTTAAAAAAAGAAACACTATTAAAAAAACAAAAACAAATACTTAAAACAAAAATATAGAGAGGCATATATAATTTTATACAGATGTGATTGTAATCTGCAAGTTTGCTTTTCCCTTTTCTTTTTGCTTGCTCTCCCTTCTCTTTTTTTTTCTTTCTATCAGGTAACCCATGTTACTTTTAGGATACATCTTTCCATATTTTCTCATGCTCATTCATATACACACATATATAGGATTTTGTCATTATTTAGTGGGATTATGTTATACATACTTTTTTGCATATAGTTTTTTTTAAATCAAGGATACTTTTTGGAAATCTCTCCTAGTCATCTGAGGTAGTGTTACTACATTAATTTTAATTGTTGTATAACATCCTATGGAGTAGATATACAATAATTTATTCAGTCTTCCTTATAGTACAGGGCATTCTCTAATTTGCTTTTGCTTTTGTCAGTTTGTCAGTACAAGCAATGTTGCAATAAACATCCTTGTACATATGCCTTTATTACAATAGAAGAAACTTAACAAGGAATGGGACTGCTGAGTTAAGAAACAAATTAATGTTTTATTTTCATAGATACTTCCAGATTGCTTTCTAAAATGGCCATAATACGTCACATTTCCACCAGCAAGATGTGGGTATTATTGGTCTTTAAACTTTGCTAGTATGATGGATTTAAATTATTCCCTCACTTTTACTTGACTTTGCATTTCCCTGAGTGCTAGTGAGTCTTTTTGTTTTTACTCTTCTATGAATCGATTTTTCATTATATTTACCCATTTTTCTATTGAGTGGTTTGTCATTTTCCTCCCAGTTTAAAAGAGTTCTTTGTTTACAGATAGTAATTTTTATCAGCATTATGAATTTTTGTTTATGATATTTTTGTGTATGACATATTTTACCATATAGTTTTTAATTTTAAATGATCAAATATGTCTATCTTTTGATCTAAAGATTCTAGCTTTCCTAGATTTCTCATATACTCTCTAGATTGTACCATGTAGCACCTGAATAATATACTGAAGATTTTCAGTATATTATTATCACTACTGTATTGAGATATAATTCACATACCACAAAATTCCATCCTTTAAACTGAACATACATAATGTTTTCAAAGTTCATCCATACTGTCGCATGTATCAATACTTCATTCCTCTTTATGGCTGAATTAATATTCCATTGCATGGATTTGTTAATCCTTTCATCAGTTGATGGATATTTGTGTTATTTCTACTTTTTGGCTAACATGAACAATGCTCCTATGAATATATGTATACAAGTTTTTCTATGAACGTATGTTTTCAATCCTTTTGAGTATATACCTAAAAGTGAAATTGCTGGGTCATATGGTAACTCTGTGGTTAACTGTTTAAGGAATTGCAAAACTTTTCCAAAGCAGCTGGACCATTGTACATTACCACCTACTGGTAGTGTATGAGGGTTCCAATTTTTCCACATCCTTGCCTACACTTGTTATTTTCTGTCTTCTTGACAAATACACTTAGTGGATGTGAAGTGGAATCTCACTGTGATTTTGATTTGCATTTCCCTGATGACAAAAGATGTTGAGAATCTTTTGATGTGTTTATCAGCCATTTTTATATATTTTTGGATAAAAGTCTATTGAAATTCTTTGATCATTTTTTAATTCTGTTTTCCTTTTATTATTGAGCAGTTTTCCCTGACACTCCTTAGCCTCTGGCAACCACTTTTATACTCTGTTATCTGTGAATGTGAACTTTTTTTTCTTTTTAGATTCGACATATAATTGAAACCATATAATATTTTTCTTTCTCTATCTGGCTTATTTCACTTACATAATACCTTCAAGTTCTATCCATGTTGTTGCAAATGACAAGATTTTCTTCTTTCTCATGGCTGAATAATATACCATTGTATAATATACCACATATTCTTTATCCATTCATCAGTTGATGGGCACTTAGGTTGTTTCCAATGTCTTGGCTATTATGAACATGGGAGTGCAGATATCTCTTTGATATTCTGTTTTCATTTTTTAAAGAAATATACCCAGAAGTGGAATTGCTGAACCATATGGTAGTTCTATGTTCAATTTCTTGAGAAACCTCCATATTGTTTTCCATAGTGACTGCACCAATTTATATTCCTACCAACAGTGTAAAAGGGTTCTCTTCTTCACATCTTCACCAGCACTTGTTGACTCTTGTCTTTTTGATGATAGCCATTCCATCAGGTGTGAGGTGATATCTCATTGTGGTTTTGTTTTGCATTTTCCTCATGATTAGTGATGTTGAGCACCTTTTCATGTACCCATTGGCATATTTATGTCTTCTTTTTATTATTGAGTTTTAAGAGCTCTTTGTATATTCTGGATACTAGACTCTTATCGAATATATGATTTGTAAATATCTTCTCCCATGCTGTAGGTTTTCTTTTTCACTTTCTTAATAGCATTCTTTGAAGTTGAGAAATTTTAATTTTGATGAAGTCCAATTTATCTATTGTTTCTTTTGTTGCATGCTTTAGGTGTCATATCTAAGAAACCACTGCCAAATTCAAAGTCACAAAGATTTATACCTATGTTTTGTTCTCTAAGAATTCTATCATTTTAGCACTTGCATTCAAGTCTTTAAACGATTTTCAGTTAATTTTAGTAAATGGTGCATAGTAGTTTAACTTTATTCTGTTATATGTGGATATCTAGTTGTTTCAGCACCATTTATTGAAAAATCTACTCTTTCCCATTGAATAGTGTTGTCACTCATGCCAAAAATCAACTGATGATAAATGTTAGGGTTTATTTCTGGACTTTCAAATATATTGCATTCACTTATGTGTCTATTCTATGTCAAGCCATGCAATTGTAATCACTATAGCTTTGTAGTAAGTTTTGAAAGACAGAAGTAGCTTTGTAGTGAGTCCTACAACTTTGTCTGTTTTCGAGATTGCTGTGGCTATTTTCGGTTCCATATGAATTTTAAGATCAGTTGCCAATTTCTGCAAAAACAAACAAAAAGACATTGAAAGAGATTGAGTTAAATCTCTAGATAAATTTGGTACAACGGTATTGCCATCTTATCAATAGTAAGTCTTCCAACCCACTAACATGGGATATTTTTTCATTTATTTATATCTTTTTAAATTTCTTTCAACAAGGTTTTGTAATTTTCAGTGTACAAATCTTGTACTTCTTCAGCTAAATTTATTACTAAATATTTTATTATATTCGATACCATTGTAAATGGAATTATTTTTCTTAATTTCATTTCTAGGTTGTCTATTTCTAGTGTATAAAAAGACAATTGATTTTTGTATGTTGGTCTTATATCCTACGATTTTGCTGAACTCATTATTAGCTTTAATATCATTTTTGGTGATTCCTTAGGATTTTCTATATGCAAGATAATGTCATCTGCAAATAGGAATAATTTCACTTCTCTCAAAACTGGATACACTTTATCTCTTTTACTTGTCTGGTTACCCTGACTAGAACATCCAGCACAATGTAGAATAGAAGTTGTGAAAGTGGACATCATTGTCTTAGTCCTGATCTCGGGGGCAAAGTTTTCAATCTTTCACCTTTAAGTATGATGTTAGCTATGCGTTTCTTATAGATGGCCTTTTTAGGTTGAAGTTCCCTTCTATTCCTAGTTTGTTGAAAGTTATTATTATGAAAAGATGTTGGATTTTTTCAAGTGTTTTTCTATGATTGTTATTTTTTCTTTATTGTATTAAAAAGGTGTATTGCATTGATTTTCATATGCTGGACCTGAGATAACTCCTACTTGGTTGTGGTGTTTTGGAGCAAGGCTGGCCTTATAGAATAAATTGGAATGTATTATTTTTTGTCTTTTATTTTTAAAAAGAGCTTGTTTTAATTCTTTAAATTTTTGGCAAAATTTATAAGTAAAGCCATTTAGTCCTGGGCTTTACCTTGTGGGAAATTTATTGATTACTATTTCTATCTCTTTACTTATTATTGGTGTATTCAGATATTCCATTTCTTCTTTAGACAGTTTCTGTGGCTTGTGTCTTTTTAGATATTTGTTAATTTCATCTAGGTTATCTAATTTTTTGTCATACAGTTGTTCATCGATTTTCCTCATAATTCTTTTATTTCTGCAAGGTTGGTAGTAATGTCTTCTATTTAATCTGAGTCTTCTCTATTTTTTGTCTCAGTATCTGAGTCTTCTCTATTTTTGTCTCAGTCAGTCTAGCTAAAAGTTTAATTTGTTCTTACTTTTCTAGTTTTCTAAGATAGAGGATTAGGTTATTGATTTGTGATCTTATTTTTTTAAATATAGGTATCAATAGCTATAAATTTCCTCTGAACACTTTTAGCTCCATCCCAAGAGTTTTGGTATGTTGTATTTTCATTTTCATTAATCTCAAATTAGTTTCTAATTTTCTTCATGTTTCTTCCTATTGTGGTCAGAAAATATACTTTGTATAATTTCTTTTATTAAAAGATTTTATTTATTTATTTGAGAGAAAAAGAGAACTCTGTGGGGAGAGGCAGAGGGGAGGGAGAGAGAACTTCAAGCAGACTCTGTGCTGAGTGGGGAGCCTGACACAGGACTCAGTCCCACAACCCTGAGATCATGACCTGAGCCGAAACCAAGAGGTGGACGCTCAACTGACTGTGCCACCCAGGCACCCCTATACTTTGTATAATTTCAATCCTTTTAAATTATTAAGGTTTGTTTCATTGTTTAACATTTTGGTCTGTTATTGCTGTTATTGCTCAATTGTTTATTTCTTCCTTCAAGTCTGTCAACTTTTGCTTCATTCACTTTGGTTGGTGCTCTGTTAGATGCATATATGTTTAAAATTTTGATGTCTTTTAGATGGATTAATCCTATTATCATTATAAAATGTCTTTCTTTGTAGTAACAAATTTTGCTTTAAAGTCTGTTTGTGTGATAATAGTATAGCTCCTTTCCCTCTCTTTTGATTACTGTTTCAATGGTATATCTTTTTTTCCATCCCTCACTTGCAAACTATTTGTGCCCTAGAATTTAAAGTGTCTCTTGTGATAGCATATAGTTGGATCATATTTTTATTCATTCTCCCAATTTCTGCCTCCAATTGGCATGTTTAACCATTAACATTTGATGTAATTGCTGATAAAGCAAGATTTACATTTGTGATTTTATCATTTGTTTTCTTTTTTAAAAGATTTTATTTTATTTTATTTTATTTTAGAAAGAGTGTGTGTGAGTGGGGGGAGGGGCAGAGGGAGAGAGAAAGAATCCCAAGCAGACTCGATGCTGAGTGAGGAGCTCTAGGTGGGAATTGATCTTACCACCCTGAGGTCATGACCTGAGCCAAAGCCAAGAGTCAGAGGCTCAGCTGACTGAGCCACCCAGGGGCCCTTACTATTTGTTCTCTATACAACTTGGGTCTTTTTTGCTCTTACATTCCTCCATGAATGCCCTCTTTTGTGTTGAATAGATATTTTCAAATATATCACTTTAATTCCCTTGTCATTTATTTTAGTCTATTTTTTGAGTTATTTTTTTAGAGACTCCCCAGTTAGCATTGTAATTCATAACAATTTCGTTTGGATTAATGTCAACTTAGGTTCAATTGTATGCAAAATCTTTTCAAATGTTATTTTTATCAAATTTAAAATGGAAGTTTTGCTGACATTATAAAACGTATTGGAGAGCCTTCCATTGTTTTCTATGGCCTGGAATTATTTATATATCATAATAATATTTAATCTTTAAAGGTCATATAAAACTTGGTGGCAACTCATGTGTCCATTGTTTTCTATGGCCTGGAAATATTTATATATCAAAATGTTATTTAATCTTTAAAGGTCATATAAAACTTGGTGGTAACTCCTGTGTCCCAGATGAAGCCTGTTTCAATGATAACACATTCACCTTCTCAATTTTCCTCTCTGATATTTGGTCTAGTCAAGTTTTTCACTTCTTTTTGGGTCAAGTTTGGAAAGATTTTCAATGTTGTCATGGAGTTTCATTATTTCTCTTTTCATGATTATTTTTGTTTCCTATTCCTATGCATCTATTTTGGCATTCTCTGACTCTCTTTTTCTCTTTCTGAAACAGGAACATTAAAAGTTTATTTTCCTTAAAAAAAAATCAGCTTTGGATATATTTGCCTTTTCATTTTTTAGAAAATTTCATTAAGTTTTGCTTTTATCTCTATTTTTAAGCTTTATTTTGTTATTTTTCTATTTTCTGAAGATGAGTACATTTCTTTATTTTCATTCTTCCTTTAAGATGAAGACATGACTATATATTTTCATCTGACTACAGTTTTCAGTGTCTTATAGATTTTAGGATAAAGCGTTCTCCTTCCCATGCCATCTAGGTATTTTATAATTTCCTTTTACATCCTCTTTGATCCAAGGGTTATCCAGAAATATTTCTTCATTTAGTTTCCAAGTCATTCAGATTTTTGTGCCCAACATTTCATCTTTAATTTTGTTAGATTATGATCAAAGACTTCAACCAGTAAAAGTTTTTTTTCCCATTGTTTTATGTTTTCCTCATGGCCAAATATCTGATCAATTTTGTTAATATTCCATGGTCATACCAAAGAATGTATGTTCTTTGTTTGAGGGATATAAGTTCCTATATATAGTCAATCAAGTTTGCTGAATGTTTCGTTCTATTCCTTTATATTATTTATTGTTTACTAGGGCACTCTGATCTCAGAATGGTGTATATGATCTCCCACTATAATTTTATTTTATAATGTTTTTCTTTTTTTTATAAAAGTTATTGTTTTATGTAGTTTTGTATATACATGTGTGTGATTTTTACCATTACTATAATATCCATCTTATTATGTTTGTGCATTAAACCTTAGATTTACTTTGTCTGATATCATGATTGCCAGTTCTGCTTTTTTATTTTCTCACGACTGTCACTACCACCATATGCCTCAATTTTGCTTAAATTATTACTTTTTGTTCTAAACTTGTGTTGCCCAATACATAGTCACTAGCCACAAACTACATGACTATTTAAATTTGCCATAATTAAAAGTAAATAAAAATAAACATTCAGTAACTCATTTGTTCTAGTCACATATCAAGTGCTCAGTAGCTACACATAGCTAATGGCTACTGCTTTGGACAACACATTTATGGAACATTTCTATCATCACAGGAAGTTCTATTGACAGCAATTCTCTAAACCAGGGATTGACAAAATTTCCGTAAAGGACAAGATAATAAACATGTTAGGCTTGCAGGCCTTACTGCCTTTATTGTGGCTACACATTTCTGTTTTGTGCATAAATCAGAGATAATAAATGAATTAGTATAGCTGTGTTCCAGTAAAACTTTATTTATGGATATTAAAACTTTAATTTCCTATAATTTACACACAATATAAAATATTCTTTTAAAAAATATTTTTCAACAATTTAAGAATGTAAAAAGCATTCGTAGCTCACAGATCATACAAAAATAGGTGGCAAATCAGATCCGACCTGTGGGCTGTAGTTTGCCAGACACGGCTCTAGACTGTTATAGAGTTTCTCTTAAAGTATGTCCCTTATTGACTAAGTCCTAATCAAACATTTTAAACAGATTCCCAGTCCACCTATCCTAATGTATATATACCAATTCACGTCTTAATAATGGCCATCTTATGTTTCAACTCATTTACAGAACAAGATAGATGAAAATTATTCTTTTTTTTATTCTGGAAAAAATGTTTTCCTTACTGCACTTGAACCTCTTTCAGTGCTCTTATTTTTTATTTAAGTTTTCATCTGTTTCTTCCAGCAGCTCTATTTCACTGATCATGTATCAGTTTGTTTTGCTTGATCTTTCTCTTTTTAGCTGCTGGGTACCTTCCACTGTCATCTCTTTGGGATTCGGATCTGGTAGGTGGCATGTCATATGTGTCAGCAGTCCTGTGGTAAATACAAAGTGTTCTCTAGTAAGCCAAGAGTATAGAAATAGGTAGAGGGCTAGTCTCCTATTAAGGCACTTAGAAAAAGTCTCCTTGGTCTCTTATTTTCCTTGTACTCTTTCTGACTTAGAAAAAAAAGATTTTAATCACTTCTGCCATTTCTTCTTGGATTTTTTAAGAGGCGGTGTAACATGGAAATCTCATGTAAGACCAATATCAACCCTCTCCACAAGGACTCATGGGTCTGTAAAAGTTAAGATCTAGTTATTTACAGTCTTTACCTTAGAAGACCCCTGATCTGGTTTTCATACACTTACATGGTATACAGGAAGGGAGAAAGCCCTATCTCAGTTTTCTCACTAGGACCTAACAAAACCCTATGTCTTACTTGTACCCAGATGCCATGGGGACTAGTTCCTATTTCACTCAAGAGAAGCAAATAGCTTGTAGTTAGGAGTTGAGGGGAAAGGTGCTATATATTCAGTTCACCATGTTCCCAGAATCTTCCTTTCCTAAAATTTAATTAACCAGGTCATTTCATTATCAGGACACATGTGTTTATTTTACACACAGTCACACACACTGCAAATGAATTTTTTTCTCTGTCTGAAGAACACAGTTTGGAGTAATTCAACTAAACATGGCTAGCAGAAAGTCAATTTGTGGTTGATAACTTAATTGAGGATGAATTCAGGTAGTTCTATGGGATATATTACTTATTCTAATCCATGTTGTACAAAGGACCTATTGATTAATTCATTTTTTGATTATAATAGAATATTAGCTCTTAGAAGTCATCCAATCCAACTTTATTTCTTCAGCAGATGGGAAAACTGAGAAAGAGGGAAAGAGCTCTGTAAGTTAAAGATATTAAAGGCTTCATGGAAGCAATAGAGTTGGGAGTGATCTTCGAAGGAAAAATATGATTCATAGCTAGGATAACCATATAATTTCTTGTCCATTCTAAGACATGTTTGAGAGGGAAAGGAGGCACCATATTGTTACATCAGGATAACAGCTGTAAACTGAGATTGTCTGAAGTAAATGTAGACAAATGATCTCCATATCCATAAAGAGTGAGAGGAGAGTTCAGGGCATTTCAAAAGTAGGAAATGGTTTAAAGGAAAAGGCAACATTAAAGATGAGCTGGTTGTGTTCTGGACAAAGCAAAGATGATTCATACAAGGAACAAGTAAGAAAGATTAGAAAGGGCCTGGAATGCTAGGCTGAGGAGCTTGATTTTATTCCATGCAAATAAAAAACATTTAAGCAAAGGTGATTTTCAAAATACTTAACAACCAGCATGGCATGGGCACTAACAGTGAGAAGAGTAAGGCCATAACAGTGCATACCAGCTTAATATCATTTGTGATTTCAAGATTTTTGTGTAGGAGAGTGACAGGATGAAATTAGTGTTTTATTTTATTCGCCACTATTATTCAACATAGTACTAGAAGTCCTTGCAACAGCAATCAGACGACAAAAAGGGATCAAAGGTATTCAAATCGGCAAAGAAGAAGTCAAAATGTCTCTCTTCGCAGATGACATGATACTCTATATGGAAAACCCAAAAGAAGCCACTCCCAAACTATTAGAAGTTATAGAGCAATTCAGTAACGTGGCGGGATACAAAATCAATGCTCAGAAATCAGTTGCATTTCTATACACGAATAACGAGACCGAAGAAAGAGAAATTAGGGAATCCATCCCATTTACAATAGCACCAAAAATCATACGTTATCTTGGAATTAACTTAACCAGAGACGTAAAGGACCTATATTCTAGAAACTATAAATCACTCTTGAAAGACATTGAGGAAGACACAAAAAGATGGAAAAATATTCCATGCTCATGGATTGGAAGAATTAACATAGTTAAAATGTCCATGCTACCCAGAGCAATCTACACGTTCAATGCTATCCTGATCAAAATACCAATGACGTTTTTCAAAGAACTGGAACAAACAGCCCTTAAATTTGTGTGGAACCAGAAAAGGCCACGAATCAACAAGGAAGTGTTGAAAAGGAAAAACAAAGCTGGGGGCATCACAATGCTGGATTTCAAGTTGTACTACAAAGCTGTGATCACAAAGACAGCATGGTACTGGCACAAAAACAGACACATAGGCCAATGGAACAGAATAGAAAGCCCAGAAATGGACCCTTGGCTCTTTGGGCAACTAATCTTTGATAAAGCAGGAAAAAACATCTGGTGGAAAAAAGACAGTCTCTTCAATAAATGGTGCTGGGAAAATTGGACAGCTACATGCAAAAGAATGAAACTTGACCACTCTCTCACACCATCCACAAAGAAATTAGTGTTTTAGAAAAATGAAAAAAGATGTGGAGGATCAAAGAGAAGGAGATAAGAGCAAGGGCCAGCAAATGTTTTTTGTGAATGGCCAGGTAGTATATATTTTAGACCATATGGTTTCTGTTGCAACATTCAACTCCATCATTGTAGTATAAAATCAGCATTAGTTAATATATGAACAAGTGAGTGTCACTGTGTGTCAATAAAATTTCATTTACAAAAAGAAAGCAGGGTGGATTTGGTCTGTGGGCCAGAATTTGCCAACCCCTAAAGTACAGGTAGAGAAACTGGTAAATGACAATTACAATACTTCAAGCCTTACTCTAGCTAAGTTTGTAATAGAAGGGATCTCAATATATATTGAGAGAGAGAGACAGACAGACAGAGAGAGATTCTCAAAAAAATATTAACTAGTTATTGTTATCTGGATAATTTGGGCAAAAGTCCATCTTTAACAGTGTGAAAGAGCCAAATAATTGAGGACAAAGTGTTTTTTCCTGTATTATCCAGATTGCTTCTTTCCTTTGCTTTCTGTTCTTAAACATAGTCCTAGCCTTCAGAAAGGATGTACCTGTACACATACCAAGGGGACTGAAATGAATAAAAGCAAATAATTAACTCAGTCACTTCAACAGATGCCATATAATCAGTTTAACTGAAATGTTCACTAACTTGGATTATGAATCCAGTGAGGATTATAATGACATGACTACAAACCAAATGAATCAGTATGTTGAGGGATTATCAGGTACCAAAAATTAGCCAGAGGAGGTTGATGAAATATCTGAGAAGCTAACAGCACCTTTGGAAACAAAGACCCAAGAGAATAGTAATGCTATATTGTTAGAAGGAGGTGAAACTTTTAAGACATTAGTAAAAAAGCAAATAAGAGCATTTTAAATGACAGTAATTGAGTGTTGTGTTATACGAATTGAACTAAAGAACACACTGATTTTTAAAAAATATTTAATAAGGGCAAATGTAGGTATTTAGAGAGCAGAAAGAGATACTATCATTGAGATGTGACTGTGTGCAAAGAAATTGCAGTTGTCCAATGACAGCCAAGCATGACTAAGAGAGTTAGGGGTGACACAATAGGTTCTGGCAATAAAAGAGGTTTATTGATCACTTCTATCTAACCTGCATCCACTGGAAACCTAAAACTGTCTACTAAGAAGTTAGAATGTCGGGGCGCCTGGGTGGCACAGCGGTTAAGCGTCTGCCTTCGGCTCAGGGCGTGATCCCGGCGTTATGGGATCGAGCCCCACATCAGGCTCCTCCGCTATGAGCCTGCTTCTTCCTCTCCCACTCCCCCTGCTTGTGTTCCCTCTCTCGTTGGCTGTCTCTATCTCTGTCGAATAAATAAACAAAATCTTTAAAAAAAAAAAAAGAAGTTAGAATGTCAAATCCCCATCCAGTGGTTTAGTCAGTGGCCAAGTGATGTGTTGAGGAGATGTCAATGAAATTGACAACATGGTACCAGGACTTCAGGTCAGTTTGTTTAGGTCTCTCAAATAACTGATCCCCAGTGGGGCTAGGGAGTCAAATCACTTTTTGTTTTTGCTTTTGCTGAAGTTCATTAGGATGATCTTATTAAATTGGCTCACCAAATGGCAATCAATTTGGTAATTGGGTAACTTGGTGGCCTATATAGACACAACCTATAATATTTGCTATTCTGACTATATTGTTTAGAGGAAAAGACTCGAAGAAATTCTTAACATCAAAAAATAGCTCCCTTATCCCAGTTCTTTATAGGATACCAAATATGCTATCACCAACAGGGACAAAATAGATAAAAATGACTCAGAGTTCACAGGCAGCAAACATAGAGGGGTCAGATGAGTAATCTTAAAACTGAAAAGGGAGGGTAATGGAGGAGTACAGAGAAGGAAGACAGTAAACTTTTGATGCAATTCTTGGCATAATCTCTGAGTAAGTAATGTTTTTCCTTATGTACCCTCCCTACTCCTTTCTGGCCTTGTTAGGTGACAGGTTGACACATTAAAGGACATGGTGCCTCCCAGTGACTAATAATAGCTTTAGTGTTCTCTGTCTTCAAAGGGTATTTGCATTTTAAGAGGGGACTCTGGGGGCTAACATAAAAAAAAACCACATCTCTAATAGGGAGAATTTCTAGCACAGTGGTTAGACCAAAGAGAATTTGGGGACTCAAGAAGGGTAAATCTACCCAGTACCCTCCCAAATCATCCCATGTTGGCAGACACCTACTCTGATGGAATATAAATCTGGCATAGAATAATGAAATCACAGGATCTATCATAGGATCAGCACTTTTAATGAAGAATTAAAAATATCTGAGCCAGCTATTCTCAACTCTGGATGCATATTAGAATCACTTTTGGGCCTTTAAACAATAAGATGCCAAGACCCACCTTTCAGATTCTGATTTTATTTATCTGGAGGGAAAGCTAGGAATTGGCATTTTCCAAAAGCTCCCCATGAGATTTTATCGTGCAGGGAGATTTGAGAACCATCAACCTAATTCTAAATTGAGCATCGAAAGTCATAAAGACTAATCTCTACCTCCTGACTCAAGACTAATCTTGCCAAGTTATTACTACATACTGCTTGCATATCTCCAGGGAAAGGACGCCTCCAGGAAGCCCTCCATCTCTGAACATGAGTTCCTCATCAGCTATAGCCAAGTCACTCCCCTTGGAAGCAAGAGAAACTATGGGAATGTCTCTGTTTTCTTGGCCAATGACACCCCAATTCTCAGTAACCAGGACTGAAACAAGTTTAAAACTAAAAAAAGGAGCATAGTTATCAGATAGAGATAGAGATAGATGAGAAAGAGAGACAGAGAGAGAGAGAGCTTTAGCATCAGGAGTTCTAATAAAAAAGGTGCTTTCCTGCCTGCTTACTCTGACCCTGAAACTGAAATGGTTGTTTATCAAACCTAACAAACTCAAATGCCATATGCATCTTAGCCCCCAGGCTAAAGGAATTAGAAATGGGTACTAGTTTAGAACTCTATTTTCCAAAAATGACTCTGTAGATGAACCAGCTTTTAAAATGCTTTGTGTCCATTTCTTCTCCCTTATCCTCTTAACTGACAGCAAGTTGGTACTTAACTCCTGAGACCCTTACTCTGTTTTCTCTGTTTATTATCCCTCATTTTTGGAGATTTTGGTAGAAAATTTAAATTGTTTACTTTTCTGTAGTGGTGTTTTCTCCAGTGTGTTCTGTAGCACACTAGCAGCATGGAATGTTCATAATTATTTATTCAAACAAAAATTTCCATAATCAAATTGTTTTCAGAAATGCTGGGTGAGACAACATTAGAACTGATTTGTTTATTTATTGCAGGACTTTTCAGAGAGTTTATTGTGCTAATAAGCACTGTGAATCTCCAAGAAGAAATTGCAGCATTTCCCAACTTTGACTATGGAAATCTTTGAAACTGAAGCATCTCAGGACTAGTGTATTGCAGAACATTCTTTAGAATGGACGAACTGGTCCTCATCGTAATCTAGGTTAAGGAACACTAGTTTGGAAAGCATGGTCAGAATTGGTAGGAAACTTGGTGATGAGAGATAGCTTTCCCTTTGCTTATCCAAACGTTTCCTAGTTTTTACTTTTCCTTCCACCTGGAAACCTTCTTCAGCCTTTCTTGTCAATACTGATCTCCACCTTCTCTTCTTTGAATTCCTACATGCTCACCAGCTATGGTGCTCTAGTTCTATACACTAAGAAAATGAGTATCTTTTCCTCTCTAATTATTTTGCTCTTCTTCCAAAAGAAATAAGCTCTTTTAGGGCACAGTGGCATATTCTTCTTTTACATGTTCCACTGTGACTACCCTGAACAATTTTTTAATTAATTAATACTTACTGAACATCTACTATATGCCAGGCTTGAAAGTTAGCTTTTTTTTTTGTATAATAAAACTGTGTGTTTTTGTAGTCCACATGACCAAACTCATCAATTCATCCATATTCCAGCACTCCACCAACCTCACTTCCCCTCAACCTGATACTCATCTCTTTTGCCAAGGACTTTATATGATTTAAACTGTACAAAAGCACCATTTGATCATTTTTGAGCACAAAAATGGCAATTTCCATTTTCATATGGTTTTTAGAAAGTTACCCTGCAAAGGTGTTCTGTATTGTCAGCCCAGCCTTCTACCCTTTTCTTATGTCCATTGCTGGTTAGTGATTACTGACAGTCCCAGCAAGGACTTGAATCCTCTTGCCTTTAATCGACAATTCAAGGACTTGAATCCTCTTGCCTTTAATCGAGATTATGGCCTTTCTATAGTGGTTACTGTTGCAACTATAATGGCACTCTGGACTGCAATCCTTGAGTACACCCCCCTGGACTATGTAGAATTCTTACTGAACTCTTATTTGCCTTCACCAAGATTGCTAAAATAGCCCTTCTCCAAGGACTAGTTGTCACACTATTGTGTTGACCGGCTTCTGACTCAGATCCTGGGTTCCTGGGCTTGGTCCGCCTGAATTCCCCAACTGGTTGTTTATCTCTGTCTTGAATACCTAATCCATACCTATGTTTGTACACTTAGACTCTACACTGCCCTCCTGCTTACATTTAGCCTTCTCAGCATTGATCCCTGACCTTTGACTCTACCTATGCTAGGTCTCCAACTAATCTGGACTTCTCTGAGTATTACTCTCAGCCTACATACTGTAATTTGGAACTTTACTTATGCTCTTTTTGTCTCTTCTGATTCTCTGAATACTGTTCCCAGCTTCATCCTATGACTTACTTTGGTGTGTGAACCAAGTCCCAGTGGGACTCTAGTTAGACTGTTAGCCACAGGCCCACTGGTCCAACTTGACCCCTATTTCTGGTCCTTCTTTGCTTGTCTTATTTTTCAAGTATTCTTGATGCAGACATGGCAGCCATTAGACTTTTTTACAAAGCAAAACAAGAACTTAATTTAACCACTTTATAAACTTTTCCAACATCATATTTTTGTACAAGAGTATTTAATGAAATGGGGAAAATGTTCATTTATTATTGATATGATAAAAGTCAAGATCCAAAATCTCGTGTACAGTATTGTTCCATTTTTTAAAAAAATATGTCACACACACACACACACACACACACACACACATGCACACACATGTACCACCTTGCATAAAAAGACTGAAAGACTATATATAAAAATGTTGACAGTGGTTTTGTTTAAATGATGGGGTGACCAAGGAATTGTTTTGTTTGCTTTTTAAATCTATTTTCTAAGTAATCTATGGTGAGCATTTTATATTTTTGTACCTGAAAAATATATTCATTATTTTTAAATAAATTTTCTTTTTTTAAAATAAATTTTCTAGTAAAAGAGTTAAAAATTTGGTTATCATCTTAATGTTTGATCACTGTGGCCAAAGGCATATTCCTCCTATCAATAATCTCACAGAGTACTCCTTCTGTGTTCCAGGATGCATCAGGCCATCAGTGTCTTCAACTTCATCTGTAAGCACGTTTCTCCCTGGCAGGCAGTGGCAAGGAGCTAGTAATAAGGAAAAGACATCCAGAAAGGTAAAGAAAATCCTAGCAATAGACTCAAATGCCATTCTCCCTGTGGAGACAGAAAGATCATAGCATTGTGATGGCCCCCCTCCTTTTTTAATGGGCTGAGCATGACACAGAAATGCTTGAAATTCAAGCCACCCTTTGTGGCTTCTGTGGAAGGACTTAGGAGGCAAAAATACCCCCTCTAGTGTGAAACATCGAATGGCATCTTCTCTGAAGCAGCAGAAACCATTTGGCAATCACAAAAAGGAGGTTTACTGAAAACTATGAATGTGTACAAAATACTGAGGTATGCAGTAAGCAGGCCATACAGAGAGAAACCATGTCTCTTATACTCCAGTCAGGAGACAAAAACATAAAGTCATATAGTCATAGATAGAAATAGCCAGCAAGAAATAATGGATATCAAGGAGCATTGTGAGCATGGAAACCTACATAAACTCAAGGGATTTGCTACCAGTAGAGTTTTTAGTGTAGTGGCTCTCACAAACTTCAATGGATAGCTGAACCTCCAAGGAGCTAGAGAACATTAAGTTTCCCAGGCTTCCTTCTCAGAGATTATCCGTCAGAAAGTTTAAGACAAAACCAAACAACCTATGTTTGGGTGATTTTGATGCACCCTGAAAAACTGTGATACAGTGATTAAGAGCCTGGAATATGGAGACAGAAAAAAAAAGTGTTTGAATTCTGGCCCTGCCATTTACTAGCTATGTGACCATGTCCAAGTTACCTAAACACTCTGAGCCTGTTGCTTTATCTTCAAATAGAGAGAGAGGACAAGAACCTACTTCAGAGGGTGGTGGTGAAGAGTGAGATAATTCATAAAACTTCTATTATACAGGCACATTTAACAAATTTTAGCTACCACAACCATAACCACTATCACCATCATCATTAAGATGTACGGTAACTCTTAAAAGTGTGGCAAATATATCATATGCTATAGGAGTTGGAAGCAGTGAGAAACTACTTCTTTCTTCCAGAATGGTAAAAAAACTCTTCACCAGAATGATGCAATTTGACCTGAGCCTTGAAAAGGTAAGATTTGGCCAGGGAGGGAAAAGAGAAGATACACAGACAGTGTAGAAGTCAAACTTCACCTACTCCCTAATTGTTTCAAGGTCCAGGTCTCGAGAAAAGCAGACTACATCATTCCTGATAGAACTAGATACAATCAAGGAAAAACCCTGAGCAAATCTATAGCTGAGGTGAGATGGGGAACAGGAACTCTGAGACCTTCTATTTCTTTGACTGGAAATTATCTCTAGATCAATTAGACTATCTAGGCAGGACTGAAAGTAAAATTTTGTGCCATGTAACTGAGTGGTTCATTACCCACCAAATAAAAAGCCATAGAATCTGCCCTCCAATGAGTGGTTTCCAACCTAATGGAGAGGTAGGTAACAGGGCTGGTCTAACTCCTACCTTTGCTGCTGACCAACTGTGGAACTTTTTGGACAGCCCCTTAACCAATCTTTAAATTATGTCCTCAAGTACAAACTGTGGCTATAATATCTGTCATGACTTTATACTTTTGAGTTTACAGGTTTGGCATCCAAAACTCCTTCTTGCCTAATTATGTCCCTATAGTTAAAGTAATTTTGCAGTATGTCCATCGATTCATATAGTTTCATGAACTGAATTCCAAGCCATATATTTTATATAATATACAGATAAGAACCAGGAAATGTTTTGAGATCTTTGCTTTTTCATCAAGGTATAACTTTCCTGCATTCTAAATATAATCTTACAGAGCAGGTGTAAACAATCAACATCTAGGGACACTTTGGTATATATCTCACCAATTGAAATTAAGCAGTATTTTTAAGTCCTGGTCTTATGTTTTTATTAAAATGCTCCATTTCTGATTGGACATGGTCCCAGAATTATTTCAGGTGCTAGGATTTTGTTAGGTTGGCTCCTGATCAATTACTTTATAAGCAGTTAGGGCCTTTTTTCCTCTCTCCTTGATGAGTAATATGATCACTGTATTTTGATTGTTAAAATTAACTAAAGGGATAACTTTAGCTTGTGTTTTTAGTGTCCCAGAATAGTTAGGGGGTCCTTGCTGTTCTTTTAGTCTCTTTCTCTCTTTTTTTACACAAGATAAAAAGCAAAACTCAACAAACAAACAAACAAACAAACAAACAACCAAAAGGATACAGAGAAAGAACAGATCATGTAGCTATATTTCTCTTGATAGTAACATAAACCTAACATGACTGGATTGTTGCCATCAGAAAGTGGCACTTGTCTACTTTTCAGACAGACCCGGCATTTGAATGTACAGTACTGTGTTCCTAGAGACTGTGTCTTAAAGTAGGTCCCATATGGCAAATTCCTGTCTGCGCATGTGCCAAAACCTGACTGTATGTGTTGTTGCCTTTTTTCTGTTTGATCATGGACAGAAACCAAGGAACAAGTGGTTAAAGACGATTAGAATTGAAATGAAGTCAGTGTCCTGAGTAAAGAGTATGGTGGAGAATTTGGGGATACAAGGAGAGAGAAGAACTCCTTGTATTATCTGATACATATAATGCTTCCTAGACACTTTTATAATACCTTTAAATATATTTGCTTGTCTCATCCTCACAACAATTCTATTAGTAAATACTGTTATTCTCCCCATTTTAGAAATGAGGGGACAGAGGCATAAAGTAATTTAGTGACTTGCCCAAGGTAACAGCTGTACAACACACAGGTAGCAACACTGAGATTAATTAAAGAAATTAGATTTGAATACAAGAAGTCTGGATCCTGAGTATAAATACTACACTATTTTTAAGAAAGGCAATTGCATTAAGTTTAAACATTTATATACAATGAACTATAAAGGATGCATAATGGGTTCTGATAGCAACTTGTCATTTTCCCTCTCTAGAGTAGTGTGACTCCATCTGTTCTGTGTGCCTGACATTATCCTTGCTTCGTCTGACTCCACAGGGATGTCCTTTCTCTGCTTCAGGATTTTTTATCAAGTGGTCTAACCAGTTAAAGATGGAGATTATGGCCTTTAGAAAGAAAGGCCTCCATCTCTTTTATTCAAGCCAAGAAAGTATTTGGCTAATCAAAGAGAGGTTTGGTGTATTGTGGAGTGAATGTCCAGGAAAGGGAAAGCAAGTGACTCTTTTTAATTCATCAATTAAAGGAATGGAAGATAGTGCCTTAGAGTTGGAGCTAGAGTTGTTTCCATGGTTCTAGCTACTACCTTTAAGGTACTGATATGCCACTGTGTAATTATTTCATGCCTTTCTTTGGCCAGCAATTTTACTCCCTAGTTAGAGCAGTGGACTAAAGTATGCATAATTTCGCTGCCAGAAGCTTTCTTTCCAGAAATCTGCAGATGCTGAGAAGGTGGTACTGAGAGGGGAATTACTCAGAAAAGTATCAGTCCATAGCCAATCAAGGGGATGTAGTTGCAGAGGGAGGCAGTACAGAATTAGGGTGTGGAGCACAGACTGGAGCCAGGCTGCTTATGTCTGAATCCAGGCTCTACTACATACTGGCTGCATGATGGTGGGCTATTGGCATAGCTCTTCTTTGCCCTAAGTTTCTCAAAAGTAAAATGGTGATGGCCACATAATAGTACCTAACTTACCTCTTTGGCTTGTTACGAAGATAACTAGATTAATATTTGTGAAACTTTCATATGCCTGTTAGTGCCATGAGAGTGTTTATTCAAATATAAATAGAGCCCCCCATAAAGTTGGTTTCCACACCAGTTTATCACTTCATTTTGCTCAGTACTTAAAGAGTTGTCTTTATGCACTGATAGAAGTGAAAATCTTCGTGTGCCTCCAACATTGCAAATGAAGCTATTTAGTGTTTTTTATGACGAGAACCCCCCTTTCTCAGCATTTTCTTCCTACAATGGTAGTGATGACTTGAATATAGTAGGCTTTTACTCCAGCAACTGTTCTAGCTAGAAAACTGCCTTTAAAAAATGCTTCCAGGGGCTCCTGGGTGGCTCAGTCATTAAGCGTCTGCCTTCGGCTCAGGGCATGATCCCAGAGTACTGGGATCGAGCCCCACATCAGGCTCCTCTGCTGGGAGCCTGCTTCTTCCTCTCCCACTCCCCCTGCCTGTGTTCCCTCTCTTGCTGGCTATCTCTCTCTGTCAAACAAATAAATAAAATCTTAAAAAAAAAACGCTTCCAGTTACAAATCCAAACTTTTATCAGAACAAAAGTGAGGTCCTAAATGTGAAAGCACTTAAATGTTAAGGACCCTGAAATTCTGGTGCTAAAGCCTTTTTGAGGTTGACTTTTTGGGATAGCCAGTTTTTAAGGGTATCTTGAACAACAAATGTGAATATTTAAGACTAATGATAAAATAGTAATACCAATAATAACACTAACATGAATAATTAACACTTACTGAGTCCTCACAATGTACCAGGAACTGTGCTAATGCTTCACATGCATTATTTCATGTAAATGGTGTTTGGTGCTGCGGCTTCTGCCTTTGAGTCTCTGAGAACTGGTTTATTCCCTTTCCTTAGCTAGGAGGAAAAGAGTAGGACTTCACAAGAGGAAATCAAATTGGGTTTAATTTTTCCGACAATGGGGAAGAAATAATCACTTCCCTCTTCTCTGCTTCCAAATTGTTTTAACAACACTTTGGATTATTAATTCCTTATGTAACTTTGGTAGACTAGGCATTTTTAATAATAAAAGCTCATTTTAATGATACGAAAAGCATCCTCCTTAAAAAAGGGAGAGAGAGAGACAAAAAGAAAAGGAGGGAGGAAGGAGTGGTAAGGGAGGGAAGACAACTCTGACCAAATGATTTAAATCACAGGCTAGAAAATAATATCACCAATATCTAGGATCTCTCTCTCTCTCTCTCTCTTTTTCTCTCCTCATTTTAAGTTAGGAAAAAAAGAGAGGCAGTAAAAGAGAAAGACTTTGAATAACCTCTGGAATCACAGAGAAAGATTAGAACCTTTCATACCGACCAAAGTCACGGTTTTAAGGTTCTTGCTACTTCTCCAAGAATTGAGCTTCTCGGGAATCCTATATACATGAAACCCTCTCATTATTTCTAAACAATCTCTTACTGGCCCCATGAGCCACTTCAAGAAAGAATTTAAGAGGGATAGTGGGCAAGATGAGACCAGGACTACACTATGTTTCATTTTCCCTTCCCAGATGTGGGATCATCCTAAGGATTGATTGGCAGTCTGGAGGATGACCTTAAGTTAGCTGGGGGAACCTGAATTCCATAGAAGGTGTTCACTGCTTTGGCCATGTGATCCCATCCTGCCAAGCATCTCTGGATCTTTTTTTTCTCCCCAGGAACGTTTTGCCCTGCTTTTTCTGTATAGCTATAGAACAGACCAGGAGCAGAATATACCACATTTTAAGGCACTCATTTTCAGACTGTTTTAATTTACCTCATGTAGGACAATGAGAAACATCTGTTCTCCCTTAAATCTCAGACATAATCCCTTAAGCCATTTAAAACTAGCTGGGAAGGTGCCCATCAAATGCAAACTGGATCTAGATGTTGATGTTACCACGGTAGCCTTCTGAATACACACAGAGTTCATTTATTGATATGCACAGTGCTCATTGACGTGTACACAGAGAGTAATTGAGATGATAATTTAAACATTGTTATAAACACTTGTGGGGGATATCTTCCCTAGCTTCCATTCACAAGGAAGCCAGTCCATGGATTTTAGGCTTCAAATTGAGTCAAGGAATTGAGACTTAACAGGTGGTCTTCTTTATGTTCAAAATTCATTCTACAGACATCCCACAGTCTTCTGCTATTAGCTCTAATTCCCCTAGTCCAGGTAGGTTTGTAATGAATTTTCCTCATCCTTTGGCATAGTTTGGGATCTGTGGGTGAAAGGGTAAGTGAGTTGTAAAGAATAGAAGCCCACTCAGGCTAGTCTAAATTACAAAGGGAAGTTGCATTAGGTGGATTAAGGTAGGGCATGGCTCTGGAAGGAATGAAGTGAAGGAAACACTGTGTTTTGTATAGAAAATCATCAGGCTGCTATATCTTCTTTTACTTGGTACTACATGGTCTCTTTGTTTTTATGTGCTTTATTTTGTTCTTTCTTTACAGATTAGCTTTCTCTATTTATTCTATTTCTCTATTTTCCCATAACTCCATAACTATGGTTTGTAAGTGACTTTGCCTTGCCATGGCACCAACTCTGGCCCAACTAGAGATGACCTTATAACTAATTCATTTAGTCACTGTGTCCAAAAAATGACAGCAGCATAACTTATGGATTGGTAACTTCTGGGTCAGGTGTTCACCCCAATCCAAAACATGACCAATATCCTTTCATCAGGGACTAAAACTAGGTGGACGATTTCAAATAGGGAGGCTTTGACTAGGTGACAACTCATATCTACAATACGTGTCATCGGTGGATTTCAGAGAAATAAAAGTCTGCATTAGTCAGGGCTCTTTTAGTAACAGAAAACACAGTTCAAACTAGTTTAATAAATGAAAGGGAATATACCAGGTCATATATATGAAAGTTTTAGGAGTAAAGCTGACTGTAACAGGGAATTCAAATGATATGTTTAGGAATCTCTATCACCTTTCTGCTCTGCTTTCGTTTGTGTTGGAAGCTATCCCCAACAAGACAATGAAGAAGACAGCATCTCTAAACTTACATTTTACTAGTGTAACAACCTTCACCAAAAAAACCACATAAAACAAAACAAAACAAAAAACCCCACAATCTCCTCATCTCTAATAATTTCTACAAGTGTCTGAATTTTCTCTAATTCGACTGGTTTGGATATCTGCTCACTCTTAAGCCAGGACAATATTGTCCTTTTATTGGCCAGTCCTGGGTTATTAGCACATTTTTAGTTTTGGAAGGAGTGAATAAGCCAAAAGGAAGAGGTGGGCTCTTTAACCAGAAATAAGGATGCTCGACATGTAAAAATAACTGATGTCCACCTCACTGGCACATAGAGGATTAAGACAATGCCCTTAATCTCATCTGTACTCTTCTCAAATCAATAGCCACCTAGCTTCAATGGCAGCATGTAGGTTAAGATATCAAGCACGCTGCACTGATGGCAACTTTCTTAGGAAACCATCTGTATATGCAAGGAGCTATGTGGCTCTAAAAATAACACTGAGGTTGTATGTCCAAATATAAATAACAGTGATATAATCAAGGTTTGCTTGGCTATTAATTCTCTGGACTGATCGCCCTCCTTCTGAAACTCAGCTTACCCATGTACAAATTAAAGTGATTGTACTAGATAAGCTTGCCAAGAACCTTTCAAACAGTGACACACAACTTAATTTCAGGTGCTCAGACAGCAACCAACTGGAAGACTCAAGGACAAGCATTCAAACATGAACTGACCCTCATGTCCTGAGCCCCAAAATAATAGACAATATTAGGGTCTTTGGTTATACTATCAATAGTATTCATATGCCCTGAACAT
Organism: Ursus maritimus; assembly: GCF_017311325.1. Classification (NCBI taxonomy): domain Eukaryota; kingdom Metazoa; phylum Chordata; class Mammalia; order Carnivora; family Ursidae; genus Ursus; species Ursus maritimus. The sequence goes on along the minus strand of NW_024423319.1, from coordinate 36,415,986 downwards.
GTGCCTTGTGCTTTAAATTTTTCTTTGTAGTCATAGGAATGAGTTTCCACTGAATCATCCAAACTCACTTTCTTTTTTTTTTTTTAAACTCACTTTCAACCAATTCTAGGATGCATCTGTGAAACAGCTGATCACACTTACGTGGCAGATAAAACATGGTCAAAGCCAACTGGCCCATTTTGTAGAAAGAAACCAAGATAAAACTAATTTATCCGTTAGAATTCTTCATGTTTTAAGTGACTAAAAACCAACTCAAAGTAATTTATATAATAAAGGGAATGTGTAGAGGAGACTCATATAACTTAAAATCCTGGAGTTAAATAAAGCTTGATCCAACAACTCAAACAATGTCACTGACAACCCAGTCTCTCTACATCTTTCTACTCCTATTTCTGCAGTCCTGATTTCATCCTCATGGTAGATACTTGGCAGTTGTAACCTTTCCCACCTCATGGTAATAAAATGGCTGCTACCAATGGCTGCAATTCCAGACCTCTCACTTTCATTATACTATACAGGGGAAGACAGAATTTCTTGCAGTAGTGTCTGCACCAGTCCTATTAATTCTCCATAATTAGCATAAATTAAGTCTAATATTCATCCTTGAACTAATCACTTTGGCCAGGAGGATGAGATTTGCTGATTTGTTTGGGCCAGTCAGTGCCCGTCTCTGGATTTAGGGGAAGGAATCAACCCCATCCAAACCATAATGACTGAAAGTCAAGGAAGAATGAATTTCTCAAAGGACAGTCAGTGTATCATTTCTGGAAGAGAAGTACGGCTGCTGGAGAGGCAAACAACAAGTGTCAATGTTTAGCTAATGAAAATATTAGGTCTACAATATGCCAAACCAAAGAACTTTAGTTAAATATCAGAAATGCCTTATCTTTCTATATAGGTAATTAGATTCTATAACCAGTTAATTAATAAACAATAACCGGAACTTGAAGAGGTCTAAACAGGAAATAGCTTCATTTGTTTGCCCCATATTATGCTATTATGACTCCTTTTCTTGGGATGCCTGGGTGGCTCAGCCTGTTAAGCATCTGCCTTTGGCTCAGGTCATGATCCCAGGGTTCAGGGATTGAGTCCTGAGTTGGGCTTTCTGCTCTGCAAGGAGCCTGCTTCTCCCTCTGCCTGCAACTCTCCCTGCTTATGCTCTCTCTCCCACTCTTTCTCTGATAAATAATGAAGTCTTCAAAAAAGGACTCCTTTTCTTGCCCCATATTGATTCCTGGGAAGAGTGTATAGCTTTTCAGGTACTTTCAGCTATAATTACTATTTGCTTCACCTTGAACGTTAAGACTTTTTTAGTTCATGAAAAATCTAGCCAGTGTAAAGTAAAACTTCAGTCTTCTATGATCTGCCTTTGTCTAGCTCAAGCATCTACAGTTAGGAAGCAGGGTAATCTTTCTTCCTCTATTCCTAATGGCTGTTACACTCCTGTTCTTTCATTCTTTCATCCCCTGTTGACTGGAACAAAAGAAAAACATAAGCAAGAGTCTGTTTTTACTTAATTGGTGCTTCTAACAGCTCTCTCTTGGCTAACACTGAGGGCCATTGTGACTGGCATTGAAATCCAGGCTTTTTAATGAAGCATGTTTGGGAGTTCTCTGAAGCTGCTTCCCCAGATGCCACAATACTGTACAGTTTCTTGATGCAGGCAATTTAAGTTCCCCTAACCAGAGCTAATGCGCATTTTGAAAGCTACAATTTTTCAAAAAAGAGCAGCAATTTAGTAGATCAGAGTGAAGTTCTTATAGGAACATGGAAAAGCCCAGAGGTTCTTATGCATTTAACACAAAATAACCATAATAATAGCAATTGCAAGTAAAAAACTATTTGTTCTGTAAGCATCCTGTCTTAGCCTTTTTTCCCCCACAAGAATTGTATGCATTAAGCCTATTCTGTCTGAGCCTCACTCTCTGAATGGCATTCTATTTTCTTCTTTCATATGTCTCATCCCTTACTCACTGCTCATTTTTTGGCAGATAGAGTTCTTATACTGATCCCTTTATCCTTTGGCCTCTTCTAATACTGACTCCACCCCACCCTCTTCCAGGTTAAATCAAGTTGTGGAATTTTTTTAAAGTGTAAGATAATAAAATATAGAGAGGAAACTTTAGAAATTCCATGACCATGCAGACTCTAGTCAACCATTTTTTTGTTGTTGTTGCTTACCAGAAGACCTAGATCAGAATAGTGCTAAGAGGAACTCTTTCAGGGCATAAAATACCCAGTTTAAATGTTTACTTTGACTCCTGTATGTATTAATTTGACAGGTCTTTGAACTTTTAGTCCTCCTTCCTCCATCCTCATACTGTGTTACTATATATGTCTGCCTTCTGTTCTTTGGTTCCCTTTCCTAAACTCATTTAGACATCTGTCTTTGGCCTTTTGTTCATAAGAATATTATGGTGAGTTTCTTCATTCCATTCCTCTCTTGGTAATTTTGTTTCATTTTCCCTACTCTGTGCTTATTAAAAAATGGAGAAGAAGCATTTCATTAAACCTGATAGGCACAATGAGTCATTTAAGATAGTTACGAAACCCAATTCATAATAGTATGACTTATTCCAATGTCCCTGGAGTTATTTATGGCCTAGGGAGGCAGAGTACTCTTTGTATTCCAGAGAAGAAACAGAAAAAAAAGGAAGGAAGAAAACCTTTAGTTGTTCTAAATCAAATTAACTTTAAATTAGCCAGCACATAACAAGAAATAAAATATTCATGTCACTTAAATACATACAGTTGACCCTTGAACAACATGGGTTTGAACTGCATTGGTGCACTTATTCATGGATTTTTTTCAATAAATACAGTAGAGTACTGTAGATGTACTTTCTCTTCCTTATGATTTTCTCAATAGCATTTTCTTTTCTCTAGCTTCCTTTATTGTAAAAATACAGTGTATAATACATATAACATAGAAAATATGCGTTAATTGACTATTTATGTCATTGGTAAGCCTTGCAGTCAACAGTAGGCTACTAGTAGTTAAGTTTGGGGGGAGTCAAAAGTTATATGTGTTTCTGCCGGCACAGTGGGTGGGGGTGTCAGTGCCTCTAATCCCCATGTTGTTCAAAGGTGAATTATATACACATAATCTCACACACAAAACCACTCCAAAGTTTACCTGAGAGCTTACTTTCCCTATTGCAGTGCTCTCTTTCTTTAGGGAAAAAATTCTTCCCCAGATAAGATGCTATTCCAGCTGGAAAAAAGGACATGCATGTGCTCTCTTACACACACATGCACACAGAAATTAGCGGTGGTTTTAGTGTATAACTTTAGAAGATCAACTAACAATCTCCATGCTCCTATTCTTGCCCCGAGGGTCTCTGGTTTTAGCCATTCCCTACTTCTTTCTCTCTCACTGCTCCCCCACTGCCCTCCATTTCCCTATGGGGATAGGTAACCTTTACAGTTTACTTTTTTTTTAGGGGGTGGGGCAGGGAAGGGGCAGAGGAAGAGGGAGAGAGAATCTTACACAGGCTCCATGCCCAGTGCAGAGCCCAAAGCAGGGCTCGATCTCAGGACCCTGAGATCATGACCTGAGCTGAAGTGAAGAGTTGGATGCTTAACTGACTGAGCCAGTCAGGTGCCTCTAAAATTTACTTATTGACTTTGATTTCCAAGAAGTTCAATATACAACTTTATAATTTGCTTTTTATTCTTTTTGTTCAGGACTGAGTGTTCTGGGCTGCATTATTTGTGATTTTGATCAGATAGCTACCTCTTCAGAGACAACTCCAAAAGTTTTCATTAAGCAACATCCTTACTCTATCCCATAATCTAATCTTTAAGCTCTACATTCTTCATACAGGGGAGAGGTTCCTCTGCTATGTCTGAGCAGTCTCATGGAGTATCCTTCATGAGAAGAGTTCTGGCCTCATAAATGTGCTTAATATTCCTGTTAAGTCCCTGATCTCTCTTCCCTTCCTTTCCTTTGCCTTCCCTTCCCAACCTGTAAATCCCCTCTTCCCCTCCCGCCTTCCCTTCTCTCTCTCTCCCTCACCCTCCCTCCTCTCTCTCCTTTTATTATATTCTCACTTTGGTTAATTGAAAATTTTGGTATCAAGAGGCTCAATCCTTAATTCTGATGAATTTACACTCTTCCGTGGCAACAACTAATTCCAATTGTAGGGCTAAACGTTTTGCTGAGTCATTTACTCCAAGGAGGCTAAATTCTCTTTCTCTATTTCCCAACTTTGACAGCCACCTTCTATCAATAATGTATGCCACTCCCAAGTAATGATAGATTCCTTTTTTATCCTCATTGTCCACTACCAAAGATCCAGAGAATATTTGCAAGACACATACATATTCAGATCCCTTTTGTATAAATGTTCCTCTAAGTAGTTACTCAGATATGACCATGAAACTAAAGCTATCTCTTAGCTAGTACTTCTGTAATGTCTCCATCAATGATGTGCATCTTGCCATGCATGAGCACCTGGATTTGTTTATTCACTCAACAGACAGAATGAGCTCTTGCTACTCTTCTGGCTACTGGTGGTGGAGCAATGAACAAAAATGGCATGGTTCTTGCCATCATGGAGTTTTCATTTAGTGACACATTTCATTTAGAGACATGTAACAAACAAGTGAACAGATTGATAAAATCATTTGTGATAGTGCTAAGCACTGAGGAAAAAAGAGGATAACATGCAAGAGACTAGTTGGGGGGGGCATTTTATAGTGAATGGTTAGGGAAGGTCTCTTTGATGATGTGAAATTTGAGTTAAGACCAGAAAGATGAGAAGGAAAAAGCTAAGTAAAGATTTAGAGAAAAAGTGTTTTCAGGTACAGAGAACAGCCGCAGCATGGACTCAGTTTGGAGTGTTTCAAAAGCAAAAAGATCAGTGTAGCAGGATCAGAATGAGCAAAGGCAGCATGGTAAGAAATGAGATCATAGGGATGGACAGGGGAAGTTTCTGATAAAGAAAGTTTTATAAAAGCTTTACTATAATACACATGGCTTAAAGGTCTACACAGAGAAGGTTTACTTTTACAGTGCCTTCCTTCCCCAGTAGACTCTCTCAGCCCCTTACCTACATCTGGAGTAACCAACCATCCTGGCTTTTCTGGAACTGTCCTGATTCTAATGCTGTAAGTCCAAGCTGTAGGAAACCCTCCAAGTCCTAGGCAAACTAGGATAGTTAGGTATCCTATCACATCTTGGATTCCTTGTCTCTAACATGTACAAATACCATTCCAATGCCTGAGTATATCTCTCCCAAGATTGCATGGCAAAAGCACAAACTGTACTCTGCAACCTACTTTACCTCCTTTCTTTTATCTCAAACCTCAGTTCCCCTTATTTTCTTCTCAAGGAGGAGACAAACTAAACTGTTCAGGGAAGGGGGGGAGGTGGGAGAGAAATGAGTTTGAGACTTAAGGAGAGATAAGCTCTGAAACAGACTTTGTGATGGGAACACTTGGAAGTCAGTGAAAACAGTAAAAGGTTGGCAGATTGGCAGCAAAGGCCCACTCGATGCCAGAGAGCATGACTTGGAAATAGATCAGCTCTGCAAGGTTCTGTGGCCCTTCCTAACTGCAGGGAAACCAAGAAATGCATCATCATTTTTCCCTATTAAATGCTTGGAGGGTCTCCAGGGCAAGGTGCTATCTGCATTGAAATTCGTCCCAAGAGGACAACTGCTTTTAAATCAAGGGTAAGAGGGAAATGCATTAGTAAATGATAGGGTCACCTGTGATATAAGCTCCTTGCTTATTGTTGGTGTCATCTCCAGGAGTTCACAGCAGTTTGCCAACTGCCCATAGATTCAGGAAGCCCTACACACACACTTATGCTGGAGTTGGACCAATCAGTAACAAGCTTCTGATATTTGCATCTTAAGTGTAACCATTTGGTAGATAAACAAGACACAGAAGTTGAATCACAGTTTCACTGCAAAAATAGACACCTGCTCCGGTTAGATTGCACTTTGTGAAGTGCCCTTTAATTTCAGATGCTCCTATTTTTGCTGTTGTCTTTTTTTTTAAAATAAAAGCTCATTATCTGAAGCACCATTAACCTTCAGCACTATTGACATAAATATGACGCATTCTCCATATTAAACACAAATTGTTCAGCAGTTTGAGGACTGACCCATAAGCAGGACATACAGGAGGTGAACACAGTGAAATGCACAGGTAGTTGGGGAGCCAGAGGCACTAATGGAGGATATTTTGGGAGGAGATAGGTGAGGAGGGAGGGAGAGCAAAATAATATCTGATTATTAAGGGGCTTTGCTTTAGCTAACCATTATAGATGCATGAATAATTTTTGGTTTAGAAACACTAGTGTCAACTCCCTCAGTACCATGAACATCATAGGCAGGCATTCAGTAAGATTTGTTGAATTGAATGGGAACAGGAAGAACATGAGTAATAGCAATCTACTTTATCTAATAGTTGCAAAGTTAATTTTGACAGAGTTTCCAATCTCCTTCCAAAGAAGTAAATGTGATTGACTTGGATTTTGTCTTCCATGGTTTCCCTAACACAAGACTGTAATTGTCGTGAGACCATGTAGGCTATTGCTTAGGCCATTGTGTGGTCTAGAGGGCACCCCCTCCCCAACACACCCACCACTCCCCACTAAGACCCATTCACAAACATAAAGCGAAACTGAAATTCCAATATGACGGATTTATTTCTCTGGCTTCAAAGCACTGGGGCTTCAGAAATGGGCTGTTGATAAATAATAATTTTGGAAGTCCTAAGACTTAAAGCAATTGTTGGGTTGGACATCAGCATCTTGGCATGACTTTATAACTTCGAATTGCATTCCAGTATATCTCACTGAGATCTGGGGGAAAATGGATATTTTTTGATGAGGGGGTGATGCTGGTGGGAGTACAAGGAATAAAGAACAGTTCCAGAGCATGGATTATAGCTGGGGAAGGCAGGAAGAATAACAGAGCTACTATGGAACCAGAGCAGAAAGTGATATAAAAAGACGGGTAAGAGCAAGAAGAAATATAAATAATCAAATGGCCAGCAGATGGGGAAAAGAGAATGAACTAGGTTAAACAAAGTCTGGATTATTTATTGGTATTGAGTAGTATCATACTGCCATGAATGCTTTATGAAATGATGCATTTTCTGAGATCAAATTATTGCTAATATTAATTCAATTCAAAAAGTATTTACTGCATACTTATTGTATGTCGCACTGTGCTAGGTATATAGCAATGACAGAGCCTGTTACGGAGCTTACAGTCTGGTAGAGATTACTTGTAATTACAAACCATGTATAGGATATAAAATGAGTAGGTCATTGTATAAGGGAGCATGGAGGAGGTGCCTACTCCAGTCTTAGGTAGGGTTGGGGAAGGCTTCTTAGAGGAAAATACCTTTAAATTACTATAAACAACTTAAATACTTTTAGGCTATCATACCAGGGTTAGATACTTCCAACTTACTTCTGCTGGTTGTCATTCCTCTGGCTAGGAGACACTCAGCTATGCAGGGATTTAATCTTCATAGATTAAGACAGTCAAATCACCAATGTGAAATACTTTTTGGTGCCTATTCAACTTACTTCATAAGAAGTTTGTAGACTCCCTGGGAAGGTCACCTGACTCAAGGTAGAAACAGTTATTTAATGTTGATGTTAGAGATCTGTCTGAACCACTAATTGGACTATTTGACCTCTAATGTCCTTCTGACTTGGAATTCTCATGATTTTTACCCTAGATAGTCTGCCGCTCACTTCTATGCTCTTTCTGTAACCTCATGCAACCTGCCTAAGTGTAAGGATATTAGGGAGGTACAAACTACAAACACGTAGACCATAGGCTCAGCTTTCTCCAACTTGGGAAAAAGTCTTCTTCTGCCCTCTCAGTCACGGCTGCCTCTGAACCTGTTAAGGTCCTCCTTCCCTGATTATTCAAGCTAGATGTCTTCTGAACCTAGCTTGCACTCCTGGCTAAGCTCCTCTGGTTGTTCAGGAAGCTTCTATCTCCTCTTGTGCAGAGCACCTACTGACTTAAAGACCTTCCTTCTTTCCTTCACTTCTGATGGTCTCCTGAAAACTTAGATTCTGCTTGAGCTGTGGCTTACAGTAACCCACAGGCATTTTCAACTTCCCCAAGGAAAGAGAGAGAGGCTTCTCTTGTTCAGCCATTAGACAATACCAATATGTTATGACACCGGAGGCAGTGTAATTAGATAGAAAGTACATCACTGACACAAATATAAACTGCTAAAGATCCTACAATGCACAGGAGAGCCCGTTCCCCTCAACAAAACAGTGTGTTTTAGTTCAGCTCTGCTTTGCCCTGGCTGTGGGATCTTGAGTAAGTCATTTATTTTTTCTGTGTCTTGGTTTCTTCTTGAAAAAGAGGTGCTAATGGATGTGACAGTGCTCTGAAAAGTAGAATATTCAAGAAAAGTAAGGTAATAATAATTAGTATAATCACCATTGCCACCACCATCATCATCATATGCAGACCTGACATATGCTACACAGATGACACACTCAGGTGTACACATTGGCAAGTGACTTCTCATAAAGTCTAAATACACCGCATACCCCTCCCCACCCAGCAGTTGCCTCTAGGGAAAGATGAGGTGTGATTTTGGAGTTTATGGCAGGGTAGGTGCTCATGTAACTAAGCTTCTCCATCTGGATAACTGCTCTGCTCGCCAGAGCTAAGTATCTGTTTATTCAGGGGCTTATTTCACCAATATGCTAGGCTGCCTTCCCAGGCTGTCTGACACACATTCTTCATACACCCCTGCCTGGCAAATTCTTTTGAAGGCAGACCTCCCCTCCCTTTTTTTTTATATTCACAATCCATAAACTTGTGCAAACTTCAAGTGTGTTTGCATTTGTAGTGTTCACAAATAATATATATATATATATATATA
>NW_024423319.1:36406160-36407093 GCF_017311325.1 Ursus maritimus | reverse complement strand
TGGTTGTTCAGGAAGCTTCTATCTCCTCTTGTGCAGAGCACCTACTGACTTAAAGACCTTCCTTCTTTCCTTCACTTCTGATGGTCTCCTGAAAACTTAGATTCTGCTTGAGCTGTGGCTTACAGTAACCCACAGGCATTTTCAACTTCCCCAAGGAAAGAGAGAGAGGCTTCTCTTGTTCAGCCATTAGACAATACCAATATGTTATGACACCGGAGGCAGTGTAATTAGATAGAAAGTACATCACTGACACAAATATAAACTGCTAAAGATCCTACAATGCACAGGAGAGCCCGTTCCCCTCAACAAAACAGTGTGTTTTAGTTCAGCTCTGCTTTGCCCTGGCTGTGGGATCTTGAGTAAGTCATTTATTTTTTCTGTGTCTTGGTTTCTTCTTGAAAAAGAGGTGCTAATGGATGTGACAGTGCTCTGAAAAGTAGAATATTCAAGAAAAGTAAGGTAATAATAATTAGTATAATCACCATTGCCACCACCATCATCATCATATGCAGACCTGACATATGCTACACAGATGACACACTCAGGTGTACACATTGGCAAGTGACTTCTCATAAAGTCTAAATACACCGCATACCCCTCCCCACCCAGCAGTTGCCTCTAGGGAAAGATGAGGTGTGATTTTGGAGTTTATGGCAGGGTAGGTGCTCATGTAACTAAGCTTCTCCATCTGGATAACTGCTCTGCTCGCCAGAGCTAAGTATCTGTTTATTCAGGGGCTTATTTCACCAATATGCTAGGCTGCCTTCCCAGGCTGTCTGACACACATTCTTCATACACCCCTGCCTGGCAAATTCTTTTGAAGGCAGACCTCCCCTCCCTTTTTTTTTATATTCACAATCCATAAACTTGTGCAAACTTCAAGTGTGTTTGCATTTGTAGTGTTCACAAATAATATATATATATATATATATA
>NW_024423319.1:36365645-36406150 GCF_017311325.1 Ursus maritimus | reverse complement strand
TGTTGCATTGCTGCAGACTGAAGCACAGGCAAAGTGGGAGATCCCACCCCAGATACTGTACCGAGGGGTCGCGGCCCGGCCAGACGCCAGCCAGGGGTTGCCTTGTGGGTCTGGCTCAAACTGGCCAGGACAGGCGCTGCCCCAGCCGGAAGTCGCCGCCACGCTTTTGCCCCGCGCTGGCCGTGGCCTTGCAGCCGCGCAGGACCGGGCAGTCCCTTCCCTGGGGGCTGGGCTCCAGTGGTCTGGGCTCCCCTCGCTGTGCTGCCCTTCCCCCTCCAGCCTCTTACAGGGCACACGGTGAGGGGAGTTGTGTAAGTGAAGCTCGTTCAATCCAGTGCCAGTATGGACTCAAAAAGGGGGGAGAAGCGCAAGGAACGGCTCACTGGACATGGCTGCTCCGGACGTGGCTCACCCCAGGCCTCTCCTAAGGGGAGCTGCCTCCACCTCCGTGTGTGCTGGGATGGGTGGAGTCCCTGGTGGGGACGCAGCTGGCAGGAAGAGGGCTCTTGAGGGAAGGTGAGCCTCACCACCTGAACCTGCTCATTCGACGATGAACTGCTCTTGCCTCGGGAACACCATGGTGCGGAGGAAAGAGGATACATATGGGGGTCAGGCGGACCTGGTGTGAACCATAGGTCCCCGCTGACCAGCTGGCTGATCGTGTGTCCAGCATGAGCTCCAGGCTTCGTCGGTAAATGGGAAGGCTGTGCCTGCCTCATAACAACACTATCAGGATAAAGTTTTTCCCAGGGGCTTGGCACACAGGGGGGCAGAGCTCAGCCAGGCTCCCTTCACTAGTGGGCACGCCACCCCTGACCTCCAGATTCGGCACCTGCCCGGTTCGCCAGGGCTCCTCCTCTTAGTAGCCGGATTCTTGTGGCAAACACAAGAACATATGTATTGCCAGGCCCCAGACTGAACCTTTGAACCATTGCCAAGTGGTTGAGAGGGCAGGAGGGGTGTGGAGAGAGGAAAAAGGGGAAACTTCTTCGTTGTTTGTAAAGGCAGAGTTGACTTGATCCAGAGTCACTGGGGACAGTGGCTACGGAAGGGCCAAATGTCATGCTCTCTGGAGTTCTTGATTGGCCAAATTTCTCTGCGGGCATGAAGCAGAGGACGTGGCACTGCAGTGACAGCTCAGCTGGAAGGACACCAGGCAACTGCATCTCAGGTCACCGGCCCCAAATGGAAGAGCAGGAAGCATTGGTCGGCCGGGTCCTCAGGCGCAATGCTCGGTACCCACGGGCGACAGGCTGGTAGATCCTGTAGCCCAAGGCAAGCGGCAGTGAGTGACTTAGCTACCATGGGCTCTCCGGGAACTACCTGTGGGGAGGGAGCCCGGTCTCTTTGAGATTGAATTCTGTGTCACCTCAATGCTTTCTCTTGAGCAGAACTGGCTGTCCTCTGCGATTTCCCAGAAACAAGGCTGGCAATGAAGCGTGAGTCTCGGCATATTCGTCATAAGCTCTCCCTCAAGAAGTGGTAGTCCACTCTGGGTGGATGTCAGGTGAGCCTCAAAGTAAAGTCTGGGGGTAATCATCCACCAGCTAAGTCACTGAACTTCTGAGCTTCAGCAAGGTTGCTCGAGATCAGAGATCAAAGTAACTCTTCTGTAAAGGGCCCTATAGTATCATAGGCTTGGCGCCACACATGCTCATCGTATAAGCCATGCCCAACTTGCCTCTTCGCTAGGCAATATGTAACTAGGCCTGACTGTGTTCCAAGAAACTGTATTTACAAAAGCAGACGCAGGCTGAATCCTTGGGCCTTAGGGGTCGTGGTTTGCCATACTCCTTGCTCTAATTAATCTGTATGACCAAGCTCTGCAGTCCCCACTGAGCTCGGTGGTGGAGTGCTGATGGGTGGTGGTGGTTGGAAACCATCCCAGAGTTGGGAGGAAGAGGAGAGGGCAGTCCACCACTCTTGGACGCATGAGGTGAAATTGGTGGAGAGGGCACCAGAAGGAAGGGCCAGCTACGGTGGGAAAAAGCGGAGAAACCGGTACTTGTGGCCGTGCTCACAGCTGCTGGCCTGGTGCGCTGCGGTCGTGCTCCAGTAGGGCTTGGGCCGGGCGTGGTGTGATGTGGGCTGACATTCAGCTGCACTCACTCACCATCTGCAGTAGCTCCACCCTGGGCTCTGAGGAGGGCACCGCTTACGGTTTGCACGAGGGCTCTTGAATGTGTTGCAGCAGGCCTGCGGCCAACAGCAAGGGAAGCTGAGGTCCCAGGGCTGGGGAAGGAGAAGAGTCACAGGCGCACACAGAGGCGTGGCAGCAGGGTCCCTGAGAGCCCCAGCATGGCTGCTCTGCAAGTCACTTAACCTGGCCGGGCCTCCCTTTCCTCATCTACAAAGGAAGTGGTCAGGAGGCACGTTCTCCAAGGTTCCTTTCCACAAATGGGATTCTCTGTGATTTTATGACTGCCAGCTATTTCTGAGCTCACTCAGCCCGGCACAGAATGACTTGAAGGAGACGGAATTCATCTCTCTTCAATAAACACGCCACCCGCTTGGTTGCTCCAATTTTTCACCAAGTGTCTGTGCAGAGCTTCGGACGGCCGTCGTGGGGCTCATTCTGGGTCTGGCTACTGCGTGCCCGCCCAGCCCCTCTGCTCCATTTCTTTCTCCTTTCAAGGCAGCTGCTTTCCCAGAAAGTCGACACTGGGGCCACATGGAGCTATGTCTTACCATGTCCTGCCTCCTCTTCCCCGAGCCACGCTCGAGTCCCTGCTACCCAGCCTGGATGCTACTCGCAGCCAGGAGGTCATGAGCTGCCATGTTTGGACCACTCCAGGCTCCGAAGTGACTACTCCTCACCGAATCTCTGCAGGAGGAGTTTACCCAGCCACCACGGCCGGCATGATTTGGGGGTGCAGCTCTGCAGCTGTGAAACCTCCTCGGTGATTTTCCTGGGCGCACAGACTCCCTTCTCTCCTCCTGCCCAGGCTCATGCAGGAGCTTGACAATTTAAAATAAAGGCTGCAGCTCTCACTCTACTTCATTTAAAAACCAGAGTCTAGCCTGGCGGCCGAACAAATCCTGTGGATGACACTTGGCCCGGTCCATCCTTCACTTTTATCCTCTGTGGGAAGATGGAAGGCCTTTTTTCAGCCTCCCACAACCTGAAATCACTCTTAATTCTCATTGTAAGAAAGTCAAGAGTGTGAGGCCACAGGACACGAAGGACTCTAAAATGCTGCTGCCTCAGAAGTTTGTTTATAGTATCTCAACCTGGGAGCTGCTTGAGACAAATTCTTCTTCCCTTCCAAATGAGGCAACTTTATTGGGTTATTGGAATGGTCCAGAGGGGCTGTTGTCCAGGACGGGTGATCTGGCCAGCAGCCCCTCAAACCTGCCCAGGCCCATGCATCTCAGTGTCTGGGCCTGAGCAGTCGTGGAGAGGATACAGAAAGACCGCCGGGCAGTGGGAGGAGGCTGGCGTGGAGCAGCCACAAACTGCTGGGTCCCTGTGGCCAGCCCATGCTGTGGCCCTCATTCCTCTATGTGAGCGTTCCTCCATGCACCCTGGCACCTGCCCCCTCAAGTCTGCTGGGCAAAGACCCCACGCACCTGGGGGAGCACCAGCCTGGCCCTGGGCATTCCTTGCGTGACTAGAATTAATGGATCTGGCATGATCGCCTGATGGCGTCAGGACAGTGGCAGGGCTGGGGATGGGTATTGCCTCCTTCTGAATGGGGCTGTGGTGCCGAGAGCAGAAGAGGGGGCTCCCTGGGATCCCTCTCCAACTTCCACCCTGGGGGCTGCTGTCCCAGAGACCTCCCCCTTTTCACTTCATCCTCTGCCCCCTCAGGCAAGGGCTGTGGCCTTGGACACTTCCTTCTGTTGGAGCTTCACTCCAGAGTCTAAGCACCAGCCAAGCAAATGCAAATGTGGGTTCTGACTCTGTGGGGCTCAGCAGATGAGCGGACTCTGGGGTGCTGTGCGGCACCAGGAATTCAGGCGCACTGTCACTGTCATTCTCTTTCCTTTCCATTGTCGCTCGTCGGGCTGGTTTTCTCTCTGGCATCACCTCATGCAGGAGTGTTTGTTCAGCCTCTGTAGGCCCTGCAGAGGTGAGGCTTTCTCCTCTGGAGTCCTCTCCTTCACGTCAGGTTGCTTTTCCTCTCAGCGGTTGGGCCCACCTCGAAGGCATCGTGGGGATGTGTCCCCACAAAACTCTGAACTAGCTGCTCTCTGCTTCCATCTCCGTTATCCCATCCGCGCTGCCCCCACCGTCTGGTCCCGCCCTTGGCTGCAACCTCTCCGTGGGCTGCAGAGTTGAGAGCAGAAACCATGCTCCCATCAGCATGGTAGGCAGCCTCCGACCCATCACGTGCTCAGCCTCTAGGAGCGCCATCTCCCCACTAGGAGCCTCTTCAAATTTTCCTGCACATTTTCTGCATCCCTGCATCCCTCCATCAGCTGGGGCCAAACTCTGCTTGTTTGGAATGAAATGGGAGGCTTCAAGGAGACTCATCTAAATGGATAAAACAAATCTGAACTTTAGAATCTTGCTTTTAATAAGTATACGATCTCTGTAGTAGGCCAAACTCCGTAATGGCCTGTGAGACCCATGGGATCTGGCTGGCTGCCTTCCTACCTCCCTCCCAACTGCTCTCCCCAGCTCACTTGCTCCAGCCAGCTGCCTCCTTGCTGCTCTTTGAACATGCCCGGCGGCCTCCTGCCTCAGGACTCAGCAGGGGCTGTTCCATCTGTCTAGAGTTTTCTTCTTCTAATCATCATAGCTACCTTCCCTGCTCCCTACTTCAAGTCCCTGCTCACACGTCATCCAGTTAATGAGTCCTTCCTTGTCCAGGACACCGCCAGCCCCCCTCCTTCATGACTTCCCCGTTCCTAAACACTTCTCTTCTCTCCAAAGCACGTGTCACCTTCTGACAGAGGGACATGTACACATGGATGTCCATGTGTGTTTGGGGTGTGCGTGTGTGTGTGTGTGTGTGTGTGTATCTGGTATTTACGAGCTATCTCCTTCCACTACAACGTAACCCAAGAGGGCAGGATCTCCATCTGTTGTTTTTCCATCACCATCTCCAGGCACTCCTGCAACAGTGCCTGGCAGAGAGGGGCCCTCGGCCAAAGATTTGTTTGATGGACTGAAAGAAAGTAGATAAGTAGTTTCAGTGGGTCTCAGGAGAATGTTCAGGTGGCACATGGAGAAAACTGGGTGTGAGAGGAACAGAGAGAATCTTGAATTAGCATAGAAGCAGAAGCCCAGAGTGCTGGCCTGGGACGGCTTTTCCTTATTGCTAAAACTGGGGCGCCTGTGGGTGGCTCAGTTGGTTAAGCGTCTCGTTGCTCAGGCCAGGCGATCCCAGGGTCCTGGGATCGAGTCTCACCATCGGGCCTCCTGCTCAGCAGGGAGCCCGTTTCTCCCTCTGCCCCTCTCCTACCGCCAGGCTCTTTTCCTCTCTCTGACAAATAAACAAATAAAATCTTAAGAAAAGACAAGAAAAGAAACAAGTCCACAGAACGTGTATTCTCTCCCCAGGCCACAGCTCTGCAACCTTTGACCAGCAGGGCCGAGCCTAGAACTCAGGACTCCGTCGTTAGTCTGAGCCTCCTCCTGCCACTCCTGAGCAAATGGCTTCTTCTCTCAGGTGGTTGCCTATGATACCCTACGATCTCATTTAAAAGAATGAATTTGCTTAGCAAACTCTTCTGGTGGGCAGGACAAAGGCACTTTCCGGTCAGTGAAGCCCCGGAGTTTATGCCTGGTCAGATTTGGTGAGGGCGCTCTAAAAACCCTTGACCAAGGATGGCAACTCAAACATCTGTTTTAAGCAAATTCAGCGGAGTTCCTCTGCAGGAAGTCTTTTGTGAATCAAGCTTGTACACGCATCTGGATTGCTCCATGCCGTCCCTCCAAATCACTGTGGGTCCCTGGTTTACCCAGCCCCACCTCCTAGCTAAAAATTGGGAGATTAGCACTCTCGTAAATACCAGCCTGAGCTGGGAAAGGTTAAAGAGGGGCCCTGGAATGGAGAGGCAGAAGAAGGGGGCAAGGGGCTTATTCACTCTGTGGAGCTACCGCAACAACAAAAGGGGAAAGTTAAGTCTTGCTTGTTCAGGTATGTATTTCAGAAAGGCCAACAGCAGAGGGACGAGAAGCTTGTTAGAAATCACTAGGCCATTACAGCCGAGATCAGCAGCTGGCTCTTGAAATGGGGAGGACATAGATACAATCTCAGGCGCGATGAGATGGAAAAGGGCAAAGGTTCCAGTGCGCCCGGCGACACAGAACCTCTCAGAGAGTCTATTTTCGGTGAGCAGCCTCCTTGTCATCATTACCGCCAGCCTCCTTGGTGATAGGGTGTGACGTGGGGCACTCGGGTCAGGGGCCAGAGTCGAGGTCAGAGGCAAGTTCCTGACTCTCCCGTCAGTCACAGCTGCTGACTTTTCGCTATAGCGGATAGGTCGGGGACCAGGAATGGCAAACCCTGGGTCTTAAGTTTTTGACATTTACTGACAATCTTCTGCTTAAAAACTGCTTCGTGTGCATGACACGGGCTCTCCTTTCCTCGCGGAGGGCGAAGTCAGGAAGGGCTGCACGCCACGCACGGCCTGCTGGATTCTCGTGGTGCCACGCCTCTCTTTCCGTGCTCCCGCTCTGCTGTGAGCGGCCGGGTACGTGTGCAGCAGTGGGTATCTATATGCATACATGCACTACATTTCTTCTTGGCAGAACAATGAGGTGGGTGGCATTGTTCCCTCTGATGATTCTCTGAACCAAACCTTCGAATTCCTTTGTGGGAAGCTGACTGACTGACTAGCCGAAGGGCGTATTGAGACAGGGCGGGAGCATGGAGACCCATCTTCGCTCCAGCCCCTGCAGCCACCCAGCTGCTTGTGGTCTCAGGTGACCAGGGGGACCATGGCTGGGTCTGGCAGCAGGCTGGAGGGGAGCCCACGCGGTGGGGGTCCTGCTGCCTGTCCACCTGCCTTCCTGTCTCAAATACGACAGAGAGCCTGTCAGTCCAGGGCGCTCGTCAATGGCCCCTGTGATGGCCTCTTTTCCTGTGATACTCTTTGCAACTGTGAAGAATTTTGCTAAACCCTTCATTTGGCTTTTAAAAATGTCATTAACTATTTATACACGAAGTCAGAGAAATCGAAGAAGAGTGGACGAGGAGAAAAGCATCCACAGGAAGGCTGTAGAGGGATTGCCCTCACTTTTAATTATTTCCCGTATAGTGAGATTGCCTCGTGAATAAAAGACGGGGTAGGATTCTGACACTGGATCCCTTTGGTGGGGGTCGCCTTTTGGGGAATTTCTGCACATGGCCCTCAGCTGTACTGAAGTGGTGGTGTCCTTGAGATGGACAACAGGCCAAGGAGGGCAAGTTCCCTACCACTGAGGGTGGTCATTGGTGGGGGCTTTTTTTTTCTTTAAAGATTTATTCATTTGAGAGAGAGAGAGAGAGAGAGCATGAACAGGAGGCCCAGAAGGGGACAGAGAGAGAATCTCTGCCAGACCTCGCACTGAGCATGGAGTCGATCGCCGGGCTGGATCTCAGACCATGAGATCACGACGAGCCAAAAACCAAGAACTGGACGTCAGCCGACGGCACCACACCCAGGCACGCCAGATGGGAGCTCTTGACTGCTCCACTGGGATGGGCGAGGCCTTTGCTGGGCCTGGAGGAAACGCAGTGAGGGAGGCGGTTATCTGTCTGGGCACTCTGTGAAAAGCAAGGCTGTGGTCCCTGTCCTGGTCCAGAGGACCTCCTTGTGTCTGCCTCGATTTCCCTTCTGTCAGTGAATGCTTTGGAGCAGGTGCTCAGGCGATCTAGAGTGAGTGGAATGGGTGAGAGCTGGGGTGGTCCGGCTCCCCAGTGTGGGCCAGTTACACTTCCAGCTCCTTCAATGACAAAGCTCCCGCTAAGTGATCCTGGGAAGCCGCCAAACCTCTGTAGTCTCCATTTATCACCTGTAAAGGGTGACTCTTATTTTGACGAGTGGGGAGTATCGAATGAGCTAATGTGAATGTAGCAGGGCCTGGCACGTAGTGTGCTCTTTCACAGAATAGGTTGCCTTCTCGTGTCTCCTGAGAAGGCAACCTCACTGCCCACATCCCAGTCTTTCCCACTTGCGTGCTGCAGCAGGTTGGGAATGGTGCCGGGCACGTCACTGTGTGAGTCTGATCCCCGTATAAACAGGGCCCCGGGGGCACGCTAGCACACTACGCCTGGCTCTCTTGGGTCGCTGGGAGTCACAGCCGCGAGGGAAGGGTTGCTTTGCCCTGTGAGCCTATTCTGGAAGACACTGCCCGTTATAGGCAATGTCCCTGGAATACACGATCTTAGATTTTAGTACAGGAAAAAGGAAGTCCTCCTTGAGGTTGGGCTAGACCAGTTCGAGTTAAGTATCTTCATATTTCCGTTTTGGCCTTGGTTGCCAGAAAACGCAGTTAACTTGTGTGCTTAGGAGCTATGATACTTGAACCGCTTTTGTGTCACCTAACCTCTCACATCATCAGGGAAGCCCTGACTCCCCAATGTCTGGGGAAGGCCCACCTTTAGTGCACCGGTGTTCACGCTTCCTCCGATTGCACACTGTCAGGCTGGTGTGCTTCCTCCCTTTCAATGCACACACACACGCACAACGTGGTCAACACATATTATCGACACACATGTGTGCACGCCACACCTACATACACGTGTACTACCCCACCCCCAGCTGTAAGTTCCCTGAGGCCAGAGGATGTCTCTCAGCTCAGTACATCAGCACAGAACACCTGGCTTCTGACATCTGTGAGGTACCCCGCTAGCGCCATCCTGTGAGAGGTACCCTGCTAGCGCCATCGACTAGAGGTGAATGAACGAACAAGTGGTTATAGAAAACTCTTCAGTTCGGGTACCAGACGTAATCATCTTCTTCCCTTATTCAACGGGTTTGATCTTTGCATTTCCATCTTTACAATGACTGTGCACCTTTCATGGTAAACACAGCTCTAAAGCTTTTGGAATTAATGCGGTTAGGGATGTAAATAACTGAACAAATGAATAACCGACTTTCGGCCACAAGACCCCCTGTGCCAGCTCCAGCCTGCGAAGCGCCCCTGTGCTCCAGACCGTGACTCTGAGGAGAGCAGGACGGGCGTTTTGGGCTCTGTCACTTAACCGCTGTGTGCACTTGGGCAAGCTGCTCTGCCTTTCCGACCTCCTCTTGTCTTATTTATCAAAATGGAGGTAAAGAAATTTCCTTTAGAGGGTAGCGGAGACTAAACAGACCCCCAAGGGTGGTGTGTGTCTATTTGGCCCATAGGGGAGCACTCAGCAAATGTTTACGATGAAAGAGCCCAGCACGGTGATGTGCTGTGCCACATGCGTCCTGCCGCTCTAACTTCGCTGACATTCCCAGGCCGGTACTTCGCCTGACGCTCCCTTGCTGTAAGCTTGACTGCCTCGTGGCTGCACACGCTGGCTCTGCAAATCCCCAGATAAACTTCTGAACACCACTGGAGACACTGTCCAGACAAGTAATTGGTCTGCTCACTGACTTGCCGCTCATGGAGCTGGGAGGGGCCCGTGAGGTCAGGTCTGCCTCTCATTTTATGTGGGAGGAACTGGGGTTCAGTACTCCAGGCCACACTGCTGGATGCACGGCCTGGCATTAGGTGACTTCCTGACATCGGCGAGAACACCTTCCTCCTGGGCTCCCTGGCCAGGACGTGACTGTACTTGCCCCAGAGCATTGGCCCCTCTTAGTTCATGGCTTCAGGACACCACCCGTAGAGGTGCAGGCTTGTTTTATGTTTCCAGTGCTATTACACAGCCGTGATCTCATTTCATCCTCGCAGGGGACTATGTGAAGCAGGCTGGCAGGTGTTTTCATCTGGATTCCTCTGAGAGTTGGCTTAAGGCCCAGAAAGGTCAAGGGATGGGGTGGAAATCCCCTGGCTGGCTAGCGGCCCAGCTGGAGTAGAAAGGGGCCGCTGGGGACTCTGGTTCAGGGCTCTTTGCCCTGTGCCCGGTGGGCCTCCAGGGCTGGGTCCAGCAGCTGGCACAGTTCCCTGAAGTTCGCTCTGAAGAAGGTCAGAGCCTGAGTCCCAACCAGCCCAGCCTGCAGAAGCTCTGAGGGCTCTGGTAAGGCGCCTGCCCATGGCTTACATGGGATGATGGCGTCAGGGAAGACAAAGGGCTTAGCTTGAAGGCCTTGATTTGTCTCTGGGCTGGGTTTAAAGTCAAAAGCTCTGACAGGCAAAGTAC
The DNA here is from genome assembly GCF_017311325.1 of Ursus maritimus. NCBI lineage: Eukaryota > Metazoa > Chordata > Mammalia > Carnivora > Ursidae > Ursus > Ursus maritimus. The sequence goes on along the minus strand of NW_024423319.1, from coordinate 36,395,921 downwards.
AAAGACAGTATTAATGTGGCAGGGGGCTGGGGGAGGGCGGGAGGGGGAGGAAGGCTCTGAAGTCGGCCTCTGAAGCTGTATCACGATACACATCGGCCTCCGTTTGGAGGGCCACCCAGACACATGGATTGGCATTTAGCAACTTTCCAAATTTGAAATGCAGTATAAAATTAAACCACATTTAAGGGCTTTTTAAAGCATAGCCTATTTATTCAGTGGTTTTATGAAGCCCTCACCGATTTATAATCTACGCGGTAACTCACTCCACATTGCTGAGAGCTGGGTGCTAACCCTTACCTGGGAGAACCCTCTCTCCCCAGACAGAGCCAGTTCCAGTAACCCGGCCTGCAAGACGATGGAGGGGTTTCTGCTCCCTCAGGTTGGCAGATGGGACACCTGGCAGGGGGAGGTGATCTGTGTGCACCCCCTCCCCCTTGCCCTGATGACTCACTTTCCTCCTGGTCCTCTGAAATCCCTGCAGGCCTGAGCCGAGATGCAGAAAATTTATTCGTTCAACACCATTTATCTAGAGCTCCGCTCTGTGTTGACCACGGGGGGAGCCCAAGGAGGACATGGACTCGCCAGCAGGGTGGGCTTCCTTCGCAGATGCATGTCGACTGGTGCCATGAACTTTCCCCCCAGCCCCCCCCACCTTCCTCGGGAGAAGAAAGACGTGGCAGCCCCCAGGAAGATCCCCAGGCCTTGGCTCTAGCTCCTTTCAGGTGGGCAGCCAAAGGTTTTCAATTAAGTCTGTCCTGGGAGGAAAATCCTTTTGTGATACTTGGCTAACGCAAGCGACTCCTTTCTGCGGTGTCCTTCTGGAGAACGACTCGGGCCTTAGGGGGTGTTTCTTCCACTTCTGTTGGGAGGTATTTGTGCTAATAATTTGCAGTCTCAGTTACATAACCGGCCTTTTGTCAGCGGTTTTCCTCATGGGACCTTCTGTGAAGTTGAGGTTGGTTGTTCAGTAAGCATTTGAGGAATGCTCCAGAAAGCCCATGGCGCTGTAATTGTGCTTCTGTCCTGCTGGGCTCCACGTGCCACTGTGGCTCTAAGTCAGGCTTTCGAACCGTGGTGCTCTCTCTGCCCTGGGGCAGCTGCTCCTGAGCACGCTCGTCCCCTCGAAACCCCTGAGCTGCCTGCACGCCTGGTAGTGGCTCAGAATACCTGGTTTGGCCTCAGCGGATAGGGGCCATTACGGCGCGGGCAAGGGTGTGGGAGAAAGAGCCTCCTACAGGAAATGGGAGCCCAAGCCAGCCCTGAAGCCTCTTGTTAGATGTAGCTCCAACTGCAGATCTCATTATCTAAGATCTCATTAATGGCAACGACAGTAACTAACATTAACTGAGTGCCTTTTAGGCATTTAAATGCCTAATCTTATTTAATCCTATTCACGCTCCTATGAGGAGTTGGCATCATTCTCTCCATCTTGCAAGAGCTGGAACTGAGGCCAACGGGTTTAACACTCTTGTCCAGAGTCACTTAGTTGTGTTATTGGTGACGGATGGCTGGGATTTGGAAGCTGGGGCCTCCCTGCTTGTTGCTTTGTTAGCTTGTCCATTGGTACACGCACAGACCGGATGTTTTCTGTGTACTCCAGCTCTGAAATAGACATGAAGTCCTTTGCCCTGAGAAGCTCAGAATCTAAGGGGGAAGGCCTTCCTTTGAAGCGCGCCTGTGTGGGCACAGCTGGAGGGTGCGCTCAGGAGAGGGTGCAGAGCGCACAGCCCTGGAGGGCCTCGCAAGCGTAGGCCAAGCATCAGCGACTGTTGGCATCCAGGAAAGGCTCCGGCCCACGGAAGCAGGGGGGGTGCTTGAGCCGAGTCTGGAAGCTGCGGCAGGGAGATGCCAGGCAGCCCCGGGAAAGTGGGCCCCCAGCAGAAGCGCGAACAGCTCGCGCGGGACACACAGAAGATGAGGTTTTCGAAGCGCTGCCGCCAAGCACCTTGAGCGCTTCGGCGCGGCTGATTGGTGGACAGCCCGGTATCTTCAACGACAGGCTCATACGCTCGGAGAGTCTCATATGGATGTGGAGGGAAGGGCCTGTACGTGAGTTCATGGCGCTAGCCCATGGATCTTCAACAACATCGCACGCAGGCCCATCTCTGCTGTCCATCAACACCTTCTCTTTCACCTTAAAAACTGAAAACCCATTTTGCACATGGTCCCTTCTCCGGTGTCAGTGTTGTGGGCTCCCACCCTTACGCGCCAAGCCGCTGTGAAGCTGCTGAACCCAGCTACAGCGTCTGGGAATCTCTCCCTCCTTGTAAACCTCCCCCGCAGTCTTGAGCACATGGGAAGACTCCACCTTACGAAACTTGTAACTTCTGTCTCCCCTCAGTCCCCTTCCCCGCCCGTACAACCACTACAGTGACACTCTCGGAGCAGCTCCTGACCCGGGAAGGTGATGAAATTGTCCTAAATTAACCTTCTTCAGTGTCTTTCATGTCCTCTCAGAAAGTCCCTAAAGTACAGATGAACTAGGAACAGTTTAAAACGTGTTGGCTGCAAACATTAGCATAGCAGGATGCTGTAGAGGGGCAGGGACATGGTCACTCAGGCTTCACACTCTCACCACGCCTTTGGTCTCCCGATTCCACACCGGCCTCCTCTAGGTCTCCAAGCTGACCATTTCTCTTGCCCCCCAGCCTCAATTTCCAGCTCTGGATGGGAAGATTCCATATCATGAAAGGCCAGTACTCCCTGGGTTACAGTATATATTTAATATAATTCCAATAACTTACCAATGGGTTTTGTTTCCCCCTGAACTAGACAAGGTATTCTGAACTGCTATATGAAATTTGGAAAACACAAGCAAAAAACCTGAGAAATAACTTAAAAAAAAAAAAAAAAAAAGAAAAGAGCAGGGAGTGACACCAGCCCTACCAGACAACTTGCAAACACCATAAAGGTGCCTCAGTACTGGAATGATGGCGTATGTATTAGAAAAACAGACCAAAGGGACAGAACGCCCTCAAAGAGCAATACGTACCGAATCGCACAATGAACGTTACGTATTGCTATTAGCACATTTTTAGTTTTGGAAGGAGTGAATAAGCCAAAAGGAAGAGGTGGGCTCTTTAACCAGAAATAAGGGATCTCGACATGTAAAAATAACTGATGTCCAATCTCACTGGCACATAGAGGATTAAGACAATGCCCTTAATCTCATCTGTACTCTTCTCAAATCAATAGCCACCTAGCTTCAATGGCAGCATGTAGGTTAAGATATCAAGCACGCTGCACTGATGGCAACTTTCTTAGGAAACCATCTGTATATGCAAGGAGCCATGTGGCTCACAACACTGAGGTTGTATGTCCAAATATAAATAACAGTGATATAATCAAGGTTTGCTTGGCTATTAATTCTCTGACTGATCGCCCTCCTTCTGAAACTCAGCTTACCCATGTACAAATTAAAGTGATTGTACTAGATAAGCTTGCCAAGAACCTTTCAAACAGTGACACACACAACTTAATTTTTGGTGCCTAGAAGCAACCAACTGGAAGACTCAAGGACAAGCATTCAAACATGAACTGACCCTCATGTCCTGAGCCCCAAAATAATAGACAATATTAGGTCTCTTGTTTACTATCAATAGTATTCATATGCCCTGAACATGTGCCTTGTCTAAATTTAGTCATAGGATGAGTTTCCACTGAATCATAACTCACTTTTTTTTTTTAAACTCACTTTCAACCAATTCTAGGATGCATCTGTGAAACAGCTGATCACACTTACGTGGCAGATAAAACATGGTCAAAGCCAACTGGCCCATTTTGTAGAAAGAAACCAAGATAAACTAATTTATCCGTTAGAATTCTTCATGTTTTAAGTGACTAAAAACCAACTCAAAGTAATTTATATAATAAAGGGAATGTGTAGAGGAGACTCATATAACTTAAAATCCGGAGTTAAATAAAGCTTGATCCAACAACTCAAACAATGTCACTGACAACCCAGTCTCTCTACATCTTTCTACTCCTATTTCTGCAGTCCTGATTTCATCCTCATGGTAGATACTCTGGCAGTTGTAACCTTCCCACCTCATGGTAATAAAATGGCTGCTACCAATGGCTGCAATCCAGACCTCCCACTTTCATTATACTATACAGGGAAGACAGAATTTCTTGCAGTAGTGTCTGCACCAATCCTAATTCTCCATAATTAGCATAAATTAAGTCTAATATTCATCCTTGAACTAATCACTTTGGCCAGGAGGATGAGATTTTTGCTGATTTGTGGCCAGTCAGTGCCCGTCTCTGGATTTAGGAAGGAATCAACCCCATCCAAACCATAATGACTGAAAGTCAAGGAAGAATGAATTTCTCAAAGGACAGTCAGTGTATCATTTCTGGAAGAGCGCTGCTGCTGGAGAGGCAAACAACAAGTGTCAATGTTTAGCTAATGAAAATATTAGGTCTACAATATGCCAAACCAAAGAACTTTAGTTAAATATCAGAAATGCCTTATCTTTCTATATAGGTAATTAGATTCTATAACCAGTTAATTAATAAACAATAACCTGAACTTGAAGAGGTTCAAACAGGAAATAGCTTCATTTGTTTGCCCCATATTATGCTATTATGACTCCTTTTCTTGGGATGCCTGGGTGGCTCAGCCTGTTAAGCATCTCGCCTTTGGCTCAGGTCATGATCCCAGGGTTCAGGATGAGTCCTGAGTTGGGCTTTCTGCTCTGCAAGGAGCCTGCTTCTCCCTCTGCCTGCAACTCTCCCTGCTTATGCTCTCTCTCCCACTCTTCTCTGATAAATAATGAAGTCTTCAAAAGGACTCCTTTTCTTGCCCCATATTGATTCCTGGGAAGAGTGTATAGCTTTTCAGGTACTTTCAGCTATAATTACTATTTGCTTCACCTTGAACGTTAAGACTTTTTAGTTCATGAAAAATCTAGCCAGTGTAAAGTAAAACTTCAGTCTTCTAAGATCTCGCTCTTGTCTAGCTCACATCTACAGTTAGGAAGCAGGGTAATCTTTCTTCCTCTATTCCTAATGGCTGTTACACTCCTGTTCTTTCATTCTTTTTCATCCCTGTTGACTGGAACAAAAGAAAACATAAGCAAGAGTCTGTTTTTACTTAATTGGTGCTTCTAACAGCTCTCTCTTGGCTAACACTGAGGGCATTGTGACTGGCATTGAATCCAGGCTTTTAATGAAGCATGTTTGGGAGTTCTCTGAAGCTGCTTCCCCAGATGCCACAATACTGTACAGTTTCTTGATGCAGGCAATTTAAGTTCCCTAACCAGAGCTAATGCGCATTTTGAAAGCTCAATTTTTCAAAAAGAGCAGCAATTTAGTAGATCATCAGAGTGAAGTTCTTATAGGAACATGGAAAAGCCCAGAGGTTCTTATGCATTTAACACAAAAATAACCATAATAATAGCAATTGCAAGTAAAAACTATTTGCTTCTGTAAGCATCCTGTCTTAGCCTTTTTCCCCCACAAGAATTGTATGCATAAGCCTATTCTGTCTGAGCCCCTCACTCTGAATGGCATTCTATTTTCTTCTTTCATATGTCTCATCCCTTACTCACTGCTCATTTTTTGGCAGATGGTTCTTATACTGATCCCTTTATCCTTGCCTCTTCTAATACTGACTCCACCCCCACCTCTTCCAGGTTAAATCAAGTTGTGGAATTTTTTAAAGTGTAAGATAATAAAATATAGGAGAGGAAACTTTAGAAATTCCATGACATGCAGACTCTAGTCAACCATTTTTTGTTGTTGCTACTTAGAAGACCTAGATCAGAATAGTGCTAAGAGGAACTCTTTCAGGCATAAAATACCCAGTTTAAATGTTTACTTTGACTCCTGTATGTATTAATTTGACAGGTCTTTGAACTTTTTAGTCCTCCTTCCTCCATCCTCATACTGTGTTACTATATATGTCTGCCTTCTGTTCTTTGCGTTCCCTTCCTAAACTCATTTAGACATCTGTCTTTGGCCTTTTGTTCATAAGAATATTATGGTGAGTTTCTTCATTCCATTCCTCTCTTGGTAATTTTGTTTCATTTTCCTACTCTGTGCTTATTAAAAATGGAGAAGAGCTATTCATTAAACCTGATAGGCACAATGAGTCATTTAAGATAGTTACGAAACCCAATTCATAATAGTATGATCTATTCCAATGTCCCTGGAGTTATTTATGGCCTAGGGAGGCAGAGTACTTTTTGTATTCCAGAGAAGAAACAGAAAAAAGGAAGGAAGAAAACCTTTAGTTGTTCTAAATCAAATTAACTTTAAATTAGCCAGCACATATAAGAAATAAAATATTCTATGTCACTTAAATACATACAGTTGACCCTTGAACAAATGGGTGAACTGCATTGGTGCACTTATTCATGGATTTTTTCAATAAATACAAAGTAGTGTAGATGTACTTTCTCTTCTTATGATTTTTCTCAATAGCATTTTCTTTCTCTAGCTTCCTTTATTGTAAAAATACAGTGTATAATACATATAACATAGAAAATATGCGTTAATTGACTATTTATGTCATTGGTAAGCCTTGCAGTCAACAGTAGGCTACTAGTAGTTAAGTTTGGGGGAGTCAAAAGTATATGTGTTTCTGCCGGCACAGTGGGTGGGGGTGTCAGTGCCTCTAATCCCCATGTTGTTCAAAGGTGAATTATATACACATAATTCTCACACACAAACCACTCCAAAGTTTACCTGAGAGCTTACTTTCCTATTGCAGTGCTCTCTTTCTTTAGGGAAAAATTTCTTCCCCAGATAAGATGCTATTCCAGCTGGAAAAAGGACATGCATGTGCTCTCTTACACACACATGCACACAGAAATTACGGTGGTTTTAGTGTATAACTTTAGAAGATCAACTAACAATCTCCATGCTCCTATTCTTGCCCGAGGGTCTCTGGTTTTGCCATTCCCTACTTCTTTCTCTCTCACTGCTCCCCACTGCCCTCCATTTCCCTATGGGGATAGGTAACCTTTACAGTTTACTTCTTTTTTTTAGGGTGGGGCAGGGAAGGGGGCAGAGGAAGAGGGAGAGAGAATCTTACACAGGCTCCATGCCCAGTGCAGAGCCCAAAGCAGGGCTCGATCTCAGGACCCTGAGATCATGACCTGAGCTGAAGTGAAGAGTTGGATGCTTAACTGACTGAGCCAGTCAGGTGCCTCTAAAATTTACTTATTGACTTTGATTTCAAGTTCAATATACAACTTTATAATTTGCTTTTTATTCTTTTTGTTCAGGACTGAGTGTTCTGGGCTGCATTATTTGTGATTTTGATCAGATAGCTACCTCTTCAGAGACACCTAAGTTTTCATTAACAACATCCTTACTCTATCCCATAATCTAATCTTTAAGCTCTACATTCTTCATACAGGGAGAGGTTCCTCTGCTATGTCTGAGCAGTCTCATGGAGTATCCTTCATGAGAAGAGTTCTGGCCTCATAAATGTGCTTAATATTCCCTGTAAGTCCCTGATCTCTCTTCCCTTCCTTTCCTTTGCCTTCCCTTCCCAACTCCAAATCCCCTCTTCCCCTCCCGCCTTCCCTTCTCTCTCTCCTCCCTCCCCCTCCTCTCTCTCCTTTTTATTATATTCTCACTTTGGTTAATTGAAAATTTTGGTATCAAGAGGCTCAATCCTTAATTCTGATGAATTTACACTCTTCCGTGGCAACAACTAATTCCAATTGTAGGGCTAAGCGTTTTGCTGAGTCATTTACTCCAAGGAGGCTAAATTCTTCTTTCTCTATTTCCCAACTTTGACAGCCACCTTCTATCAATAATGTATGCCACTCCCAAGTAATGATAGATTCCTTTTTATCCTCATTGTCACTACCAAAAGATCCAGAGAATATTTGCAAGACACATACATATTCAGATCCCTTTTGTATAAATGTTCCTCTAAGTAGTTACTCAGATATGACCATGTCAAAGCTATCTCTTAGTAGTACTTCTGTAATGTCTCCATCAAGATGTGCATCTTGCCATGCATGAGCACCTGGATTTGTTTATTCACTCAACAGACAGAATGAGCTCTTGCTACTCTTCTGGCTACTGGTGGTGGAGCAATGAACAAAAATGGCATGGTTCTGCCATCATGGAGTTTTCATTTAGTGACACATTTCATTTAGAGACATGTAACAAACAAGTGAACAGATTGATAAAATCATTTGTGATAGTGCTAAGCACTGAGGAAAAAGAGGATAACATGCAAGAGACTAGTTGGGGGCATTTTATAGTGAATGGTTAGGGAAGGTCTCTTTGATGATGTGAAATTTGAGTTAAGACCAGAAAGATGAGAAGGAAAAGCTAGTAAAGATTTAGAGAAAAAGTGTTTTCAGGTACAGAGAACAGCCGCAGCATGGACTCAGTTTGGAGTGTTTCAAAAGCAAAAAGATCAGTGTAGCAGGATCAGAATGAGCAAAAGGCAGCATGGTAAGAAATGAGATCATAGGGATGGACAGGGGAAGTTTCTTGATAAAGAAAGTTTTATAAAAGCTTTACTATAATACACATGGCTTAAAGGTCTACACAGAAGGTTTACTTTACAGTGCCTTCCTTCCCCAGTAGACTCTCTCAGCCCCCTTACCTACATCTGGAGTAACCAACCATCCTGGCTTTTCTGGAACTGTCCTGATTCTAATGCTGTAAGTCCAAGGTGGAAACCCTCCAAGTCCTAGGCAAACTAGGATAGTTAGGTATCCTATCACATCTTGGATCTCTTGTCTCTAACATGTACAAATACCATTCCAATGCCTGAGTATATCTCTCCCAAGATTGCATGGCAAAAAGACACAAACTGTACTCTGCACCTACTTTACCTCCTTTCTTTTATCTCAAACCTCAGTTCCCCTTATTTTCTTTCTCAAGGAGGAGACAAACTAAACTGTTCAGGGAAGGGGGGAGGTGGGAGAGAAATGAGTTTGAGACTTAAGGAGAGATAAGCTCTGAAACAGACTTTGTGATGGGAACACTTGGAAGTCAGTGAAAACAGTAAAAGGTTGGCAGATTGGCAGCAAAGGCCCACTCGATGCCAGAGAGCATGACTTGGAAATAGATCAGCTCTGCAAGGTTCTGTGGCCCTTCCTAACTGCAGGGAAACCAAGAAATGCATCATCATTTTTCCTATTAAATGCTTGAGGGTCTCCAGGGCAAGGTGCTATCTGCATTGAAATTCGTCCCAAGAGGACAACTGCTTTTAAATCAAGGGTAAGAGGAAATGCATTAGTAAATGATAGGGTCACCTGTGATATAAGCTCCTTGCTTATTGTTGGTGTCATCTCCAGGAGTTCACAGCAGTTTGCCAACTGCCCATAGATTCAGGAAGCCCTACACACACACTTATGCTGGAGTTGGACCATCAGTAACAAGCTTCTGATATTTGCATCTTAAGTGTAACCATTTGGTAGATAAACAAGACACAGAAGTTGAATCACAGTTTCACTGCAAAAATAGACACCTGCTCGGTTAGATTGACCTTTGTGAAGTGCCCTTTAATTTCAGATGCTCCTATTTTTGCTGTTGTCTTTTTTAAATAAAAGCTCATTATCTGAAGCACCATTAACCTTCAGCACTATTGACATAAATATGACGCATTCTCCATATTAAACACAAATTGTTCAGCAGTTTGAGGACTGACCCATAAGCAGGACATACAGGAGGTGAACACAGTGAAATGCACAGGTAGTTGGGGAGCCAGAGGCACTAATGGAGGATATTTTGGGAGGAGATAGGTGAGGAGGGAGGGAGAGCAAAATAATATCTGATTATTAAGGGGCTTTGCTTTAGCTAACCATTATAGATGCATGAATAATTTTTGGTTTAGAAACACTAGTGTAACTCCCTCAGTACCATGAACATCATAGGCAGGCATTCAGTAAGATTTGTTGAATTGAATGGGAACAGGAAGAACATGAGTAAAGCATCTACTTTATCTAATAGTTGCAAAGTTAATTTTGACAGAGTTTCCAATCTCCTTCCAAAGAAGTAAATGTGATTGACTTGGATTTTGTCTTCCATGGTTTCCCTAACACAAGACTGTAATTGTCGTGAGACCATGTAGGCTATTGCTTAGGCCATTGTGTGTGTGGTCTAGAGGGCACCCTCCCCAACACACCCACCACTCCCCACTAAGACCCATTCACAAACATAAAGCGAAACTGAAATTCCAATATGACGGATTTATTTCTCTGGCTTCAAAGCACTGGGGCTTCAGAAATGGGCTGTTGATAAATAATAATTTTGGAAGTCCTAAGACTTAAAAGCAATTGTTGGGTTGGACATCAGCATCTTGGCATGACTTTATAACTCTGAATTGCATTCCAGTATATTCACTGAGATCTGGGGAAAATGGATATTTTTGATGAGGGGTGATGCTGGTGGGAGTACAAGGAATAAAGAACAGTTCCAGAGCATGGATTATAGCTGGGGAAGGCAGGAAGAATAACAGAGCTACTATGGAACCAGAGCAGAAAGTGATATAAAAAGACGGGTAAGAGCAAGAAGAAATATAAATAATCAAATGGCCAGCAGATGGGGAAAAGAGAATGAACTAGGTTAAACAAAGTCTGGATTATTTATTGGTATTGAGTAGTATCATACTGCCATGAATGCTTTATGAAATGATGCATTTTCTGAGATCAAATTATTGCTAATATTAATTCAATTCAAAAGTATTTACTGCATACTTATTGTATGTCGCACTGTGCTAGGTATATGCAATGACAGAGCCTGTTACTTGAGCTTACAGTCTGGTAGAGATTACTTGTATTACAAACCATGTATAGGATATAAAATGAGTAGGTCATTGTATAAGGGAGCATGGAGGAGGTGCCTACTCCAGTCTTAGGTAGGGTTGGGGAAGGCTTCTAGGAGGAAAATACCTTTAAATTACTATAAACAACTTAAATACTTTTGGGCTATCATACCGGGTTAGATACTTCCAACTTACTTCTGCTGGTTGTCATTCCTCTGGCTAGGAGACACTCAGCTATGCAGGGATTTAATCTTCATAGATTAAGACAGTCAAATCACCAATGTGAAATACTTTTTGGTGCCTATTCAACTTACTTCATAAGAAGTTTGTAGACTCCTGGGAAGGTCACCTGACTCACAAGGTAGAAACAGTTATTTAATGTTGATGTTAGAGATCTGTCTGAACCACTAATTGGACTATTTGACCTCTAATGTCCTTCTGACTTGGAATTCTCATGATTTTTACCCTAGATAGTCTGCGCTCACTTCTATGCTCTTTCTGTAACCTCATGCAACCTGCCTAAGTGTAAGGATATTAGGGAGGTACAAACTACAAACACGTAGACCATAGGCTCAGCTTTCTCCAACTTGGGAAAAAGTCTTCTTCTGCCCTCTCAGTCACGGCTGCCTCTGAACCTGTTAAGGTCCTCCTTCCCCTGATTATTCAAGCTAGATGTCTTCTGAACCTAGCTTGCACTCCTGAACTAAGCTCCTTGGTTGTTCAGGAAGCTTCTATCTCCTCTTGTGCAGAGCACCTACTGACTTAAAGACCTTCCTTCTTTCCTTCACTTCTGATGGTCTCCTGAAAACTTAGATTCTGCTTGAGCTGTGGCTTACAGTAACCCACAGGCATTTTCAACTTCCCCAAGGAAAGAGAGAGGCTTCTCTTGTTGCAGCCATTAGACAATACCAATATGTTATGACACCGGAGGCAGTGTAATTAGATAGAAAGTACATCACTGACACAAATATAAACTGCTAAAGATCCTACAATGCACAGGAGAGCCCGTTCCCTCAACAAAACAGTGTGTTTTAGTTCAGCTCTGCTTTGCCCTGGCTGTGGGATCTTGAGTAAGTCATTTATTTTTTCTGTGTCTTGGTTTCTTCTTGAAAAAGAGGTGCTAATGGATGTGACAGTGCTCTGGAAAGTAGAATATTCAAGAAAAGTAAGGTAATAATAATTAGTATAATCACCATTGCCACCACCATCATCATCATATGCAGACCTGACATATGCTACACAGATGACACACCCAGGTGTACACATTGGCAAGTGACTTCTCATAAAGTCTAAATAACGCGATACCCCTCCCCACCCAGCAGTTGCCTCTAGGGAAAGATGAGGTGGTGATTTTGGAGTTTATGGCAGGGTAGGTGCTCATGTAACTAAGCTTCTCCATCTGGATAACTGCTCTGCTCGCCAGAGCTAGTATCGTTTATTCAGGGGCTTATTTCACCAATATGCTAGGCTGCCTTCCCAGGGTCTGACACACATTCTTCATACACCCCTGCCTGGCAAATTCTTTTGAAGGCAGACCTCCCTCCCTTTTTTTTTTATATTCACAATCCATAAACTTGTGCAAACTTCAAGTGTGTTTGCATTTGTAGTGTTCACAATAATATATATATATATATATATATATATATATATATATATATATATATATATATATGTGTGTGTGTGTGTGTACTTGATAGGGACAGAATAAAAATGACAACTCTTTCTTCTTTAGTTGAGGACCCAAAATACCAAATGGTAAGGCTGGAGATCTGGTTTGAGGCAGCTTTGACCAGCCCTGAAATGGAATCCTGAGAGTCCCATTCTGACTCCAATAAATAGGGTATGGGCTCCCAGCTGTGGGGGTAATGGAGATGGCTGGGTGGTTGCCTTTCAGGCAAGTTGTCCTGCCTAGAGCACAGCTGAGAAGTAAGGAAGCTGTATAAAGGACTACTAATAGCCAAAATAGCTACTATATTTCCTAACATTCATATCCTTTATACAGGAAGAAAACCCCTTCATCCTCACCCTATACCAATAGAGTTTTATTTTGTATACAGCTCTGATATAATCGGCCATTTCTCTTCCCTGTCTATAGTAGATTAGAAACAGCAAAATAGAAAGGAAACAAAGCACAGAACTCCCCCATCCCTACTGCTAGGTTATTAGTGTCAGTCATGCTGATAACTTCAAGAAATGACACAGGAGTGGAAACTGATAACTGAAAAGACCCAAGAATGGAAAACTTCAGCTCTTTGGGAACTTTGAGTGCCATGGCAAATAACAACTGTCCTCGAAGTCCCTAAAGTCATCATGACATGAAAGCAACATACAATGCTTAATGATTCATTAGGAAGAAAAAAACCCTAAATTATATTAGATATCTTCTCTTTAAGAAGCACAGCCCTCTGTGTGTAATATTAAAGAATGTTGTAATGAAAAAAAACACTGAAACTCAAAAATCTCATCTTTTCCATTGATTCTTTCACTTTTGAAATATGAATTGAGTACTCTGCTATGTGCCAGACACTGGGGACAAAATGGTGAACGATACATAGCCCATGCCACCTTGGCGATCACATTCTAGTGAGAGAAACAAAGGAACAAGTGGTTAACATGCAGGGTGAGAAGGGGATTAACAGGGTGCTAAGAGACCACACAGCAGTGACATTGGATATGAGCATTCAGGGAAGCCTTCCTGGAGGATATGATGTCTAAGTTGGTAAGTTACCAGACAAAAATAAGGAAGGTGAGTAGTTCTGTAGAAGGAACATATTTGTGGAAATACAAGTAGTTCAGTGGGGGAGGGAAAGATAAGTGAGTGACAGATAACAGGTTTAGATGTTTGACATTTTTCATGAAGACAATGGGAACCCACTGAAGAGTTTTAAGTTACTGTAACATGAATCAATTTAAAAATTTTTAAATGTTTACTTTAGCTACAGTGTGGGTTGTGGATTGAAGGAAGCAAGACTGACAACAGGGAGTAGAGTTGGGAGGCTGTTTTAGTGACCCAAGTGAAAGAAAATGAAGGCCTGGTTTAAGACAGTGGCCATATCAATGGAGAGATGATGGATTTGATAGAGATTTAGAAATGGCATTGATAGGACATTGTGAATGTCTGATGAGAGAGAGAAAGGAATCAAGTATAATGCCCAATTTCTTAGCATGTACAACAGGGTAGATAGTGGCTGTGCCATTCCATTTAGTAGTTCCTACTTGGCCACACACTAGCTTTTAAATCAAATTCAGTTTCCTCATTTGCAAAATGAGGAATTTGGACTAGATCATTGGTTCTCAATAGGAGAGATTTTGTCCCTTACCCAGGGTACATTTGGCAATGTCTGGACATATTTTAATTGTCACATCCAGGGGAAGGGATGTTACTGGCATTTAGTGGGTAGAGGCTAAAGATACTGCTAAAGATCCTACAATGCACAGGAGAGCCCTTTCCCCTCAACAAAGACTTATTTGGTTCAAAAAAGTCAATAGTGCCAAAGTTGTGAAACCCTGGGCTAGACAATATAAAGGACTTGGATTAAACTCAGAGGTCTCTTCAAAGTTTATGAGTTTACAAGCTAGACTGGTTATGCACATTTTGACACTTTAAGGATCAGTTTTAGTGACCTGGAAGCTTCTCTTTTGTGGACCAGCTGGATAAATGAAGCATCACTAAAATTATTGGACTGTTAATAACCAGACATTGGTGAATGTAGTCTCAATAACCTAAGCCAATTTTCAAGAGTTTTGGGGTGAATCGTGTGCTGCAAGTATTTAGAGTATATGTGCACATGGCACTTAGAGTGTACCTGCAAACTTATTCTAATCTTTTAGAGACCCAGAGTGCCTCTTGCCCATGTTCTTTTTGTTGAGCATGCAGTATACCCACTTGCATATTAGGGAAAAGAGAAAAGAAAGAAATGATGGGGCTGTGGCAGTTCCTGCCTAAACTGTGTATCTCCTAGAATTGTTCTTGGCACCAGAAGACCTGTTCATGCAGCTTTAGGCCCCATGTATGTGACTACTGGCAGAGGCCCCACAGAGTATCTACCCCAGGCCAAGATATACTAAGATTTTATTTATTTATTTATTTGAGCAAGAGCATGAGCGAGAGAGCAGAAACAGGGGGAGAAGCAGAGGCAGAGGGAGAAGCAGACTCCCAGCTGAGCAGGGAGCCCAATGCGGGACTCAATCCCAGGACCCTGGGATCGTAACCCGAGCCAAAGTCAGACACTTAACCAACTGAAACACCTAGGTGCCCCATCGCCAGGCCAAGATATTTTCTAAGCTTTTGGCTTTAGAGTATATCTTCAATTGTGATAACAGGTGCTGTTCTCCCATTCTGTATTAAGAGACACCCTTCCTGAAGTTGTGTCTCCCACTGTCAGGCCTGGATTATTCAGGGGCTTCCTCATAGAAAGGTAATGAAACTCATGCCATCTGTGTAGGGCTATGCAGCTCCCATTCAGAATCTTCCATAGCCATGTAGGCAATGGAGTACTTACATCAGGCCTTAACAGCACATAGTAGGCATTCAATAAGTAAATGCTCATTGAATGAATAAATGAGGTCCTTGCATTTTGGGCAACAAAGTGAGGAACTCCTGAGTTCCTTGGAAGGAAAAAAGACAAATCTACTTTTTATTAGTAAATATTTACTGAGTGCCCACTATGTGGCAACACTGTCCAAAGTACTTAGGGATTTTCAAATCTGATGTCTATAGACTGACTTTGTGTCCCCTACCCTCACAAAAAAATTCATATATAGAAACCTAATCCCCAATTTGATGGCATTAGGAGGTGGGGTCTTTGGGAAATTCTTGGGTCATGAGAATGGAACCCTCATGAATGAGATTAGTATCCTTATTAAAGAAGCCCCAGAAAGCTCCCTAACCCCTTCTACCATGTTGGGGCACAGCAAAAAGTCAACTGTCTATGAACCAGGAAGTAGGCTTTCACCAGATACTGAATCTGCTGGACACTTCATCTTGGACTTCTAAGGCTCCAGAACTGTGAGAAGGAAATTTGTTTCTAGTCCATGGTATTTCTGTCATAGCAGCCCAAACAGACTAAGACACTGACGTATGCTTTAATATAATCCCTCGGGCTAGAAGCTGGAAGACCATCTAGAAGTCTATTGCAACAATCATAAGCAAGTAATAATGGTGGTCAAAACCAGCATGACTGCAGTGAATGTGGTAAGAAAAAGGTGGATTCTGGATAGATTTTGAATGTAAAGCCAACAAGTTTTCCTAATGAATTGGATGTGGCTGTAAGAGAAGAGAGGATTCGAGGATGACTCCAAAGTTTTGAACCTAAGCAATAAGAAGTACGGAGTTGCCAACAGTGATGAAGTACAGTGTACATGAGTTGAGATTCAGTTTTGGACCTAGTAAATTTGAAATGCATATGAGACAGCCAAGTAAAGATGTCAGGAAGGCAATTGGTTGTATAATCGTTTGGAGAGGGGTGTGAGATGAAGATATAAAACCCATGAGACTGGATGAAAATATCAAGAAAGGGTGTAGAGATGGAGAGAAAAGCAGTATCTGGATCCAGTAATAATAGGCCTTTATAGTTTGACCAAGGACTAATTCTGCCTGCCTGCTTTTTGTGGAGTGAGCATTGCAGCAGCTAACCTGCCCCCAGTAGCCTTGAGAAAGGGGTTTGGGCTTTTAGAACCTCAACTCTCTAGCCCATGTCCTATTGTGCATTTCTCTCATGGCAACAACAGCCATATTTTCTGTGTGATATTTAAACCTCAAGAGGTTACTTGGTTATAAATATTTATCATTTCCCCCAGGCTAATATAATGATTATTAATCCTAGCTGAATAAGAATCCATTCTTACTGGGGTGAAAAGATTTTTTTTTCTCGGTATAATTCATATGCAAATATTTTGAAAAGCAGTTTGAAATGCAAGCTGCCACCTGTCAGTTTGCTTTATGCAAGGGTGGGGTGGGGGGAAGGCACCATTGTCCGGAATTCTGAGAAGAGCAAGCTTTGCCTCGCTCCACTTATCTTCATTTTGTTGTTTGCAGAATGAAAGTCTCAAATAGTAGATATTACTTTAGGTAGAAGAGTCGCTCCCAATGCTGTTGTGCAGTATTTGTCATCATTTTAAAAGATATATCTCTTGCTTTTGAGGGCACCTTGCTCCTCTTAACTCTGCACACAGACTCAAAGATGGGAGCACTGATTTCTTTTTTTTTTTTTAAGATTTTATTTATTAATTTGACAGAGAGAAACAGCCAGCGAGAGAGGGAACACAAGCAGGGGGAGTGGGAGAGGAAGAAGCAGGCTCCCAGTGGAGCAAGGAGCCTGATGTAGGGTTCGATCCCAGAAGGCGGCAGACGCTTAAGGACTGCGCCACCCAGGCGCCCCGGGAGCACTGATTTCTAAAGGAGGAACAGGAAAAGGAAAATCAGTAAATAGTTGGCTGAAGCATTTCTCCAAGGTCACCATGTTCCCTGCTCTGCCTCTCAGATAGGACTGCTCCCGGAATTGGTCCTAATTTCCTTGAAACTGTTTACAGATATTTCACATCATAATCAGAATAAATCAATCTTGGTTTCTAAGTTTTATAGTTCTGGTGACAATGATAATTCACACAGCAAGGCTCTTGGTGCAGATGCACACATGCTAGGATAACAGTCTTTTAACAGACTTTCTAGAGGACACCCAGACACAGTTTTAAGAAAATCAATGGCCAGATTCTCAATTTTTATAAGTGTATTTTAAAAAATAGATCTGTTAGGGCATCTGGGTGGCTCAGTTGGTTAAGCGTTTGACTCTTGGTTTTGGCTCAGGTTGTGATCTCAGGGTCCTGAGATTGAGCTCCGTGTTGGCACTCAGCATGAAGTCTGCTTAAGATTCTCTCTCTGCCTCTCTTTCTGTCCCTCCTCTCTGCTCTCTCTCTCTCTCTACAGGAAATAAATAAATCTTTAAAAAATAGATCCATAGTTAGACTGTCATGCTAGTTCTCCAATGAACCTCTTCTTTTAAAGTCCTTTTCCTGCTCTACAAAAGAAAGGCATACCTCTCACCCATCCTGAGTAACTATGATGTAGTCCATCTTCTGACTATTGTTAAAGAATGCAATATTCTGGACAGAAGGCCTAGTGAGAGTAATATAAAGAGAATAACTTGATATGAAATGCCTTTTGTAAGTTCCGTATTTACTATTAGCCAAATACAGTATCTTCTACTTGCTGTTAATTTCCACAAAGTACATTAAACTGAAATCTTAAAAGCATAACATCTACTTATATATAGGAGTATGACAAAATGTTCCCCAAATGTGCAATCTAGTACGTAATAACTTGAACCTTAGAATATCACCGTCATTTCATTAGGGTTAATTTCTCCCTCTGAGATACGTGCTATTTCTGTCAAATTGTTTTCAGCCATGAAATGAAATTATTGACCTATGTATGTATAATAATTCTCAAACGTCCATCTCTCTATTCATCTGTCACACCATTTAAAGGCACTTTGAAGCCATCTATGTTAGAAATTGAAATTTAACATCAAATATTTAGATCCTAATTCACAGTCTATGGGAAAAAAACATAATACACACAATTTTAAACTTTATGAGTTTTTTCTACTCCAGTTTTGTCTAATTTCAGGTCCATAGAAAAGGTGCCTCTAAGTGAAGGAGTTACATATATAACTAATATGTTTATTATTTTTATAAATAAACTGCTTTTGTTGATGCACGAAGTACATACAAAAAGTATGCAAACTATAAATGTACATCTTTATAAATTATTGCAAATAGACTCATGTAAGCAGTCAAAAACTAAAAGCATTTCCAGCACTACAGAAGGCCCCTTGAGCTTTCTAATCACTATGTCATTCTTCTTCTCTATAGGTAAATGCTCTCCTGAGTTCTGACAACATCGATTTGTCTGTTTTTTCACTTTCTTTAAATTGAATTATACAGCATATATTTTAGTGTGACTGGTTTCTTTTATTCAATGTTATTTTTGAGAGATTCATCTACGTTGTTTAGTGTGGCAGTATCCATTTATTTCCATTACCACATAATATTCTACTGCATGAACAAAACCTAATTTATTCATCATTTCTACTATTGATGGACATTAGAGTTATTTCCAGTTTGGGGCTATTACAAACAATGCTACTATGTTTGTGTCTTGAGGATAAGAGGGTTTTTACTCCTTGCCCAGAGGCAGATGATTCTTCTACTCCTGCCTCAGAAGCAATGGATTTTTGCCTGGACCTTAAGGAAGAAAAGTTTTGTTGTCCCACAAACAACAGCTTAACCCTGACTTCTTAGGAAAGAAGGATGCTGGGGAGCAACCGAGACTCTTACCTATCTGTCAAGTAGCTGCTAATCACATACTGCACCACCAAGGCATGGAAGCTCTTTCAATCTCTTGGCCTGCCTCCAATCTTCTTTACAAGCACCTGGAAACTTCTTCTATTAATCTGTTTGTCAATCTTTATGTCAATACCACACTGCCTTCATTAGTATAGTTGTATGGTAAATTTTGAAATCAGTTTTAGTAATTCATCCGATTTTGTTCTTCTCTAAGATTTTCTTGGTTGTTCTTGATTCTTTGTACTTCTATATACATTTTAGAATTAGCTTGTCATTTTTTTCTACAAAAATATCACTGCAACTTTCATTGATTTATAGATTAATTTGGGATGACTGACATTTTACAGAATAAGCCTTCCAATCCACAAACATGGTATATATCTCCATTTATTTAACTCTTTTGAATTTTATCTCCAAAATATTCTGAAGTTTTTTGTATTGACACCTTTCATATTTTCTGCTAGATTTATTCCTAGGTGAAGTGGAAACTGTGGTGTATTACCCATATCTTCTCCTTCAGAACTAAGAAACATTTCAGTCAAACGCTGCTGGGAGTCTTGGGGATTGAAGGCTTTTGGCTGAGTCTTTTCCCAAGAATTTCCCTCAGCTGAAGAGAAATCCCTTGCCCTAAGTCTCACCCCCCTCCCAGTGACTGGTTGATACGGGAAAGTAGTTAAAAAGCCTTGTTCTCTTGCCACAACAGTAGGATTGCCAGATAAAATACAGACACCCAGTTAAATCTGAATTTCAGATAAACAAGAATTCTTGTATTAATGTTTAAACATACTTATACTAAAACTTACACCCTCTCTATCCAAAATTCAAATTTAGCTTAGCAGCTTATTTTTCATTTGATTTTATTTTGTTTTGTTTTTAAGTAATTCTGTCAATGATACTCAAGGGTAGACAACTGTGAAGTGCCATTCCAACTTCAGAGAGTCCCTTGGCTTTTTTTCCCTAAAGATTTTATTTATTATTTATTTGAGAGAGAGATAGCGAGAGAAAGCATGAGCAGGGGAAGGGGATGAAGCAGGGAGCCTGACGTGGGGCTCGATCCCAGGACCCCGAGATCATGATTTGAGCCAAAGGCAGATGCCCAACCAAATGAACCACCCAGGCACCGCAAGAGTCCCTTGGCTTTGAATGAGGCTGTGTTGCTATTGTATTGCACTTCAACCCTTCCTTTCCGTAATTCTACTTCTTCCATTCCCTCACAAGTGTTGATTCTAAAGGTACTCTGCAATAATCTTACAGCATACAAATCTTTGTTTCAGAGCCTATTATCCAAGCCTATTGGTACCAGGGGCAGTCAGAAGATGCAGACTAAAAATAGAATTTTGAAACTGAATAACCCACTGGGCATCTGGTAGTTAGAACTCCATCACTAGCACTAGGTAGATCTCCTGGCCGTGCTCTAGTGGTGAAATGGTTAAAACTTTCATATGTGGTGAACAAGGATGGGATACTAGTTGAAGAGACTGCATTGGTTACTGGTGGGTATAATATCAAGCTTTCCAGAGTTTTGAGAGAAATACTAATTATAAAGAAAATGGCATCAGATAGCTCTTTGTGAATGCCATCAATGCATTGAAGAAAGACAATGAATGGCTGAGGGTGATTAACCACCAACTGAAGATAAAGTGTGAAAGTTGAAGGGTATATTTGGCAGCATATAAAAACACTCTTACCTCCTGCGGAGGAAAGGGAAAAACTGAGAATCAGACTCAGGACTTACCCATATAAGTAGTAGTAGTCCAGAGAAAGTTGATTTCTCAGTCACAGAAAATCTGTGTCAAATTTGGATCCTTAATTATGTAGGAGTCCTGGGACTTGCAATGAAGACAACAGGGACATATAACTAAAAATCCTGGGAATCCCAGTTCCCTTGAGCCCCATAGGCCTGTGGAAGTGGTCTACTTCTCCCTGTTAAAGACTAGCATTCCTCCTTTACTTGAAGATGATGCAGAAGACTCTGCCTTACAAGCAATATGTGATTCCCTCATAGTCTACTCCTATCTCCCCTCCTAGACCAGAAACTAGTGCCAAGTCACAACATAAACTGAAGCTGCAAAGGAAGAGAAGCGATTATGTCCCAAAACAGATTCAGGGCCTGGCAAAGAGAAGCCAGGAAAGTTATGTGTGGGATTGACTCATGAAGGTGTTGGATCAAGGTGGAGGGGAAGGGGCAATAAAAGATTGAATAAAAGACAGTATATTGATATGGAAGCATTCTCCATTGATCCAGGCTTTACCACTCTGACTAGGACCTTGAGAACCAGTGCTAAGAAGCTGCTAGGTTCTTACAAACTTAGAGAAAGTGATGTGTTACACTTAGTGAAGTAGACATACCAGGACTGTCATAGGAGACGGTGAAAGAAGAGATCAGAAGGCTCAGAGAAGAGAGGATGTTATAGTGGGTATACCACATAAGGCTGGGAAACTCACTGATTATGTTCTGTGAGAGGACTAAGGGGCACTCAAAGCAATAAGGAATGTGCTGGTGACGAGGTGGACTAGCATTGTTGAAAAGTTTAGGAGGGACTGTCTTTGGGCTGGGGATGATGGCTGAAAATGCTATTACAAAACTTAAGTCACTGATAGCCAGAGGGAGGAAATAATCCTGAAATAATGGGGGTCAGCTGATGGTGCTTTACCATCAAAAACAAATAATGGTTAATAATACATTTATATGGTTTCACTCATATGTGGAACATAAGGAATAGCACGGAGGACATTAGGGGAAGGAAGGGAAAACTGAAGGGGGGGAATCAGAGGGTGAGATGAACCATGAGAGACTATGGACTCCAGGAAACAATCTGAGGGTTTCAAAGCGGAAGGGGGTGGGAGGATGGGGTAGCCCTGTGATGGGTATTAAGGAGGGCATGTGTTGTAGTGAGCAAAGGGTGTTATACGCAAATAATGAATCATGGAGCACTACATTAAAAACTAATGATGTCCTGTATGGTGACTAACATAATAACAAAAAAATAATACATTGCATCCCTAGAGGCAAGACAAATTGGTAGCCCCCCCCACAAAAAAAGATATTTTCCAATCTATACCACACATCAGTAAACTATAACCCGTGGACTAATAGTCTATTTTCTATAAATATTTAAGTTTTTATTGGAATACAGCCATGACTATTTATTTTCATATTGTCTATGGTTGCTTTCACAGTACAATAACAGAACTGGGTAGTTGTGACAGGGACAAGATGACTTGCAAGTGTAAAACATTTGAATAAAAATTTCAGAGGGGAGGGGGGTGGGGGAATGGGATAGGCTGGTGATGGGTAGTAAGGAGGGCATGTATTGCATGGTGCACTGGGTGTTATACACAACTGATGAATCATGGAACTTTACATCAAAAACCAGGGATGTACTGTATGATGACTAACATAATAAAAAAATATTTTAAAAAATTTGCTAACCTCAGACTTATATAATCAAGAAAAATTCAAGATGGACAATCAGGAGGCTAAGCACAATTACAGCAATAAAAATTCACAGTATCTTGCCCAATTTCAAGGCTGGACGTGTATTAGTTTTCAGGCCTCAAATACTTGCAACACCACAGCAAATATATACAGTATGTTTTTCCTCAGTCTTTCTATAGCATTGACTCAACTAGGAGTGATTTTGCCCTCCAGGGTATATTGAACAATGCTTGGAGACATTTTTGATTGTCTTGTTTGGGAGGATACTACTGTCATCTAGTGTGTAGAAGCCAAGAATGCTGCCAAACATCTTGTGCACAGAACCTGATGCACAACAAAGAATTATCCAGCCCCAAATCTCAATAGTATAAGGTTGAGAAACCCTGCCCTAAAGTTACCTATGGTCATTTACTCAGATAAGTCTACACAGGGGAAAAAAGAATACCCAACTATTTCAAGAACCGTTGAGTCTGAGTTGACATTAATATTCAAGGACTAGAATCATTATCACTGACCACCCCTTCTGAATGGGAAAGTATGGGATAACCCAAAATCAATTTACAGGGAATCTATAGTCCAAACCCATAGGTATTTCCCAAGTCTTCAAATGTCTAGTTGGAATGTATAGTTGTCAGAACCCTGCTCTAGTTAGAAGGCCTATAGGGTATGAGCTATCATAATAGGGGAAGGCCCAGTGGAAGCCTCTCAAACTCCCCTCCACCAAACCCCAGGCTAAGATTGTAAATAAAAAGTAATATTACAGCCCAAGTAAAATGGTATTGATTAGTGCCCTCCTTAAAGATCTTAAGGCTTGTGGTCCCCATCCTATCTTCATTTAATTTACCAGTCTGGTTCTTAGAAAAACCACACATTTAGTGCAGGATAACAATGGATTCAAGCAAATAAACCTCCACAGCAACTGCTGGAACAGAAATTTTATCTTTGCTAGAGCTGATTAACAAGGCCCCATATACTTGGTATACAGTCATTGATCTGGTAGATGAGTCCTTTTCCATCCTTATCAAGAAGAAGGATCAGAAGCACTTTGCATTTACTTGGAACACGTAACAGACTACATATATATTCTTGACACCAGTATTGTTAATTCAACTGTTCTCTTTAGATAGCACCAAGAATTCTTATTTTTCTAAACATTCTACATAGCGTATATTGGTGCATTATATCAATGATGTCATGTGAACCAGACAAGATGAAAAATAAGTAATTGAAGGCATTGGTAAGAAATGTGAGCATCAGAAGGCAGGAGATACAGCCTATAAAGGTTAAGAAGGTCATGACATTATTAAAAATTTTAGGATTGATCTGGGATATTCCGGAATAACCCCTTCAAAGCAAAGGATAACTAATCATACTTCTCATCACTAAAAAGAGAGAACTATACTTGATAGGAGTGCTGGAGATAGCATATCTCAATATATTACTTGATGACATGAAAGGCTGCCAGCTGTGAGTAGGGCACAGAACAGGAAAAGGTTCCATGGCAGGTCCAGGCTGCCATCTAAGTAGCCCTGTTGCTTGGGTCATATGACTTAACAAACCCCATGGTATTCAAGGTATTGGGGGTAAAAAAAGGTGCCATGTGGAATTTATCACAAGTTTCAATAGGAGAATTACAGTATAAACCAATGAGTTCTTTTTTTAAAAGATTATTTATTTATTTATTTGACAGAGAAAGAGAGCACAAGCAGGGGGAGCAGCAGAGGAAGAGGGAGAAGCAGGCTCTGTGCCAAGCACAGAGCCCGATGTGGGACTCGATCCCAGGACCCTGGGGTCATGACCCAAACTGAAGGCAAATGCTTAACCAACTGAGCCACCCAGGCATCCCTAGACCAATGAGTTTTGAAGCAAATCCAAGCCACTTTCAATGGAAAATTGCATACCATTTCAAGACCAGCCCCTGACATGCTATAAACCATTAGGAGAGTGCCTCACCATGGAACAAGTGGCTACATGGCCAGAAATATCCACCGTGAGTTGGGCTGTAAGAGACTGTGGACTGAGTTATAAGATTTAGTGGATCTAGCAGCAGTTCACTGTAAGATGGAAGTGGTATGTTTTTGGTTTTTGGTTTTTTTTTAGATTTTTTTATTTTTTTATTTGACAGACAGCCAGCGAGAGAGGGAACACAAGCAGGGGGAGTGGGAGAGGAAGAAGCAGGCTCCCAGCAGAGGAGCCTGATGTGGGGCTCGATCCCATAACGCCGGGATCACGCCCTGAGCCAAAGGCAGGCGCTTAATGACTGAGCCACCCAGGCGCCCCAAGAAGTGGTATGTTTTGAATCGGTCATGAACTAGGCCAAAGGGCACAAGAAAGCTGCATGTGTAGATGGACCAGATTTTCATGTCTCATCCATCACTATTGTATTTGTACCTTTCTCTTAGCTCACACTTATGGCCACATGGGTGATGGTGGTGCTGCAGGGGTTATCTCTTAATACTGGCTTATGGTTGAGGAAAAAGACCAAGCCTGGTTCACAATCATGTCAATTCACTATGTAGGTGCAAAACCAAAAGTGGACTTCTGGTACACTACAGCCCTACTCAGAAAGGCACTGAGCCTAAACACATAGAGTCATTCATCCTGAAAGTGAGCTTTGAGGGAGATTTCCCCCAATGGGCAGATCTTTAGGGGATACACTTGGTCATTTAATTTGTGTGGAAAAATAAGTGGTCTAAGTTGAGAATATTTAAGAACTTATGACAGTGAAAGATTGAAAGATCAGGAACAAGAAGGCCTGCAAAAGAGGCATGTGATAGACTTAGGTAGTGAAGATAGACCTATAGGATAGGACACCTAGGTATGAAGATCTTTAAATCACATGTTAAAGCTCATCAGAATCATCTGCCATGGAAGAGGCACTAACAACCAGGTCAACAGGATTATTTGGCCAGTTTACATTGCCTAACCTCTATCATTGACAACTCCAGTGCTAGCAACATGAGAACATAAGTAGAATATCCAAGGTGGCAGAGATGGAGGTATGTGCCAAAATAGAACGAAGTCCCACTCACTAAAGCTGATCAGGGAAACTGATCTAAGATATTATGTAAAAAAATATATATTTTTTATTTTACAGATATTTGTTGCTGGTTTAAACAAGTGCATTTCAGTTTTGTATATTAACTTTGTATCTATCAGCCTTGCCAAATTCACTTATTAATTTTAGTAGTTTCTCTAGAGCTGTTTTTTGTTTTCTACATACACAGTCATGTAGTTCATGAATAATGACATCTTTATGTGCTCCTTTTCAATTCCTCTGTTTTTTATATCTTTTCCTTGCCTAATTGCACTGGATAGGACATCCAAATACAATGTTTAATAGAGGTAATAATAGCAAGCATCTTTGTCTTATTTTGAATCTCAGAAGGAAAGCTATAACATGTAACCATTCAGTATGATGCTTGCTATACATGTTTTGCATGTATTTTAATTACATTTGCATATATTTTAATTAGAATAAGAACATTTCATTTTACTTACAGTTTTCTAACAATTCTTTTTGTTTCTGAGATATTGACTTTTATCAAACACTTTCAATGCATTTTTGATATGATCATAAGATTTTTTCCTTTATACACATTATTAATGTGACTGGTTTTTTTAGTAGAGAGATGTTTATTTTTATTCCAGTGTTTAATTTACATACAGTAAATTTCACTCTTTTGAATATAGTTCCTCATGCTCATCTTTGTACTAAACTCCTCACTGAAATCCCAACCTTTGGCAATTATTGATCTGTTCTTGGTCCCTGTATATTTGCCTTTTTTAGAATGTCACATAAATGGAGTCATAGGCTGTAGTCATTTGAACCTGACTCTTTTCATGAAGTGCAATGGATGCAAGATTCAACCATGCATGGATAGTTTTTGTCTTTTATCCCAGACTAGTATTCCATTGTAAGGATGAACCAGTTTGTTTATCCAGATAGTCACTGAAAGAAGTTTGGATTATTTCCAGTTTGGGGTGGTTATTAATAAAACCATACTAAATATTTTTATATGGGATTTTTATATACACATACATTTTTATGTCACTTGCATGAATACTTTCAAGTGAGATTGCTGGGTCATATGGTAGGGTATGATAAACTTTATAAGAAATATCCAAACTATTTCAGTGTGCCTGAAACAGTTTACATCCCCATGATCAGTGCATGAGAGTTCTAGTTTCTCTGCATCTTTGTCAGCACTTTGTATTGTCAGTATTTTTTATTTTAGCTATTCTAATACACATAGTAGTATCTCATTACAGGCTTAATTTGCATTTCCCTAATGTCGAAGGATGTAATTATCTTTTCATGTGTTTATTTGCCATTCACATATCTCCTTTGGTAAAGTAGCCATTCAAAATTTGCCCCCCCTTTTATTAGATTGTTTGTTTTCTTATTGTTAAGTTTTGACAGTTTTTATTTATTCTAGAAACAAGTCCTTTTTCAGATATGGAGGGATGTGTTTTGCAAATATTTTTGCTCAGTCTGTAACTTTTTGTTTTTTAAAGTATCTTTCACAGAATGGACATTTTCAAGTTTGATGAAGTATAATTTATCTTTTTTTTTTTTTAGAATCATGCACTTGGTATAAATCTAAGGAGTTTTTATCTAATACATGATCCCCAGGATTTTATCCTATGTTTTCTTCTAGAAGTTTTTATAGTTTTAGATTTTACATGTATGTCTCTGATCCATTGAAATTAGTCATTGTATAAGATTCAAGTAATGATAAAAGGTTTTTTGTTTGTTTTGCAATCATATTTTGTATGGCTTGAATTTAATAGTTTCAGCAACATTTGTTGAAAAGACCATCCATTTCCATTAATTTGCCTTTGGATTTTTGTCCAAATTGATTGACCATATATTGTAGATCTATTTCTAGATGCTCTGTTGTGTCCATTTGATTGATGTGTCTACTCCTCTACCAATACCCCACAGTCCTGATTATTGTAGCTAGATAGCAAGTCTTGCAATTGGATACACTGATTCCTTCTACTTTATTCTTTTTCAAAATTGTTTTGGCTGTTGTAGTTCCTGTGCCTTTCCATATAACGTAATTTTTTTCAATTGAGTAATTTAATTTTGTCTAATTCTAATTTGGCCATTCACACAAGCTACAACATATGGTAGTCATGGTGGAGAGGTGGGGGTGGGAGGGGTATAAAAACAAAGTTTGATCCAAACCAACTTGAATTTATAGATCAGTTAGGGAAGAATTGACATCTTAAAAGTATTGAGTCTTCCAATCCATGAAAACACTAGAATATGTCTCCACTTATTTGAGTCTTCATTGCATTCCTTTGTCAGTGTTTTATGGTTTTCAGCATACAGACCTTGCATGTATTTGGGGAAGTTTATACTTAAGTCTTCCATGAATTTTGTCTTATTGTCCATATATCCTATGGCTTTGCTAAATTCACTTATTTATAGTAGGTTTTTATAGATTCTTTAGAAATTTTTTTTACATGGGAAATCATATTGTCTGCTAATAAGAACAGATTTCTTTTTTCTTTCTTTTTCCTTTTTTCTTTTTTTCTTTCTTTCTTTCTTTCTTTCTTTCTTTCTTTCTTTCTTTCTTTCTTCCTTCCTTCCTTCCTTCCTTCCTTCCTTCCTTTCTTTCTTTCTTTCTTTCTTTCTTTCTTTCTTTCTTTCTTTCTTTCTTCCTAATCCAGGTAACATATTCATCCCCCACCTCGATCCACATTGCACTGTTAGGTCTTCTGATATGATGCTGAATAGGAGTGGTGAGAGTGGACATCCTTACCTTGTTGGGTAATCTTAGGGGGAAATCATTTAGTCTTTTGCCAAAGTATGATGTTAGCTGTAGTTTTATTGTAGATGCTGTTTTTTAGGTTGAGGAAATTTCCTTCAATTCCTAGTTTGCTTAGAACTTTTTATTAGAATTAGATGTTGGATTTTATCAAATGCTTTTTATATATCTATTGAGATATTCATGTAGTTTTGCTCTTTTTAATTTGATAGGATGATGAATTACATTGTTTGCTTTTGGAATATTACACAAATCTTTGGCTCCTAGGACAACCCTCTTTTGTAACATTGTATTGTCTCTTTTTTGTATTGTTGTATCAGATTTGCTAAAAATCTTAAGAATCTTCTGCATCTATGTTCATGAGAGTATTGTCTCTTTTTTTTTTTGCAATGCCTCTGTTTCTAGCTAAAGAATGGTTCTTCTTAACATTTCTAGAAAAGTTTTTGTAAAATAGGTATTATTCCTTCTTTAAATATTTGGCAGAATTCCCCCACTGAAGCCATTTGGACCAGGAGATTTCTTTGAGAGAAGGTTTAATTTCTTTAAATGATGTAGGGCTATTCAGATTTTCTATGTCTTCTTGATTGAACCTTAGCAGTTTGTGTTTCAAGGAATTTGCCCATTTCATCTAAGTTGTTGAATTTCTTGGCTTAAATTGTTCATTATATTCCCTTATTATTTTGTTAATATCTATAGAATCTTTAGTGATGCCACCTCTCATTCCTGATATGTGTTCTCTCTTGCTTGCTCGCTCCCTCCCTCCCTCCCTTTCTCATTTTGTCTAAAATTCTCAAGAGTCTGGCTAAAGGTTGATCAATTTTATTTATATTTACAATGAGCCAGCTTTGGGCTTTATAAATATTATCTTTCCTGTTTTCTATTTAATTGATATTTGCTCTGGTCTCTATTATTTCCTTTCTTTATGCTTTAGGTTGCATTTGCTCTTTTTCTAGTGTGCATATTTGTATGTTATATTTGAGTATAGTTGACACACAATGTTACATTAGTTTCAGGTGTACACACAGTGATTCAACAACTCTGTATATTATACTATGCTCACCACAATTGTAGTGAGCATCTGTCTCTATGCAATGCTGTTATAATATCATTGACTATATTCCCTATGATGTACCTTTTATTCCCCTGACTTATTTATTCCATAACTGGAAGCCTGTATATCCCACTCCCCTTCACTCATTTTCCCTTCTGCCACCTCCCTCCCCTCTGGCAACCATTAGTTTGTTCTCTGTATTTATAGGTCTGATTCTGCTTTTTGTTTGTTTATTCATTTGTTTTGTTTTTTAGATTCCACATGTAAGTGAAATCACATGGTATAAGCTGAGGTTATTGATTTGATTACTTTCTTCTTTTTTTAATATAAGCATTTTAATGCTATAAGATTTTTCTAGGTACTACTTTAGCTGCATCCCTGAATTTTAATATAGCGTGTCTTCATTTTCATTCAGCTCAAAATATTTTCTATTTTTATTTTTTCTTTGACCCATGATTTTTTTTAGAATTTTTAAATTTATGTGTGTCTGGGTGACTCAGTTGGTTAAGTGTCTGACTCTTGGTTTTGGCTCACATCATGATCTCAGGGTTGTGAGAACAAGCCCCACATTGGGCTCTGTGCTCAACAGGGAGTCTGCTGGAGATTCTCTCTCCCTGTCCCTCTCTCCCTGCTTGTGCATGCTCTCTCTCTCTCTAAAATAAATAAATCTTTTTTTAAAAAAAGAAAAATTTTTAAATTTAGTTTCCAAATATTTGCAGATTTTGAGAGATCTTTCTGTTATTGGTTTTCAGTTTAATTCCATTATGGTCATATGGCATACTTTGTATGGCTTCAATCCTTTAAAATGTTTGAAGCTTGTTTTATGGGCCAGAATATAGTCTATTTTGGTAAATATTCCATGAGCACTCAGCATGTGTATTCTATTGTTGTTGGATCTTTTATAAATGCTAATTTA
>NW_024423319.1:36345553-36365635 GCF_017311325.1 Ursus maritimus | reverse complement strand
CTAAAGAATGGTTCTTCTTAACATTTCTAGAAAAGTTTTTGTAAAATAGGTATTATTCCTTCTTTAAATATTTGGCAGAATTCCCCCACTGAAGCCATTTGGACCAGGAGATTTCTTTGAGAGAAGGTTTAATTTCTTTAAATGATGTAGGGCTATTCAGATTTTCTATGTCTTCTTGATTGAACCTTAGCAGTTTGTGTTTCAAGGAATTTGCCCATTTCATCTAAGTTGTTGAATTTCTTGGCTTAAATTGTTCATTATATTCCCTTATTATTTTGTTAATATCTATAGAATCTTTAGTGATGCCACCTCTCATTCCTGATATGTGTTCTCTCTTGCTTGCTCGCTCCCTCCCTCCCTCCCTTTCTCATTTTGTCTAAAATTCTCAAGAGTCTGGCTAAAGGTTGATCAATTTTATTTATATTTACAATGAGCCAGCTTTGGGCTTTATAAATATTATCTTTCCTGTTTTCTATTTAATTGATATTTGCTCTGGTCTCTATTATTTCCTTTCTTTATGCTTTAGGTTGCATTTGCTCTTTTTCTAGTGTGCATATTTGTATGTTATATTTGAGTATAGTTGACACACAATGTTACATTAGTTTCAGGTGTACACACAGTGATTCAACAACTCTGTATATTATACTATGCTCACCACAATTGTAGTGAGCATCTGTCTCTATGCAATGCTGTTATAATATCATTGACTATATTCCCTATGATGTACCTTTTATTCCCCTGACTTATTTATTCCATAACTGGAAGCCTGTATATCCCACTCCCCTTCACTCATTTTCCCTTCTGCCACCTCCCTCCCCTCTGGCAACCATTAGTTTGTTCTCTGTATTTATAGGTCTGATTCTGCTTTTTGTTTGTTTATTCATTTGTTTTGTTTTTTAGATTCCACATGTAAGTGAAATCACATGGTATAAGCTGAGGTTATTGATTTGATTACTTTCTTCTTTTTTTAATATAAGCATTTTAATGCTATAAGATTTTTCTAGGTACTACTTTAGCTGCATCCCTGAATTTTAATATAGCGTGTCTTCATTTTCATTCAGCTCAAAATATTTTCTATTTTTATTTTTTCTTTGACCCATGATTTTTTTTAGAATTTTTAAATTTATGTGTGTCTGGGTGACTCAGTTGGTTAAGTGTCTGACTCTTGGTTTTGGCTCACATCATGATCTCAGGGTTGTGAGAACAAGCCCCACATTGGGCTCTGTGCTCAACAGGGAGTCTGCTGGAGATTCTCTCTCCCTGTCCCTCTCTCCCTGCTTGTGCATGCTCTCTCTCTCTCTAAAATAAATAAAT
Organism: Ursus maritimus; assembly: GCF_017311325.1. Taxonomy (NCBI): domain Eukaryota; kingdom Metazoa; phylum Chordata; class Mammalia; order Carnivora; family Ursidae; genus Ursus; species Ursus maritimus. The sequence goes on along the minus strand of NW_024423319.1, from coordinate 36,364,321 downwards.
CTTTTTTTAAAAAAAGAAAAATTTTTAAATTTAGTTTCCAAATATTTGCAGATTTTGAGAGATCTTTCTGTTATTGGTTTTCAGTTTAATTCCATTATGGTCATATGGCATACTTTGTATGGCTTCAATCCTTTAAAATGTTTGAAGCTTGTTTTATGGGCCAGAATATAGTCTATTTTGGTAAATATTCCATGAGCACTCAGCATGTGTATTCTATTGTTGTTGGATCTTTTATAAATGCTAATTTAGCAAAGTTGGTTAATAGTATAATTCAAGTCTTCTATATCCTTACTGATTTTCTGTCTACTTGTTCTATCAGTTATTGATGAAAGGGTGTTGAAACCTCTGGATATAACTGTGGATTTTGGTTTTGTTCTATATGAAGGGCTATCAGATTTTTCTTTATGTATTCTGAAGCTCTGTCACTGGAGGCATAAACATTTGGGATTCTTATGTCCTGTTGATGCTTTGACCCTTTATCTTCATTCAATTACACTCTTTATCCCAAATTATATTCTTTGCCTTTTAAAATCATATCTAATAACCTATGTTTTTTAGCCTGGGTGTTTAGACCATTAACATCTAATGCGATTATTGATATGTTTGAGTATTTATCTATTACCTATTTATTTTCTATTTTCTCCATCTATTTTCCACTTTTTCTGCCTTCAATAAATTGGGTAATTTTTATGATTCTGTTTCATATCCTTCATGTCTTATTAGCTATAGTCCTTTGTTGTGCTGTTTACAGTGTATAATATACATCTTAACTTATCCGTCTCACTTCAAGGGCTGTTATACTGCTTCACACATAGTATATATAGAAATCTTACAACAGTATCCTTTTATTTTTTTTCTTCTCAATCTTTGTGCTATTTTTGTCATACATCTTACTTCTACATATGTTATAAACTCCAAAACACATGTTTTTATTTTTACTTCAAACAGTTGCTTTAAATTTAAATTATAAGGAAAAGTCTTTGTATTTATTCATATTGTTACTATTCCTGGAGCTCTCATTAATTTGTGTAAATTTATATTTCCATTTAGTATCATTTTCTCCTGTACAAAGACCAACTTGCATTTCTTGTGGTATGGTTCTGTTGGATATTAATTATTTAAGCTTTTGCATATTTGAAAAAGTCTCAATTTCTCCTTTGTTTTTAAAGGATATTTTCTTTGGGTAAAGTAGTTTAGCCTGACAGGTTTTTTTCCTAATACTAAAAACATTTTACTCCACTATGTTCTTCTTTTGTTGTTCTTTTGAGGAGATATCTGCTGTCATTCTCATCTTTGTTCTTCTGTAGGTGATGTGTTCCTTATTTTTCTGCTTGTAAAATTTTATCTTTATATTTGTTTTAAGCAGGTTAATTCTGATATGCCTTGCTATAGTTGTCTCCATACTTATTGTTTTTATGGGTTTTGAACTTCTTAGAGCTGTGAATTTATAGTTTTCATCAAATTTGGGAAAATTTTGGCCAATACGTCTTCAAATATATTTTCAGTTCATCCCCTTTCTCTTCTCCTTCAAGGACCCCAATTACACTTATATTGGAATACTTAAGGTTGTCCCACAGCTGTCTGTGATGTTCTATTTTTTCCAGTATTTTTTCTATTTATATTTCATTTTTTATTATTTCTATAGTATTATATTCAAGTTCACTAATCTTTTCCTTTGTAATGTCTACTCTGTCACTAATTCTATCCACTGTTTTTTTCTTAGACATTGTAGTTTTCATATCTAGAACTTCGTTTTTTCTTTATTTTTTAGATCTCTTCTTAATGTGTTCCATTTTTCTACTAGTTTCCTGAACATATGGAATAAAATTATATTAACTTTAAATGTCCTTGTCTGCTAATTTTGTTATCTGTATTCTTGTGTGGTAATTTTGATTAATTGATTTCCCCCCTCTTCATTAAGGGTTATATTTAACTGCTTCTTTGCATGCCTGGTAATTTTTGTTCAGAAGACAGATATTATAAATTTTACTTTGCTGGGAGCTGGATATTTTTGTATTCCTGTAAATATTCTTGAGCTCTTTTTCTGGGACATGTACTTCAAAACGTAATAATCCCTTTGGGTTTGCTTTGAAGATTTGATAGGTGGGATTGTGGCGGTGCTTAGTCTAGGATGATTTATTTTTATTTTGGAAGTAAGACTCTTCTTCAGTGTACTCTACCCAGTGATACGTGAATACTGAGTTTTTGCAATCTGTCTAGTGGGAACAGCACCATTCCCAGACTATGTGAGCATTGAGTACTCTTATGTCTAATCACTTCAGATGGTACAACACACACATATATTGATCAGTACTCAGCTGAGTACTTGAGGAGACCCTCTACAGATCAACGTGATTCTCTTTTCATGTAGATCTCTCCTTTTTGGTATTCTGTCCTGAAAACCCAAGCTGCCTTGGTGTCCCCAGATCCACAGCTCTGTCTCTTCAAATCCTGGGTTCCTGCATTTTGTACTGTAGAAACACTCCAAAGGCATTAATCTGGGGAAATTACAGAGCTCCTTTTGTTTGTTATCAATCTCTCAGTGATTGCTGCACTTCATTACCTAATATCTAATCTTTTGAGAGCTGTTGTTTCATATGCTTTGTCCAATTGTTTTAGTTGTTTCAGTAAGGAGAGTAAATCCAATTCCTGCTATTCCATCTAGGCCGAAAGTGTGTTTTCTATCCTTTATTTTTGAAAGTCTCCTTTTTCTTGGTTACTGTGATATGACTTCCACTTGATTATCCTCCAGTTATTTTTTTAAACTAGTCTTCTTTCACTTACCCTTTAATCTGGGTATCTTTGTCCTTGTCTCAGAACTAATCTATGATTGTGGATCCAGGTACCTTCCCTTCTGATAAAATCTTAAGTATTCATTTACTTGAATGTCTGTGCCATATCTACTGCTCCTTAAAGGGAATCCAACATGGATATCTTGCTCTCATTTCATTTTCCACAGCTTAATGTTTTATAAAATGCACTTGTTAAGGTGTCAAAAGTCCTAGATTCTAGTCCCTGCTTTGTCACTAACTACTTGGCTAGGTAACCTTAGAAAAAATCACTTATATTTTCTTAGCTTCAATTTCTTCCTATACAAAGTGAAGAACCTTGATGAGATGATTTCTAATTTTTTTCCTAGGTTTTATATTTTTTACTTTAGGTATCTCTGATTAAAACCATTAAACTTTTGGGGTGCCTGGGTGGTTCAGTTGGTTAAGCCTCTGCCTTTGGCTCAGGTCATGATCCCAGGGTCCTGGGATCAAGCTCCACACAGGGTCCTGGGATTGAGCCCTCAGCAGGGAGCATGCTTTTCCCTCTCCCCCCACCCCTCGCCTGGTTATGCTCTCTCTCTCTCTTTCAAATAAATAAATAATCTTAAAAAAAATATTAAACTTTAATTATCATTCTTGCCCTTTTTTCTGAAAGCTAGTTACCTTCACCTCATATCTGCATTAATGCCATAGTCTATTAAAAAGCTTCCTTTCTTCCATATAACCCTATTAGATGTTACAGCTAGAAAAACTCATATTTCCATGTAAGAACTTGGAATAGCTCTCTGTTTCCTGACACAACAAATACCAACTCTTCTGCTTGACTTTTAAAATACTTATCCCATCTCTATAATACACTCTTATGTCCCACAACTCACGAATATTAATTCTCAGTCTTATTCTGGATGATCTTTTCTTTATTCTTCATCTTCCTGGTCCTGTTCATGTGCCTAAAGTTCTTCTAGCTTGGTATACACTCCTTTCTATCCATCCAAGTCTTAACTAGCCCTCAAGACCCAGCTCAAACCCCTCATACTCTATGAAGCGTTTTGACTATTGCTTCAGAACACACTGATCTCTTTACTTTGTATGCTCCTTACTGTATTTCTTCAGTATACCTCAAAGTCTAACTGCCAAATATCTGATTAGTTCCTGCCTGGTAATTTCTGTCTCCTCATACAGAACTTAAGGTCCTTGGAGACAAACCATATTTTTTTCCTTTTCTTGGTATCTTCCAAGCATATGGTATTTATCAAGAAATCCTCGTTGACTGATTAAAAGCCATTTATCTCAGGTTTAGCTCATCTCCTTCCTGAGTTATCATACTCTGTGTGTGTGTGTGTGTGTGTGTGTGTGTGTGTGTGTGTGTGTGTGTAAACGTTCTGGTTCCTAAGATAGTTTGAGCTGGCATGGTTATATGTTATATTGACATCTGCATATACCTTCTGACCACTATCCTCCCTAAGTTTTCAGAAGCAGGTCCTTGATTAGTGACTCTGAGCTGGGACTTTGGAACGCAGATCTGTCTGGATGGCAGAAGCTGTGTTTGCATCATATCATCCTTTCCTTAGTGAATTTGGCAGCTCTTTCTTGGGAAATCTGTGAGTGAATCATTGTGACAAAGAGGGTGAGAAAAGCTCAAAACTCTAGACCTTTATGGCTTAAGAAAAAACATCCAATATTGGCGGGGGAGAGATGACAAAATTATGTCATGATACCTCTAGGATAAGCAATCAGATAATGGCAAGGACCTGAAGAACCAAAGAGCTTTAAGGAAGAGTGGGGAAAAAAAAGAGTTTCTAAGCAGACTTTCTTGGAAATGAAAGTGTGCTAAATAAGGGAAAGGAAGCAGGGAGCTGTGAAATAATTTCACAGAAGCAAACATCTTGAATTTGTTTTGAGTAACTTAGTATGCGGCATGAACAGTATTTTAAGGCTTCTGAAATCACACTTTGCCCTGTTCAACTCAGAACTCATTCCTAGGCTTCTAAAGTACTGAAGTGGAAGCAACTCAGCTTCTTGGTTTCATATAGATGTGGTTGGAATAAATGCATACCACCCCTTCGCGATCCCTGTCCCTTTCCCTGCCAAAATTAAATGCTCAGAGTTTTGCTATTATTGGTTCTTTTTTGTTTACTTGCCCCACCAAGTTGGCTATAGTAAACAGGCTACAGTCCATATAGCTGTCTGTTGTGCACAGAAACCACAAAGTTTCAGTCACAGTCAGGTGTTTCACAGCTATCTACAAGGAGGAAAATAAATGAAGGCATGCCTGTTGAACTGCTGTGAAACATTTATCATTTTTTTCCCAAGGGTGCTTTATTAACAGGTTCACTGACCTGACCCCTTAGAGAAAGCATGGTCTGGTAGAAAGACTACAGGACTAAGAATCATGAGACCAAGGTACTAACTGGCTGTTTGATTTTGAGCAACCCCTTAACCTCTGTGTTTTAGCTGTCTCATGTGTTAAATTAAGGTGTTAAACTATACAAACTCTGAGGTACAATTCAGGAACGATGTTTGACATATTTGTGACTACTCTGTTGCATGAGTGCTTCTGATACATCTTTTCCTTGATGCTCTGTCCATTCTTGGATTCTGAGAAATATCTTCTCTCATCTCCTGGACTAATCCTTGGTTTTCTCTCCTGAATCTTTTGTTTGTTTGATCTCTTTTGATGGGTGAAAGTTAGACATATGTTAAATGTAACTAGATTTAAAGGCCTCACATAGTTAGTTCAAGGGCCAATCCAGCTTATAATTATATCTGTCTGACTAGCACAGTGTTTATTTTTTTCTTTTTCTGAACATGGTTTTTGAAAAATTGAATTAATTATCAGCATTTAAAAATCACGAGATCTCACATAAATATCCAGATTTCTAGCTTCTCTTAAAAAAGTCATAATAGGGGCACCTGGGTGGCTGAGTCAGTTAAGCATCTGACTCTTAGTTTCTGCTCAGGTCACGATCTCCTGGATCGTGAGATCAAGCCCTGTGTCATGCTCCATGCTCAGTGGGGAGTCTGCTTGAAGATTCTCTCCCTCTGCCCCTCCCCCTGCTCATGCATGCTCACGCTCTCTCTCTCAAATAAATAAATAAATAAATCTTTAAAAAAATTATAATTTCAGGAAAAAATACATCCTCATTCCACAAGGGATCAACCAGCTGGCATAAAAAAGTGACACCCCCTTTTAACCTGGGCTCTCCAGGTTATCACTACCTCATTCCTTCTTCCCTTTTTCTCCTTGGCACTGAGGCCAAGAGTAGTTGCCATTTGTTATCATGCTTGTGTTGCTGGTTTACTCTCTATGTGTGGCATTGGCTCCCCAGTTTACTGCAGTCCCCATCACTTCCTATAGTACTGAGGGTGAATGTCAGTTACTATTTATCATCACATTTGAACTGCTTTTGTTCTTATATCAGTTTTAAAAGTGAAATTTTTGTACCTGTGTCTCTATCAAAAGTAAGAAAACATATTAAACCAAAAGAGCCAAGTGTTTTATTTGTCCCATCCAATTTACCGAACTTCCTGACCTCTGTTGGTCTTTGTGTTTGTAAGCACTGTTCTAAGTTGAATATATTGTCAATATATTCCTCATTCATAAAAGGTGTTCATTTCAGAATCCTCTGCATTTCTTCTTTGTCACTTCTTCAGCCCCTATGTTCTGCATAGAGGAGTTGGTGGAGTTCCTTGAGCACATGCAACAGAAAAAGCAAGGTAACAGTTTTAAACTTCCATAGTAAAACAAGGAAGTATTATATTGGTATTCTTTGAAGGCAAAATGTTTGAATTCACCTAAATCTGCCACAAAAGACAATGCATGGCCAATTTAAACCTGAGGAAAAAGAACAAAGCTAGAGGCATCATACTTCCTTATTCCAAACTGTATTACAAAGCCTTAGTAATAAGAACAGTATGGTACTGGCATAAAAACAGATATATAGACCAATGCAACAGAATACAGAACCTAGAAATAAAGCCATGCATATTTGGTCAACTGGTCTTTGACAAGAGTTCCATGAATACACAACAGAGAAAAGATAGTTTCTTCAACTAATGATGTTAGGAAAACTGGATATCTATAAGCAAAAAAAAAAAAAAGTGGACAACTATTTTATATCATACCCAAAAATCAACCCCAAAGTGTAAAAGACTTAAATGTAAGGCTTAGAACTGTAAAACTCCTGGAAGAAAATATAGGGAAAGATATCCATGATATTGGTCTTGGTAATGATTTTGTAGATATGACACCAAAAACACAGGCAGCAAAAACAAAAATAAAAGTATTGTGGCTACCTCAAACTAAAAAGCTTCTACAAAGGAAAGCAAATCAAATAAAAGGAAAGGAAAATAATCAGTGCAGCAAAGGAAATAACAGTAAAAAAGTACCCTACAAATGGGAGAAAATATTTGCAAACCGTATATCTAATGAAGGACTAATCTCCAAAATGTTTAAGGAACTCATATAACTCAATAGCGAGAAAACTAATAGCCTGATTTTAAAATGGGGAAAGGACTTGAATAGACATTTCTCAAAGAAAACATATAGGTCACAAAAAATATGAAAAAAAGCTTAATGCCACTAATCATTGGGGAAATTCAACTCAAAGCCACAGTGAGATAGCACCCCACACCTATCAGGATGGTCATTATCAAAAAAAGAATAAGAAAGACAGCAAGTGTTAGCAAGGATATGGAGAAATTGGGACCTTTTCACAATGCTGTGGTAATGCAAAATGGTGCAGCCACTGTGAAAAACAGTATGGAGTTTCCTCAAAAAGTTAAAGATAGAACTGCCCTGGGATGCCTGGGTGACTCAGTTGGTTAAGTGTCTGATTCTTGATTTCAGCTCAGGTCATGATCTCAAGGTTGTGAAATAGAGCCCCGTGCCAGGCTCCACGCTGGGTGTGAAACCTGCTTAAGATTCTCTTTCTCCCTCTCCCTCTGCCCCTCTCCCCCGGCTTTCTCTTGATCTCTCTCTCTCTCTCTCTCAAAAAAAAAAAAAATAGAGCTACCCTATGATCCAGCAGTTGCCCTACTAGGTATTTACTCAAAGGATACAAAAATACTGATTCGAAGGGATACATGCACTATCAACAGTAGCCAAATTATGGAAAGAGACTAAATGTCCATTGACTGATGAATGAATAAAGAAGTTGTGGTGTGTGTGTGTGTGTGTGTGTGTGTGTGTGTGTGTGTAATGGAATATTACTCAGTCATCAAAAAGAATGAAATCTTGCCATTTGCAACAACATGGATGAAGCTAGAGTGTATATGCTAAGAAAAATAAGTCAATCAGAGAAAAACAAATACCATATGGTTTCACTCATATGTGCAATTTAAGAAACAAAACAGATGAACATATGGGGAAAAAAAGAGAAGAAAATCATAAAACAAACTCTTAACTATATAAGGAACCAACTAAGGGTTGCTGGAGGGGAGGTGGATGGGGGGGTGGGTTAAATGGGTGATGGGTATTAAGGAGGGCACTTGTTGAGATGAGCCCTGGGTGTTATATGTAAGTGATGAATCACTAAATTCTACTGAAGCTAATATTACATTATATATTAACTAACTGAAATTTAAATAAAAACTTGTAACAACTATATATATATAAAATATAACTTTTTTTAAAAAAAAGATAGAAGTACCATATGATCCAGCAATTTCACTTCTGGGTATTTATCTAAAAGAAATAAGGATCTCAAAGAGATATTTGTACTCCCATGTTCATTGCAGCACTATTCACAATAATCAAGATGTAAAAATAGACTAAATGTCTATCAGCAGATAAATGAAAAAATTCCATGGTGCACTGGGTGTTATACGCAAGTAATGAATCATGGAACTTTACATCAAAAACTAGGGATGTACTGTATGGTGACTAACATAATATAATAAAAAAATGCCACTTATCAACTAAAAAAAAGAAAAAAAAGAAAAAAAGAAAATGTATTATATACATAAAATGGAATACTCTTTAGCCTTAAAAAAGAAGGAAATTCTATAATATGCAACAAACTAGATGAACCTTGACAACTTTATGAGAAGTGAAATTATTGTCTGAAAGACAAATACTGCATGATTCCACTTATATTAGGTCTCTAAACAATCAAATTCATAGAAACAAAGAGTGGAATGGTGGTTGCCGGGAATTGGGAGGGAGAGGGAAGTGGGGAATTACTAATCATTGTACATAAAGTTTAAGTTAATCTAGATGAATAAACCCGAGAGACCTCCTGTACAATATTGCACATATAGTCAACAATAGTGTATTTTTCGCATAAGTTTTTGTTAAAAGTAGGGTTGCTGGATAAAATACAGTTATATTTGAATTTCAGAAAACAACATAATTTTAATATAAATATGTCCCAAATGTTGCATGGGCCTACACATACTAAAACATTATTCGTCGTTCATCTGAAATCCAAATTCAACTGGAAATTCTGTATTTTTATTTGCTAAATCTGACAATCCTGTCCTGGGAATAAATTAATTGGTTTTGTCATTTTAAAAAGATCACTTTGGTTGCAAGTAGAGAACAGGGAAACCTTTTATAAGGTTGGATTGCACTGATTCAGATGACAGATAATTGGTAAGTTGGGTTAAAGTTGTAGCAGTAATCATTAATTATTATTATTAATTTATGGATTCCCTCTTTTCTCTTGATCAGTGTTACCAATGCATGTCACCAAGTTTCAGCTTTGTTTATCCTTCTAATTATGCATTTTTAATTCTCTTAATCTCTGCTTTTATTTTTATTATTTCCTTCTTTTTTCTTTGTCTTAATTAACTATTCTGTCTATACCTTCCTAACAAGAATAATTAGATCACTGGTTCTCAACGTTTCCTCTTTTTAAAGATGCTTTCTAAGACTTGATTTTTCCTATAAGAATGAATTTACCTATATCCCAAAAGTCATGATATGTAGAATTTTCAATTTCATTTAATTCAAAGTATTTTCTTGTTTTCACTGGTGTTTTCTTTGACCCACAGGTTATTTAGAAGTGTATTTTAAACTTTCAGATCATATGGAGACATCCTAATTATCTTTTTGTTATTCATCATTTATTTCTAGTGTGGTCAGAACCTATCCTGTATGATTTCAATCTGTGAAATATTTAGACTTGATTTTTTTGTCCAACACATGATTGATTTTGGTAGATGGTCCACATGGACTTGAAAAGAATGAGTATTCTGCAGTTGTTGAGTAGTCATCTATAAATGTCAGTTAGATTAATTTGGTTAATGGCATTATTCAAATAGTCCACATCCTTGCTGATTTTTATTTATTTTTTTCATTTTGCTATCTTAGTCACCATACAGGACTTCGCTAATTTTTGATGTAGTGTTCCATGATTCACTGTTTGCATATAACATTCAGTGCTCCTTGCAATATGTGCCCTCCTTAATACCCATCACTGGGCTGACCCATACCTCCACCCCTCTCTCCACTGAAACCCTCAGTTTGTTTCCTGGAGTCCATAGTCTCTCCTGGTTCATATCCCCCCTGATTCCCCCCCCCTTCTTTTTCCTTCCTTCTCCTAATGTCCTCCATGCTGTTCTTTATGTTCCACATATAAGTGAAACTATATGATAATTGTCTTTCTCTGCTTGATTTATTTCACTTAGCATAATCCCCTCCAGTTGCACCCATTTCAATACAAATGGTGGGTATTCATCCTTTCTGATGGCTGAGTAATATTCCATTGTATATATGGACCACATCTTCTTTATCCAAGCAACTGGATTTTTATTTTATTTTTATTTATTTTTTATTTAAATTCAATTAACCAAGGTATAATACATCATTAGTTTTTGATATAATGTTCAAGATTCATTAGTTGTGTAGAACACCCAGTGCTCATCACATCACATGCTCTCCTTAATGCTCATCACTGTTATCCCATCCCCCCACCCACCTCCCTGTCTTGCTGATTTTTAAAATATATTCCATGTCTTTGCTGATTTTGTGTTGTTCTATCATTTTATAAGAGAGATGTGTTAAAACTCACTCTAATTGTGAATTTGGTTTTTATTAACCTTTTATAATTTTGAAATGAAACCATATCTCTAATAATTTTTATTTCCTTAAAGTTTATTTTTGTAACATTAATGTAGCTAACCAACTTTTGTTTGGCTAATTTTGAATGTTATAGCTTGTTCTATCATTTAATTTTTAAACTTTCTGTATCATTATTATTTCGATGGGTTTCTTGTAAGAAAGTTATACTTGTTTTGTTTTCCTTCAGATCCATTTTGACAGTTCTATTTTAGTGAATCACTTAGTCCATTTATATTTGGTATGATTTGTGAATTATTTGGATATAAATTTATTACCTCATTTTTTCTTTCTTATGTCTAATCAGTTTCAGGGTATTTTTTGTAGTTGTTGTGTTCCCTTCTTTTCCCCCTTTAGCTCTGTTTTTATATTTTTTTAATCATTCACCTAGAAATTACATTTTTTCTTGACTTATCAAAGTCTAATATTAATTTGCTCTTCTCTTTTTAAGCAGACAATGCCAGGATCTTAGAATACTCTAAAAAGCTACACAGAATGATCCTTGGATATTATTATCTCCATTTTAAAGATGAAAATACTGATGTTCAGAAGAGTTAAGTGATTTGCTTATGCTCTTGGAGCTAATAAGTGGCAAAGGGATTTGAACTATGATAGTCACAGGATGTACCCTCTGGAGTCCTTCTTGGTGCATTGCTGGCATATTTTTATAGTGCTTATGAGTTCATAGACTGTTTTTTTCACAACAGCCTAGAGACATGATGGTATTGCCATCTACCCTCCACACACACTTTTATTTTTAATTTGTATAGCAGTTCATCCTTTGTATTGTGTCCTCATATACATTATCTTATCTAATACTCTCAATAATTTTATTAAGTACATAAGACAAAGATTATTACCACTTTTTGAAAAATAAAAACTGGGCTTACAGAGCTTATGTGAGTTGTTGGTACACAGGCACTGACTGGTAAGTGCTGTCCTAAAACCAAGTTCTCCTGATGTCTGCTCCATTCTATTTCCGTTGTAGATGTACTGAACCCTCTTGTTGCCAATATTTTTATGAAATCTTTTTGATGGCATAGAGAGAACTTTTGGCAAATGTGGAAATGACAAAGGAGGACTAGTTAATATGTTAATATAACAGGTGAAAATGATAGCTCAAAACTAACAAAATGAAACTTAACAAGAATAAATATAAAGTTGAACATTTATGTTAGAAAATAATATATTCAAGTAAAGAATGGGAGAGAACAAGGTTGCCAACAGTTCAGTTGAGGGAAGTTCTGGATTTCTTTAATTGTTGTTTATTAGTTGCCTACAAACTTAATATGAGCTAATTATATACTTGGCTGGGTAAAGCCCATCACTGGCTGCAGCAGTTATGCATAGATCAATGATGTGAAGCATGGACTTTGGAGCCATCCTTGGGTTTACATCCCAGTTGTAGCATTTACCAGTTGTGTGATCCTAGGTTATTCAATCTTCTTCTGTGCCTCAGTTTCTTCGTGTGTAAAGTCAGATAGTAACATCACCTGTCACATAAAAATGCTAGAAGATTAAATCAAATAATGCATTTATAGGGCTTAGCACTATATCAGACACATAGTAACATCCAAAAAATATCAGCTATTTGATTCAGTAATTTGATTCCATCTGGAATGCAATAACTAATTCTATATAGCAAATCATAAGAGGGACACTAACAAATGTGAACACAGCCAGGATTGGAAAGGAACTAAAAACCATTTCATATGAGGAATGACCAAAGAAATATAATCTTTAGTTTGGAGGAGAGAAAACAAGAAAGATATGGCGTAATTTTTTGAAGACATTTTTTCCTTGAAGAAAAGGAATTATGCTTATTCTGTGTGGTTCTATGAGAAACAACCAGGGCCAATTGTCAGAGGGTAAAGAGGTTACAGGAGGCATATTTTGGCTCAAGGTATGCAAGAAAAATTTTACGAGAAGAGTAGTATGGGATACCTAATGAAGTTTGGAGTCCCTCATCACAGGAGATAATAAAAGACCTCTGTCAAGGCTGATGACCAAGTAGTTTCTCCCACAGGGAAGAAGCTGTCTTAAATTCTAAGATCTCTTTGAGTCTGAGAAGACAGTCCATTTTGGAGGCAAGAGTTTCTTGATCCCACCAGACCAAAGTAACATAAGTGGTCCCATCTTTCCAAAGAGCCTACTGTTGTACTTTCTTGATATCAGTGCCTATCCTAAATTTCTCTTGCTTCAGTGTGAAACCATTGCAGACAAAGTCTTCATTGAAAACAATAGAACAGCATCTCACTAATATTCTATACAATATGTGTTCTTAAGCTCTAAAATGGTGATTATAAACTCCATCATTCTTTTCATTTTTCTTCATTGACTCTTATCCTCTAGTAATTACATCTGTCCTCTAGTAATTACATCTGTACATAGGAAAATAGGTAGCTTTAGAAGGGGGGAAAAAGAATTATTTTCAGTAGGATTAAAAAATGGCTATTTCTCTTTAGCTCAAACTCAAGAAATAACTCCTGGAGCTACACCAGCTTTTAGGTGTGTCTGACTTTGCATCCAAACATCTAGGACAGGATGGTAGCAAGAGGAGATATGTCAGGTAGGGGAAACAAGATGGATGGGCAGTGGGCTAAGAGCAGTGTTTGGACTACAATTCCCAGTCTCAACTCACACTTCTTAAGACTCATAGTCATGATTGCGGATAGGGCCTTGGGAAAATATACATCCCCATAATGAAGGGTCATAGCAGAAATGAATTCTCAGTACAAAAAGGGAAAGACAAAAAGGAATAACACAGCTAATAGCCTGCGGCAAACGATGGTCCACAGGCCAAACAAGCCTGCTGCTTTTTTTTTTTTTGTAAATAGTTTTATTATAGCAGCCATGTCCATTTGTTTACATATTATCCATGGCTGCTTTTGCACTACAATGACAGACTTAAGTATTTGCAATATGACTATACAGCATACAAAGTCGAAGATATTTACTATATGGCTTTTTTACAGAAAAAACTTGTGCTGACCCTCACCTACAACACTATTTTCCAAAGTAATGGGCAACCCAAGGAGTACAAAGTCGATGATTTGGGATATGGAAAGAAAGTTTAGAACTTCTGTTGTTAATTTTCTTTCATTGCATCCTTTTTTTGCTTCTCTTTTGTATGTAGTTTGTAAAATATATATTAGTGTTATTAGTATTCAATTTGTTTACAGATAAGTGTACACAATTCATAAAGTTCAGAGACCACTGGTCTACAGTTGTGGTCCTACACCAGAATCACTTGGAGAATGTTAAAATGCAGATTCTTGGGACCTACCTGTGGGAGGCAGAATGGTGTACCTCCCAAAGATGTTCACATCCTAACCCCAGATCCTGTGAATATGTTACCTTATGTGGCAAATGCAGATTTGCAAATACGATTAAAGATTTGAGATAAGGATTATCCAGGTGGGTCCAATGTAATCGCAGGGGTCCTTCTAAATAAAAGAAGGAGGCAAGAGACTTAGAATCTGAGAAGATGTGATGATGGAGTCAGAGATCAGTGTGACGCAACTTCTGGCTTCAAAAATGGAGGTAGGGGCCATGAGCCAAGAAATGCAGGTAGCCTCTCTAAGCTGGAATAGACAAGAAAAGGAATTCTCCCCTACAGGCTCCAGAAGGAACACAGCCCTTCCTGACACCTCAGTTGAGACCCATTTCACATTCTGACCTTCTGAAACTATAAGATAATAAATTTTTGTTCGTTTAAATCACTGAGTTTGTGGTAATTTGTTAGAGAGGTAATAGGAAAGTAGTACAAAACTCTTAGAGATTCTAATTCAGTGTGGCTGGATTTAGGAGTCTAGATTCCTGAGTTTTAGATTTGTGGCTGCTACCAATACAATGTGTTCCCTCAGGCAATTTACTAATCCTCATTTTTAAAAAGAACAAAGTGATACTTCCAAAGGTTAATACCTACTTAGCTTATAAGTTTGTTTTGTGGATCGAATAAGAGAATGGATGAGAAAATCCTGTGAAAAAGTAAAAGCACCATGCATATGTGTCAGTGCACCTACATTTTATTTAATATTACTTTAGTTTTGTTATATTTTCAAGATATAGCCAGCATGATTTTTCCCTCTAAAATCTCTGAGACCTTGAAGACTTATATGCAAATGTTTTAGGGGCTTTGTCATTTATTATAATAATACACTTCATATTTGGCTGTATGGTTTACACAACACTTTAATCTTTATTATATCACTTGACCTGAACAGCAACCCTCTAGTCCATTCAAGTATTAATGTTAATAGCAGTATAGGTGCGTGGGGAGGGGGTCATATGTTTGTAGATGCTTACAGAAGTGGATAATCAATAATTCCATACACACTGAATTGTGATTGGGTTGTGGCAATTAGATTGGAGGCAGATTTGACAGATGCACCAGAAATTCACCACAAGACAAACTGTGACTTAGAGATAGAATGAGGTTTAGCAGTCTTATTCTTTTCAAAGAATTCCCCTCAAATAATTCTTCCTGGTTCCATCTCTCTAGAATAAGAATCTCATCACTTTTCGGCTACAGACAAAGAGCTGGCATTAGCTTGCTTACCTTTCAAGAATCTTTGTTTGTGGATTGGTGAAAATAATTTCCTCTAGTTTAGGGATGATGTGAGCCTTAAACACTTATTCAATTCTGCCTTTCAGTGTTTGCTCATGCCATTCACAATGCTTTATTTCCCCCTCTCTTTTCCACCTACCAAATCCCATTTCTCCCTGAAAGTAGCCTCCTTTATAAGGCTTCAGGTGGTCTCCTTATCTGTCTTCCCTGAAGTCCTATCAAGCTTTCAGTTCATACTGTGTAGGATTGTTTTGTTTTGGAGTGTTTATCTTGCCACCTTACCTCGTCTATTGACCATTGACTATTATTTTGTTTTTGTTCTTTGTTTGTTTTATTATGAGATGTTAGTCACCATACAGTACATCATTAGCTTTTGATGTAGTGTTCCATGATTCATTGTTCGTGTATAGCTCCATGCAATACATGCCCTCCTTAATACCCTTCACCGGGCTAGCCCATCCCCCCACCCTATTGACTATTATTCTTTTCTTCTGTTTCCTATATGTCCAAGCACTGGACTGGGAAAGATCTTGATGTTGAAAAATAGTTAGTATTTGGTTTGAAAGGGCCTCCTTTTGAACTATAGCCCGCATATTTTTTTCTAGCTTTATTGAGATGTAATTGACATGTAACATCGTGTAAGTTTAAGGTATACAGTGTGGTAATTTGATACATGTATATATTGCAAAATGGTGATGAGAAAAGGTTAGTTAACACATCCTTTACTTCTATAATTACCATTTTATTACTTTTGTTGTTATGGTGAGAACATTAAAGCTCTACTTTCATAACAACTTTCAAGTATACAATACAATATTGGTAACTATATTCAATGTACTGTACATTAGATCCTTAGAACTTATTCATCCTATAACTGAACATTTGTACCCTATGAGTAATAGCTTCCCGTTTCCCCCACCATTCAGCCCCTGGCAACCACCATTCTATTCTCTGTTTCTGAGTTTAATGTTTTTAGAATTTACATGTAAGTGAGATCATATACGGTATTTGCCTTTCTCTGACTTACTTCACTTAGCATAATGCCCTCAAGGTCCATCCATGCTATTGCAAATGGCAGGACTTTCTTCTATTTTGTACCTGAATAACATTCCAGTGTGTGTGTGTGTGTATACACACATACATATATATATGTGTATATATATACACACACACATATATATGCACATATATACACACATATGTATATATACATACACACATACTGGAATATTATTCAACTATAAAATAGATATGTGTATATATACATACATACATATATGTGTATATATGTACAGATACATGTATGTATATATACACACATGTGTATATGCATCACATTTTCTTCATCCATTCATCCATCAGTGGACACTTAGGTTGTTTCCATGTCTTGGCTATGATGAATAATGCTGCAATGAACATGTGAGTACAGATATCTCTGTGATAGTGATTCCATCTTCTCTGACTATATATTCAGAAGTGGGATTGTTGGAACATATGGTACTTCTATTTTTAATTTTTTGAGGATACTCCATACTGTTTTCCATAGTGGCTGTATTAATTTATATTCCCACCAACACTGCATGAGGGTTCCCCTTTCTCCACATTCTTGCCAATACCTGTTATCTCTTGTTTTTTGGGGACTAGCCATTCTAACAGATGTGAGGTGATATCTCATTGTGATTTTGATTTGCATTTCTCTGATGATTAGTGATGTGGAGCACCTTTTCACATGCCTGTTGGCCACTTGAATATCTTCTTTGGCAAAATGTTTATTCAGATCCTTTGCCCATTTTTAATTGGATTATTTATTGTTTTACTGTTCAATTGTATGTATTCCTTATATATTTTAAATATTAGCCACTTATCAGATATGTGGTTTGCAAATATTTTCTTCCATTCCATAGGTTGTCTTTTCATTGTATTGACAGTTTCTTTTGCTGTGCAGAAGCTTTTTAGTTTAATGTCATTCCACTTACTTATTTTTTACTTTTGTTGATTGTGACTTTGTTGTCATATCAAAAATTGATTGCCAAGAGAAATACAAAGGAGGTTTTCTACCCTATGTTTTCTTTTCTTGTTTTAAAAAGATTTTATTTATTTATTTATTTATTTATTTATTTTAGAGAGAGAGTGGGGAGGACCAAAAGGAGAGAGATAAGCAGGCTCCATGCTGAGCACAGAGCCTGATGTAGGGCTTGATCTCATAACCCTGGCATCATGAACTGAGCTGAAACCAAGGGTCAGATACCTAACCAACTGAGCCACCCAGGATCCCCTCAGCCCTATGTTTTCTTCTAGGAGTTTTATGTTCAGATCTTATGCTTATGTCCTTAATCCATTTTGAGTAAATTTTCATAAGTGGTATAAAATAGGGATCATTCTTTTGTATATGGATATCCATTTATTAAAGACACTATCCTTTCCCCATTGAGTATACTTGGCTTCCTTGTCGAATATTAGTTAGCTGTAGTTTCATAAAATTTTAGAATTTTTTTCTATTTCTATAAAAAATGCCATTGGAATTTTGATAGGAATTGCAGTCAATCTATATATGACTTCGGGTAGTATACACATTTTAGCAATATTAACTCTTCTGATCCATAAACACAAGATATCTTTCCATTTATTTGTGGCCCCTTCAATTTACTTTTTCAATGTCTTATAGTTTTTGGTGTATAAATCTTCCACTTTTTAAAAAGATTTTATTTATTTATTTGAGACGAGAGCAAGACAGAGAGAGCTTGAGAGAACGAGTGCGGGGAGGGGCAGGGAGAGAAGCAGACTACCTGCAGAGCAGGGAGCCTGATGAGGGACTCCATCCTAGGACCTTGGGATCATGACCTGAGCCGAAGGCAGATGCTCAACTGACTGAGCCACCCAGGCGCCCTAAATCTTCCACTTTTTAGTTAAATTTTTTAATTTTTTTATTATTTATTTTATTTTATTATTTTTGACGCTATTATAAGTGGGATTACCTTATTATTTTATTATTTTTATTTTATTTTTTTATTATTTTATTTTATTTTTTTGACGCTATTGTAAGTGGGATTACTTTATTTCTTTTTCAGATAG
The DNA here is from genome assembly GCF_017311325.1 of Ursus maritimus. Classification (NCBI taxonomy): domain Eukaryota; kingdom Metazoa; phylum Chordata; class Mammalia; order Carnivora; family Ursidae; genus Ursus; species Ursus maritimus. The sequence continues at coordinate 36,345,846 of NW_024423319.1, read as the reverse complement.
TTCATTGTTAGTATATAGAAATGCAACTGATTTTTGTAAGTTGATTTTGTATCCTGAAACTTTACTGAATTCATTTATTAAGTCTAACAGTTTTTGGGTGGAGTCTAGGATTTCTTAAATATAAGATCATTCCATCAGCAAACAGAAAACTTTACAGCCACTTTTTTTTTTAATTTGGATAACCTTTCTTACCCCTTTCCTTCTTTCCTTCCTCCCTTTCTCCTTTCTTTTCTTTCTCCCTCCCTTTTTCTTTCTTTCTTTCTTTCTTTCTTTCTTTCTTTCTTTCTTTCTTT
>NW_024423319.1:36262920-36345543 GCF_017311325.1 Ursus maritimus | reverse complement strand
TTTCTTTCTTTCTTTCTTTCTTTCTTTCTTTCTTTCTTTCTTTCTTTTTTCTTTCTTTCTTCTCTTTTTCTTTTTTTACTAATAGCTCTGGCTAGGACTTCCAGTACTATGTTGAATAAGTTTGGTAAGATTGGCACTCTTTTCTTGTTTCTGATTTTAGAGGGAACACTTTCAACCTTTTACTATTTATTTTATTTTATTTTATTTGGCATTTCTTTTTTTATTATGTTCAGTTAGCCAACATATACTACATCATTAGTTTTTGATGTAGTGTTAGATGATTCATTAGCTGCATATAACACCCAGTGCTCATTACGACACATGCCCTTCTTAATACCCATCACCCAGTTACCCCATCCCCCTATCCCCTTGCTTCTGTAACCCTCAGTTTGTTTCCTGGAGTCCAGAGTCTCTCATAGTTTGTCTCCCTCTCTGATTTATTGAGTATGATGTTAGCTATGGGTTTGTCATATATACTTTTTATTATGTTGAGGTACATTACTTCTATACCAAATTTGTTGAGTTTTTATCATGAAAGGATTCTCTTAATAATATTTTTTTATTATGTTAGTCACCATACAGTACATCCCTAGTTTTTGATGTAAAGTTCCATGATTCATTACTTGCGTATAGCACCCAGTGCACCATGCAATACGTGCCCTCCTTAATACTCATCACCAGCCTATCCCATTCCCCCACTCCCCTCCCCTCTGAAGCCCTCAGTTTGTTTCCCAGAGTCCATAGAAGGATTTTAAATTTTGTCATATACTCTTTCCACATCTATGGAGATAATCATGTGATTTTTGTCATCCATTCTATTGTGGTGTGTCACATTTATTGGTTTACATATGTTGAACCATCCTTGCATCCCAGGAATAAATTCCACTTGACCATGGTACATGATCCTTTTACTGTGCCATTGAATTTGGTTTGCTGGTATTTCGTTGAGAATTTTTGCATCTGTATTCATCAGTGATATTGACTTGTAGTTTTATTTTCTTATACTCTCCTTATCTTTGGTACCAGCGTAATGCTGGCCTCATAAAATGAGTTTGGAGGTATTCCTTCCTCTTCAATTTTTTTGGAGAAGTTTCAGAAAATTTGACATCAATTCTTTAAATGTTAACATTCACCCATGAAGTCATCTGATCCTCATCCTTTCCTTTGTTGGGAGGATTTTGATTACTGATTCAATCTCCTTCCTTGTTATTGGTCTGTTCATATTTTCTTATTTCATTGTGACTCACTTGGTAGGTTGTATGTTCCTAGGAATTAACCCATTTCTTTTAGGTTGTCCAGTTTGTTTGCTTACAATTGCTCATAGTAGTCCCTTATTATCCCCTGTATTTCTGTGATACCAGTTGTAATGTTTTTTCAATTTACTATTTTGAGTCCTTTCTTTCTTTCTTTCTTTCTTTCTTTCTTTCTTTCTTTCTTTCTTTTCTTTATTGGGAGTCTAGCTAGAGGTTTGCAAATTTTGATTATCTTCTCAAAAAAAACCCAGCTCTTAGTTTTGCTAATCTTTTATATTGTTTTTCTATTTCATTTATTTCTGCTCTGATGTTTGTTATCTCTTTCCTTCTGCTAACTGTAAGCTTAGTTTGTTCTTGTTTTGTTAGTTCTTTGAGGTGTAAAGTTAGGTTATTTATTTGAGATTTCTTTTTTCTTTTTTTAATGCAGGCAATTATTGCTATAAGCTTCCTTCTTAGCACTACTTTTGCTGAAACCCGTGAGTTTTGGTATGTTGTATTTCCATTTTTGTTTGTTGCAATACATTTTTTAAAATTTCTCTTTTGATTTTTTGACCTATTGCTTGTTCAGGAGTGTGTTGTTTAATACCCACATAATTATGACTTTTCCAGTTGTCCTCCTGTTATTGATTTTTAGTTTCATAACATTATGGTTGGAAAAGATACTTGATATAATTTCAATTATCTTAAGTTTGCTGAGATTTGTTTTGTAACTAACATATGATATATTCTGGAGAAAATTTTACATGCATTTGAGAAAAATGTGTATTCTGCTACTCTTGGATGGAATGTTCTATATCTTTGTTAGGTCCATTTGGTCTAAATATAGTTCAAGTCCAAATGTTTCTTACTAATCTTCTGTCTAGATGATCTATTCATTGTTGAAAGTGAAGTACCCTGTTATATTGTTGTCTATTACTCCTGACACATCTGTTATTATTTGCTGAATATATTTAGGTTCTTCAATGTTGAATGTGTATATATTTATAATTATTACATCTTATTGATGAATTGACCATTTTATCATTATATAATGATCTCCTTTATCTCTTATTAGACTTTTTGACTTACATTCTATTTTGTCTGATATGAGTATAGCTACCTTTGCTCTCTTTTGGTTTCCATGTGCATGGAATATCTTTTTCCATCCCTTCACTTTGAACCTATGTGTGTCCTTGAAGCTGAAGTGTCCCTTAGGCAGCATACATTTTGGCCTTATATTTTTTTATTCACTCAGCCACTCTATTAGGCTGTATGATTTAGAATAAAGAACACAAGCTCTGAACCATAGAGATAACCTTGTTCAAACCCTATTTCATTTATTAGCTGAACAATCTTAGACATGTTAAATACCACCTCCCTGTATCAATTCACTCATCTTTCAAAAGGAATAACAATTGTTAAGCTACATCATGGGGTTGTAATGAGCATTAAATGCAATAATTCATGTAATGTGTTTAGCACCATTCCAGGAACAGAGTAAGTTCCCATTAAATGGTAGTTATTACTTATTTTTCCTTAAATTAGAAAGGTAAAATCATATACTAGTTATGACCAGGGCTTTATAAACAAAGAGAACTGGGCTGTAAGTTACTTAAGTTACTTAACCTTGAGTAAGTTACTTAATTTCTCTTAGGCTTAGATCCCTCTTCTATGTATGAAGGTTAGAATAATGTCTACCTCATAGGGTTGTTAATATGAATTAGGAATTATAAATTACAACATTTGACACATAATAGGAACTCAGTAAGTGGTAGTTGTTATAATTGTTGAGAAAAAGTTAAGAAATAGAGGGTTATGTCAACAACTAAAAATGTATCACCTACTCATCTGTAGTCTAGTAGCAAATAAGAAAGTAAGTGTGGGTTTTCGCCTATAGTTCTTGAGCAAAAGGCAGAAAAATGCACTTTACTGAGTCTCTGCCTTCCCAGTTTACCCAGTGCGTTCATAGAAGAGATGTTTGTGATCATGCTTAGAATAAAATCTGGTTTATATTAAGCCCTAATAAATATTAGTTGAATCTGAATCTGGACACATTCATTTAGCCCATATTGAACATTTCAATATTCCATGTAATTATTTTTGTTGTTGGCATTATTTTTTTTTTAATTTTTAACTTTTTAAATTCCACTATGATTAAAATAGTGCTATATTAGTTTCAGGTGTACAATATACTGATTCAACAATTCTCTGTATTACTCAGTCCTCTTCACAATAAATGTACTCTTAATCCCATTCACCTATTTCACCCGTCCACCCACCCATCCACCTCCCCTCTAGCAATCTCTGTATTTAAGAGTTGGCATTATTTTTAATTCAAAAATAATATATATATGCACGTGGTAAAAATATTCAAATAGTACAAGGGTATATACAATGAAATATAAGTTAAAACTCCAGCACCGTTATTTATCAATTGTACGACCTTTGGCAGGTCACTTAACCTCTCTTTGTCTCAGTTTCTTTAGCTATGAAGATCATGTCAGTATCTACTTTTTGGGTTGCTGAGAGAAGCAAATGTGTAGATCACTTGGAACAGTACTTGGCCTATTATAAATACTAAAAAAGTTTAGTTATTTTCATGTGCCATTTGTATTTTTCTGTGAATTTTTCATTCATTTCTTTTCCTAATTTTTTCTTGTTGAGTTGTGGAGTTTTAGGTTTTTTTTTTTTTATATTTGTGAAAGCTCTTTATCTATTAAGGAAATTTGTCTTTTACCATATTTTGAAGACTTTTCTTTTCAGCTTTCAATTTTTCTATGAATTTTTCTCATAATATTAGTTTTCCCATGAAAAAATTTTAAATGTTTTATAGTCCTATTCATCAGTCTTTTGCCTTTAGGGCTTAAAGGTTTTGAGTTTCAGTTAGAATGAACTTCCACATTCCAAGACTGCTTCTTTAAAAATTCTCTCATGTTCTCTTCTGCTGCTTTTGCAGTTACCCTCTTTCGTCCATCTGGGCTTTATTCTGGTGTAAGAAATAAAATGCTGATCTACTTTTATTTCTCTTCCCAATGGCTAGTCAATTATTTCAGGACTATATATTGAATATTCTATGTTAGTTAAAACCTTTGCTATCTCTCAGATAACTGGATGTTTAACTATTCTTCAAGTTAAAAGAGTGTGTGGCCTAATCCTAATTCATTCCTCTTTCATTTTCTTCTGGTTTTGATATGAATACAAGTTGACTTGGGCAGACCCATTTCTTAGGCAAGTTACTTTCCCTCCTTATAAATGAAAACAAACAAAACAAAATGGAAGCACAAAGTAAGACATTACACCTATCTTTAAGATCCGTTTAACTAACAGTCTATTAGAATTGTTTTTTTTTTTTAAAGAACTCCCTATTTAAAGGACTGGATATAAAAAACCCTTTGTCACCTAATATTCTATTATACGAGTATATCATAAATGATTAAACCATGTCTCTCCTGTTGAATATTTGCATAAATTTCTTTGTACAATCTATTACATATATTACTATGCTGACTATTCTCAGACATATATTTGGTTTTCTCTTAGGACATCTTTTTAAATGTGGAATTACTAGGCCAAATGGTATGAAGTTTTTAATGTTTTTATTAAAATATGCTGTGCATACAGAAAAATGCACATATCATAAGTGCACAGCTTGAAAATTTTTCACAAAGTGAACACACCCATATAACCAGCTCATATTTAGAAACGGGATGTTACCAGTACCTCAGAAGACTTCCTCATGCCTCATACAATCACAGCTTCCAAGGGTAAGCACTGTCAGGACTTCTAATAGTATATACTAGTCTAGCCAGATTTTTGAATTTTGTATATGCTTGGATTCATAGAGTATATAGTTATTTTGTTTTTTCCCTCTCATTTAACACATTTACAATATTTGTAATTATGGGGAATTCATTTTTTAAAAGATTTTATTTATTTAGTTGAGAGAGAGAGAGCATGAGCAAGGGGAGAGGCAGAGGGAAAGGGAGAAGCAGGCTCCCGGCTGAGCAGGGAGCCCGATGTGGGGCTCAGTCCCAAGGTTCCAGGATTATGACCTGAGCCAAACTCAGACACTTAATAGACTGAGCCACCCAGGCACCCCATATAAGGCATTCATTTTAATTACTATATAGTATTTCATTGTGTGAATATACCACAATTTATTTATTCACTTTAATCTTAATGGGCATGTGACTTTTTTGCTATTACGAATGCTGCTATTATGAACACTGTAGTGTATTCATTTCAACCAGGTATATACTTGGGAGTAGGTGTACACCTTAGAAATTACTGTTATGTATCTACCTTAGAAAATAGTGGATCATAGGGTATGCACATGTGAAGATTTTATGTATCTTTGTACCAAGTTGCATTGTAGAAACATGTCTTTATAATGATGGAAAGCAATCACTCTTGTTAAGTGATAGACACTTTCAACTTCAATATTTTTTTTAATGCTCATAATAATCCAAGGGGTAGTTAGTGTTATTCTTTTCTATTGATGAGTAGACAGAACTGTTTATGGAGATGTTAATCTGCCCAAGGCCACAGTTAGAAAATGGCAGAGTCAGGATTTGAATTCAGGTTTGTCTGACTTCCAAAGGCTCCTTTTGCTGTATGTCCTATATTAGTTTCCTAGTGCTGTCATAACAAGCCATCACAATTGCATGACTTAAAACAACAGAAATTTATTCTCTTACAGTTCTGTAGGTTAGTAGTCCAAAATCAAGGCGTTGGCAGGGCCAGACTCCGTCTCCTGGTTTCTGGTTGTTACTGGCAGTCCTTGGCATTCCCTGGCTTGCAGTTGCATAACACCAGTGTCTGCCCATGTGACATGGCAGTCTTCTGTGTGTCTGTCTGTCTGTGTGTCTTTTCTCCTTTTCTTACAAGGACACCAGTTTTATTGGATTAAAAGCCCACCCTACTCCAGTATGACCTCATTTTAACTTGATTACATTTGCAAAGACCCTATTTCAATATAAGGTTGCATTCATAGATACCAGGGTTATGACTTCAATATATCTTTCGGGGACACGATTTAACCCACAACACCTTTCTACCTGTCTTACTTCAAGACATTCAGCACTGAACATAGTGGATAAAAAGGTACGATGTTGTTGTTTAAAATTACAGTTTTTATACTGTAAAGCTGATGCCTTTGAGGTGTGAACCTTCAGGAACAGCACTTGTATATGACTTGCCAAGAGGAGGATGCAGATTGGCTGTGTTCAGTGACAGGCTAACGTTCCTTTTACCTGGTGGGCTTAGTAACCCAAACAAACATCCATAGCACTAGCTAGTATTCTAATTGGCACCATGTATTCTTATGTGCACTAGGAAAAAGAGATATAGGAGCAAGGTGAGGCCCAGGTTGAGGAAAGGCTATGCCTATGTACTTATTTCTGCAGATGGGCTCTAACATCTAAGAAACCCTGCATTTCTATTGTTGGCAAGGTGGGCTGGCCAAGAACTGCTATTTTTTCCCTCTCACCAGAAATCCCTCTTTGCTCTTAAACCCAAGCAGAATCATAATCAGTACTTGTGTTTTTTAATGAGCACCTGCCAAGGGCCACACACTATCCCAGGGATTTAGTACACATTATTTCCAATTCTTAACCTTTAAGTAGATATTCATACAAGTACAACCCTTAGAATTAGCCCTGATGTTGAAAGGCAGGCAATAGCACCTGGTAGAGTGCGATCCAAAGGAGGAGGACATATATCAGTACTGGATGCTCTGTAGCAAACCAAGTTGTCCTGATGTTAGGGATATAATCAGAGGGTGAGAGCCAGAAGCACTTCCCTTCAGAATGACTCCTGGGGACATCTTGAGTATGGGCATCAGGTCTGGATCCCCAGTACGGTAAATTTGTTAGTCTTGAATATCACAAGGGATATACCATTCAGGTCTCTTTTTAGAGATATGAGCACAGAACTAAGATGGATCAATAAGAAAGAAGGGTTATTGTTGTGGCATCCCAAGAAACTCTCTAGTACCATATCCTTATGTTAAGGCAAAACCATACCTAAATCAAACCCCTAAGGCCAGAGAACTAATTTTAGTTTGGTTGATGGGCAAGTGGTAGGGGAAGAGAGTGTCAAGAAAACTGAAACTTGGGAGAGTTTCTTTGTTTCTAGATTGCAGAGATCACAAACCAGTAACTCAGGATTTGAATACAGATATTCTTTGTTTTGCCCACAGAGGGTTTTGTTTTTAATTTCAGTTGTTATCATGCAAAAACAAATCAGATTTTTATATAAAATTCCATATTTCTATCTTATTTTTGAGGAGTAATTGAGTCCACATTTCAAAATGACTCAGTTGTAGCTGCTCCTTTTAGAAGGCAGGCTCCTCCTGATCTGCCATGGTCGCCTCCAGTATTGATGCAAGGTCATTCTTTGATGTTATCTTCTTGCTCCCTGTAACCTTCAAGTTTGTGACCATAGCTCTAGATCTGGCCAGGATAGATTTAGAATCAGGCCACATTCAATTCTCTACTAATTCTCTACTAAATGAAGATAAAGTAAGACAAACATCACCAAAATTGAGAGATCAGTTCTCTTGGACGTGATGAAAGTATTCTAAAATTAATTGTGGTCATAGTTGCAAAACTTTGTGAATATACTTTTAAAAAACATTGAATTGTACACATTAAATGGCTGAATTATTCGGTATGACTTATAGCTCAATAAAGCTGTTAAAAATATAAATCAGATAAGAATTAAGGAGGAAAACACATGAGAATTAACTTCTCAATTCTAGTCTTTGTCATCAAACTTTTGAACTTCCCTAATATTGCAATATTAGGGTGGCAGCAGACTTGAGTGGCTAAGAGCATGAAAAATAAGGATTAAAAATAGCACATACTTCATAGGGTTGTTAGAAGGAGTAAATGAGGTAATCCCTTCAAAGCATACATTACTCTGCTTGGTACATGGCAAACAATAAGTAAATATTAGGCGTTATTGGCTACTATGGCACAGAAGAGACTCACCCACACTTAATCTAACAACATTGAAACTGTACACCTAACCAATATGCTGAACCCTGGAGCAGCTCTTTCTGGAGCCTCTCCAAATGTCTAGTTGGTTCTAGGTAGCTAGAAATCCTCAGCCAGAACTTTAGGAGCCTCAGAGGCTCTTAAGTGATAAAGGAAAAAATAACATACAAATACTGAAGTGCCTAGGGAAGTGGGGTCAACCTATTTGTGCTTTATTCAAGCAATGTGGTGTAAGTAGAGTCTCCACAATGCTGAGAGCATGGAGACCTGAATTCTAATTTTACTTCCACTCCAAATTGAATTCCCTTTAAAGAATACTAAATTTTTCTAGACTTTAGTTTCCTCATATATTGAAGGACAGTGGTATTTACCCTGCTTACTTTACCATATAAGACCACATTTAAAAAAAAGCATGAAGCCACTTGCAAGGATACAAAATTACATATAATGTAAGGCATGTTTGTTTGCATATGTAAAGCAGTGATCCTAATCAGGTGACAAGCTTACTCCCACAGAAAGGCTAAAGGGGCTGGGATTCTTGTTGTAATAAGAGAGGGTCTTGGGGATGGTTTTACAATTTTAGACCCATTGTCTTTGTAAAGATTCCCCAGAGGATGGTGAAATTCTTGGCAATCAGAATAGATGCAGCCTGGGATGCCATATGCCATAAAAGAAAAAGAGCTTCTGGCAGAGGAAAATCATCAAACCAATGTCTTCACCCTATTACAGAATCGAAAATGTCAACTTCCCTAGATTACAGGGTATGGCTCCAAAGCAGAGAAAATTACATTCACACCCAGAAATGGGAAATTTCTTCTCTGGGAAAAGCTAAGCTGTCATTAGGAAAGTAGGTAGGTGGCTGTGACTTTTTTTTTCTTTTGAAGTTCTTTATGAATCTCCATAAAATTCTCAGAAAGATTTAGAAATTGATTAACCCTGTTATATCTCCCCCTCACACACACAGAGCTGTACAGAAACTTCAGATAATTCATCCAGTGGATATGGGATAAGCAGGGGCATTTTGCTAATGAAACAATTGGTGGGTCACCCTGATGAACCAAAAGCAAGATCCCTACCCAGGCTTGAAGGACTAGCTGACCTCTAATATGCCTGAAAATATTCTTGCAGTTGCAACTGATAGACTAAGGAAGTAGCCTCCAGTAGCCCATTCTAACTCAATTTGTTGTTGAGAGATATTTTGATATGAAAGAGTCAAAGGAGGGAGCTGAGAGAGGGGGAATAAGGTGGAAGTATTCCTAGAACATGACAGGAAGGGAGGAGTGTCCTGACAACAGGGAAATAAGCATGTCAGGCAGTGTTGCAGAGTGGTTAAGAGCATAGGCTACGGCATCAGAAACACCTGATATATACCCTTGTTCTGCCACGTATATTCTGAGCTAAATATAAAATGGGATGAAAACAATACTGGGCGTCTGCAACCCTTATGAGGAGAAAATGAGATTGCTTACTTAAAGCATGTAGCACATTATCTGGCACATAGGAAATGCTAAAATTAGAAGTAGTTATTATTATATGCTCTTCAGCATAGCATTCAAATCCCTTCCCTATTTAACCCAAGTTTATATTTCTAGCTTCATTTCTTTTCACTCTCTGCCACATACCTTCATGTCTGGCCACACAGGACCACGAGAGTGTTCAGCAGTCCCAGATTTCATCATGCATGTCCACATTTTCCCTTCTTTGCTTATGCTAATTTTTTGGTCTAGTATGCCCTTTCTTTCTCTTCTACCCAGTTAAAAATCTTACTTTCCTATCAGGGCCCAGTGTTCCACTACTTTTATGAGGTTTCCCCTTCCTTTAATCTAAGCAAAATCAATGCTTGCTTTTTTTTGTGTTCTCATTACATTTTCTATTTCCGTGGATTATGTGCCATGCTAGCATTTTCAACAACTTTACATGTTTTAGTAATCCCTATGACCTTGTGAGAACAAGGGCTTTACTGTATATATTTTTACACCACCTACACAGTAACTGGCACATAGTAGGTAGTCATTAAAGTTCATTGACTAGAACTGAGTTTGTGAATAGGCTTATGAATAACTATTCCATCTATTCATAATAGGTTTCCATAGGGAAAAAGTGTACAGACATATATAAAAGCACAAAAATGTCAAGTTTTATACAAATGGGGAGAATTGATTATCCAGAATTCAAACTGGAGAATTTAAATAAAGAGAATTACTTTCTAGTCTTGTCATATGATAATTAGTATACATATTAATGGACGAATGCATTTCCGGCTCATGAAGTGTCTCCTGAATTATCACGAACTTTTATAAAAGATGTGTTCTGATTCTTTAGTGTTTGAGAAGTTACGGACAACATAATTATAGTTCTCTTATGTAACTGAGAAGATAATTTTATTAGACCAAGATACCACAATCCCCAGCCACTCTGGAGAAATGGGTCTTTGATGTACAAAAGAAAGAGTGGGAAAATTAGCATCCTAACTACCATCAGCATCCACAGTAAAAGCTGACGTGATGCTTTGAATGACACAAGTGTGATCCTTCTAGAGCACATACTGTAATTCCTATCTGTAATACACATATTTGATGATGTTTTTCAGTTTGGAATTTTCTTCCATATACTCTTTCATTCTTCATTCACGAGTCTGATCTTGCCTTTGATTTCATAAGCTCTCTGAGTTCAGGGATTTGGTCTTCTATTTATATGTTATCCACAACAGTGCTTAGCATAGTTGCTGGAAGCATTGAGAATTCTTGTAAGTCATGGTTGAATTTAACTGGATGTAAGGAAATATGTTAGGAAGCTAGTACATAGAATAAATAAATTTAAGGACAGTTTTAGACCCAACAAAAACATTAAATACATATATGGATTAATCTCAGAACCAGTTTTATCAAACACATTAATAGAAAAATTTTATTACTGGGAGTATTTGTATAATGCTTTTTCATTTATGAAGTGCTCTCATATAGTCTTCCTCTCAAAATAGCAAATCTGAGTAGACATAGATACTCTGGTGTTTAGCTGTCAAATAAAAAATTAGAGTAAAAATATTCCTAGATGAGATAGCAAAAAATAACACTTACAGAGCAATTACTGTAAGATAAGCATAATTGTAAGTGGTTTCCATGTATTCTCTTATTTAATCTTCTCAACAGCCCTGTGGAAGAAGTATGGTCATTATTTCTATTTTACAGGTAAAAAAACTGGAGCTTAGATGAATTCATTTGCCCAAAATCACACAGCTAGTAGATGATGGTAGATGAGTCTCCACCAAAAACTGAGTCAACGAACTTGCAAAAAACTTCGGCCATAAGAGGTACTAGACAGAACTGTTTGAAAAGACTCTTTGTAGCCTCATATCTAGAAAACAATTTGTGGAGAGAAAAACATTACCAACTTACAGTGGCATAAACAGAATAATAAATAACGTCTTGGCTAACAAAAGCTAATCCAAAGTTTAAATGACACATTGGATCCAAAGCAACAGCCTCACACTCTGAAAGCATTTTTTCTATATGAACATGATAGGCAGAGAGAGGATGGGTCTTTATATGGAACTCAAGAGGAGAACTTTATAGAAAAACATGGGTACCCTGAAACAATGATTTTTTAAATGACTAAAACAAGAAGTCAAGAAAATACAATATGTAAAGTAACTAGTTGTCCAGTATGGGATTGATAAAACAAATTTGTATGCTTGTTGCAATGAGAGCTTCATTTAGAGATAAAGGGGCCATTTTAAGGTGATAGCCCTGAACTCTTTCTTAAAGAATCCCTTTTTTTCAGTTCAGCCAGACAATATGAGTGGGTCAGCTCTTCTGTAAAACTGCCTTATTATGTGATCTTTTTGCATGGGCTCATGCTCCTGCAAAACTTGCAAATGCTTAGCACATATGCTGCCCCTCCCATTCCTATGCCCATGGCAGATATTGTAAATAAATAATACTACTCTTTCTCATCTGGAATCAACCTCAGAATCATTCTTGATACAGCACTGCAGATGGCCACTACCAATCAATTGGATTTGGCATGTGAAATGAAACCTATTTGTCATCTATGCCCTGGAGTATACAGATTATTTGCAAGCTGAGAGATAGCTGGCATCATACACAGCAAATGCTAATAACGAGTATGTCTTTAGTAACCCAGTGCTACTAAGCAATGAAGCTTCCTTCCCTGGTTTTATCTTTCACTGCTGCTTTAGTCATCCCTGACCCACTAGCAACCAATTTTTTTTTTTGATAACAGAAATAAATTTGCTAGGCATGAGGTACCTTCAGGAGGAGATAATGATCAAGACTTATCCTCCCTACTTGTCTATACCAACCCTCAAAAGCTTTAGGAGTATGATATCAAATACAGAGCCCTAAGAGTTTAGATTCTGCTTGTAAAATGATCATTTAGTTTTAGTTCCTTCCCATATAGAATAAGCTGAGATGTAGTTAAAAGCATTGAAGTATAAATAAGACAACCTGGTTTCTACTCCTGCCTCTACATCTTTAGTTATGGTTTTCTTGGGGCGCCTGGGTGGCACAGCAGTTAAGCGTCTGCCTTCGGCTCAGGGCATGATCCCGGCGTTATGGGATCAAGCCCCACATCAGGCTCTTCTGCTATGAGCCTGCTTCTTCCTCTCCCACTCCCCCTGCTTGTGTTCCCTCTCTTGCTGGCTGTCTCTATCTCTGTCGAATAAATAAATAAAATCTTAAAAAAAAGTTATGGTTTTCTTCCCTCTGTCTCAGTTTCCCCACCTGTAAAATGGAAACAGTAATACCTGCCTTATTTACCAAATGGCTTATTGTGAAAGTGCTAAACCATTCATTTCCTCTTTTTTATTCTTTCATTTTATATCATTATTCCTCAAGTATTTTGCCTCACATTGTTGGGTAGGATTGGATTTGACTCAAAAGAATACTTAGAAAAAAAATACTTAGACTGGGTGAAAATTTTACAAACATGTTTTTGTCTTTTTTCATTTGTTGTGTGTGTGTTTGGTGGGGAGAGGATGTTTCTCTTACTTGTTCAGTAAAAACCTCCATTTTCATAAGCGACAGGAGAATGGTTTGACTTGCTCCTCAGCCATGTGTCTGGCTTGGTTAGAACTTGGTCAGTGGATGTAAATCATGGACTTAAAAAAAGCAGCTTACTGACTGGCCCAAGACCTTAGCTCAAACGTATTCAATCTTTGATAGAAAAGGAAGCAGAGATTCTTAGAATTTACTGGTCAGCACTACCTCCCAAAAGTGCCTTGGTCATCTAGCCCAGTGGTTTTCAAACTAGTTTTCAGTCTCCTAGTTCTGCACAGGGATGTCTCAGGGGCTTCTTTATATGTTTTTTTAAAAAAACTGTCTTACAGGGAGCCTGAGTGGCTCAGTTGGTTAAGCATCTGACTTTGGCTCAGGTCATGATCTCAGGGTCCTGGGATCGAGCCCCATGTTGAGCTCCCTGCTCAGTGGGGAGTCAGCTTGTCCCTCTGCTTCTCCCCCTGCTCATGCTCTCTCTCTAATAAATAAATAAATAAATAAATAAATAAATAAATAAATAAATAAATAAAATCTTTGTAAAAACGATCTTGCTATGAATGAATGAATGAATTAATGAATGAATGAATGAATACAAAATTTGGAAAATACAGTACGTGGCTTACCTTCTTTGGCTTCAGATCCCTATTTGATTCAGACTAGTATAATCATTAATTGATATTCTGCCCAGGCTCTGGGGCTGTGGTTATCTAATATTCCCCTTATCTAATATCTTAAAACCCACAACTAGGACTTGACTTTCTTGGCTTTGACTTTCCCATCTTTTCTCTTTGCCCAGGTTCCTTTTTCAAATCTGGATGCTCAATACCCATTGCTGAAACCTGTCTTTAGCTCATGCACACAATGTCTGGTATGATTTTGCAAAGTCTATGTATGGATTAAGGAGAATCAGCCATGTAAATCCAAAAGGAGAGTTCTTTAAATTCAAGATTTAATGTAAATGATGTAAATGAAAATACTCAAATTAGCTCAAGTATAGTTATAACAGCACTAGGACATGCTATGAAGTGTGTTGGAAAAAATATTTAATAAATATACTATTTACAAGGCAGCAGATACATAGACTTGGTTAATATCCTTGGAGAGTCTGGCTTTGACAGAATTATTTCCATTTAGGAATTCTTTTTGGTCTAGCTACACTCAATCTGATTTATCTTCTGGACTTTGAGGTATAGAAAAGTTCACAGGCATTGCAAAACACTCATTGAAAACATAAAGGTTGATTACCATTGTGTGAGGAGGTTGAAAATAAATCTTTTGGCAACTGCTGCATCTGGGCTTGCAGTTAATGACCTTTTTGGATCAGTGCCCAGGACACAGATCTTCCATGTGCACGATTGCTAAGGTTGCAACCAGTCCGAAGCAAGCAAGGTAGCAATCGAATAAAATGGCCCAATGTGAGAAACCATTTAAAAGCATTAATGTCATCATGTCTACCTGGGAAAGAACTTCTCACCAGCCTTGGGTTTTTTTTTCCCTTATGTATGGAGCATATAGGGAAAAAAATAAAGCTGGTAATTAAAAAAATTATTACTGATTTTTTAATTAATAAACTTTATTTTTAGGGCATCTTTAGGTTCACAACAAAATTGAATGGGATATAGAGATTTTCCATATACCCCCTGTCACTACACACACACACACACACACACACACACACACACACACACAGTATCTTCCACTAACAAATACCAGACTACTGTATCTGTTACAATATGAATCTACATTGATGCATTATTGTCACCCAAAGTCCATAGTTTACATCAGGGATTACTCTTGGTATTATACAGCCTGTGGGTTGTGACAAATGTACAATGACATGTATCTATCATTAGAGTATCATAAAGAATAGTTTCACTGTCCTAAAAACAGCTGTACTCTGCCTATTCAGTTTTCTTGCCCTCCTAACCCCTGGAAATCACTAATCTTTTTACTGTCTCCATAGTTTTGCCTTTTCCATATGGCTACAATCATATAATATGCTGCCTTTTCAGGTTGGCTTTTTTTTTGAGAGAGAGAAAATGTGCACGCACAAGCGGGGTGGGGAGGTGGGGAGGGGCAGAGGGAGAAGTGAGAGAGAGAATCTTAAGCAGGCTCCACGCTCAGTGTGGAGCCTGAGGGAGGGCTCAATCTCACAACCCTAGGATCATGACCTGAACCAAAATCAAGAGTTAGAAGCTTAATCGACTGAGCCACCCAGGCACACCTCAGATTGATTTTTTCGCTTAGTAATACACATTTAAGCTTCTTCCATATCTTCTCATGGCTTGATAGCTCGTTTCCTTTTAGTGCTGAATAATATTCCACTGTCTGATTTACCAAAGTTTATTTATCCATTCACCTACTGAAGGATACCTTGGTTACTTCAAAGTTTGGGCAATTATGAATAAAGCTGCTATAAATATCCCTGTATAGTTTTTTATGGACATAAATTTTCAATTAATTTGAGTAAATACCAAGAGGCATGTTTCCTGGATTGTATGGTAAGAGTATGTTTAGTTTTGTAAGAACTTGCCAAACTCTCTTTCAAAGTGGCTGTACCATTTTGCATTCCCACTAGCAATGAATGAAAGTTCCTGTTGCTCCACATCCTTGCCAGGATTTCATGTTGTCAGTGTTTTGGATTTTGGGCCATTCTGATAGGTGCGTGAGTGGTATCCAATTTTTTTTAAATTCATAATTCCCTAGTGATATATGATGCTGAACATCTTTTCATGCTTACTTGCCACCTGTATGTTTTCATTGGTAAGATATCTATTCAGGTCTTCAGGCTTTTTTTTTTTTAATGACGTTTGTGTTCTCACTATTGAATTTAAGGGTTCTATGTAGCTTTTAGCTAAGAGTCCTTTATCAGATGTGTGTTTTGCAAATATTTTTCCCAGTCTGAGGTTCATCTTCTTATTCTCTTGACATTGTTTTTCACAGAGCAGAAATTTTTAGTTTGAATGAAGTCCATCTTATCAGGTATTTCCTTAATGGATCATGCCTCTGGTGTTGTATCTGAAAAATCATCACTGTACCCGAAGTCATTTAGGTTTTCCTCCTATGATATCTTTTAGGATTTTTCCAGTTTTGTGTTTTATATTCAGGTCTATGATCCATTTTGAGTTAAATTTTGTGGGGGGTAAAAGTCTGTGTTTATATTAATTTGTTTTGCATATGGATGTCTAGTTATTCCAGCACTATTTGTTGAAGAGATTAACTCTGCTCCATTGTATTGTCTTTGCGGTGTTGTCAAAGATCAGTTGACTATATTTACATGTGTCTATTTTTGGGCTTTCTATTCTGTTCCATTGATCTGTTTGTCTGTTCTTTCACTGATACCACACTATCTTGATTACTGTAGCTTTATAGTAAGTGTTACAGTTGAGTAGAGTCAGTCCTTCAACTTTGTTCTACTCCTTCAATATTGAGCTGGTTATTCTGGATCTTTTGCCATTCCATATAAACTTTAGAATCAGTTCGTCAATATACACAAAATAACTTGCTGGAATTTTGTTTGGGATTTCATTTAATATATATATCAAATTAGGAAAAACTGATAACTTGAAAATATTTAGTCTTCCTACCCATGAACATGGAATACCTTCCATTTATTTATTTCTTGATACCATTCATCAGAGTTTTCTGGTTTTCTTCACATATATCTTATACATATTTTGTAAAATATATGCCTGTTTCATTTTGGGATGCAAGTGTAGATGGTACTGTGTTTTTTCCTCCAGTTTTATTGAGGTATACTTGACATACAACACTTTTTAAGTTTAAGATGTGATCATTTGATACATGTATATATTGTGAAATGTTTATCATAACAAAGTTAGTTTACACATCCTTCACATTGCATAATTACCATTTTATTTTATTTTAAAGATTTATTTACTTATTTATTAGACAGAGAGAGACAGCCAGCGACACGAGCAGGGGGAGAGGGTGAGGAAGAAGCAGGCTCCTAGTGGAGGAGCCTGATGTGGGGCTCGATCTCGGAACGCCAGGATCACGCCCTGAGCCGAAGGCAGATGCTTAATGACTGCGCCAGCCAGGCGCCCCCATAATTACCATTTTAATGTTGCTGTTGTTGTTATGGTGAGCACATTAAAGAACTACGTTCATAGAAACTTTCAAGTATACAATATAGTTTTGGTAACTATACACAATATATTATAAATCAGGTCCCTGGAACTTTTCTTATAATTGAATGTCTGTACCCTATAAACAACATCTCTCCATCTTCCCTACCCCTAAGCCCCGGTAACCTCCATTCTGCTCTGTTTCTATGAGTTTGATGTTTTAAGATTCCATGTATAAGTGAGAGCATACAGTATTTGCTTTCTTTTGTCTGATGTATTTCACTTAGCATAATGCCCTGAAGGTCCATTCATGTTGTTGCAAATGGCAAGGATTTCCTTCTATTTTACGGCTGAATAATAATCTATTATATATATACCACATCTTTTTTATCCATTTGTCAATGGACTCTTAGGTTGTTTCTATGTCTTGGCTACTGTGAATAATGCTGCAATGAACACTGGAGTACAGATATCTCATTGAGCTACTAATTTCATCTTCTTTGGATATAGACCCAAAAGTGGGATATTTGGATCATATGGCACTTCTATTTTTAATTTTCTGAGGAAACTCCATACTGTTTTCCATAATGATTATACCAATTTATATTTCCACCAACAGTGCACCAGTGTTCCCTTTTCTCTATAACCTCACCAGCATTTATCCATGTCTTTTTGATAATAGCCATTGTAACAGGTATGAGGTGATATTGCATTGTGATTTTGATTTGCATTTCATTGATTAATTATGTGGGACACCTTTTCACATACCTGTTGGCTATTTGAATATCTTCTTTGGAAAAATGTCTATTCAGATCATTTGTCCATTTTTTATTTGGATTATTTGGGTTTTTTTGCTCTTGTGTTACATGAGTTCCTTATATATTGGATTTTAACCACTTACCAGACGTGTGGTTTGCAAATATTTCCCCCCATTCCATAGGTTGCCTTTTCATTGAGTTGATCACTTCTCTTGCTGTGCAGAAGCTTTTTAAAAATTTTTTATTTAAATTCAATTTGATTAACATGTACTCTATTATTAGTTTCAGAGGTAGAATTCAGTGATTAATCAGTTGCATACAGCACCCTTCAAGTGCACATTACTTCAAGTGTCCTCCTTAACGCCCATCACACAGTATCCCATCCCCCACCCACATCCCCTCCAGCAACTTTCAGTTTGTTCCCTACAGTTAAAAGTGTCTTACGGGCGCCTGGGTGGCTCAGTCGTTAAGCGTCTGCCTTCAACTCAGAGCATGATCCCAGCGTTCTGGAATCGAGTCCCGCATCAGGCTCCTCCACTGGGAGCCTGCTTCTTCCTCTCACACTACCCTTGCTTATGTTCTCTCTCTCACTGGCTGTCTCTCTGTCAAATAAATAAATAAAATCTTTTTTTTTAAAGTGTCTTATAGTTTGCCTCCCTCACTGTTTTCCTTTTATTTTATGTTTCTTTCCCTTCCCCTGCGTTCATCTGTTTTTTTTCTTAAATTCCACATGAGTGAAATCATATGGTATCGTCTTTCTCTGATTGACTTATTTTGCTTAGCATAATACCATCTAGTTCCATCCACTCTGTTGCAAATGGCAACATTTCATTCTTTTTGATGGCTGAGTTATATATATATATATATATTATATATATATATGTATATATATCACCTCTTCTTTATCCATTCATCTGTCAATGGACATCTAGGCTCTTTCCATATTTTGGCAATTATGTGCATTGCTGCTATTAACATTGGGGTGTGCAGAAGCTTTTTAACTTTGTGTAGTCCTACTTTTGCTTTTGTTGTTTGTGCATTTGGTATCATATCCAAAATGTTATTGCTAAGACCAATGTCAATAAGCTTTTTCCCTATATTTTCTTTTAGGAGTTTTATGGTTGCAGGTCTTACATTTAATTTTTAAATAAATTTTGAGTAAATTTTTGTTAGTGGTATAAGATAGGGATCCAATTTCATTCTTTTGCGTGTACATACCAATTTTTCAAGCACCACTTATTGAAGAGACTATCCTCTCCCCATTCTTGGCTCCCTTGTCAAATATTAGTTGACCATATTTGCATGGGTTTATTTCTGGGCTCTTGATAATGTTCCATTGGTCTATGTGTCTGTTTTTATGCCAGTACCATAACATTTGATTACTATGGCTTTGTGATATAATTTGAAATCAGAAAATGTAA
This sequence comes from Ursus maritimus, assembly GCF_017311325.1. Classification (NCBI taxonomy): domain Eukaryota; kingdom Metazoa; phylum Chordata; class Mammalia; order Carnivora; family Ursidae; genus Ursus; species Ursus maritimus. The sequence continues at coordinate 36,326,031 of NW_024423319.1, read as the reverse complement.
TGCCTCCAGTTTTGTTCTTTCTTGGATTGATTTGGCTTTTCAGGATCTTTTGTGGTGCTAAACCAATTTGAGGATTGTTTCTTCTATTTCTGTAAAAAATGTCATTGGATTCTTGATGGGGATTGTATTAAGTCTATGGTTGGCTATGGGCATTATGGACATTATGACAATATTAATTCATCCAGTCCATTAACACAAGATATATTTCCATTTATTTGTTTTCTTTAATTTTTTTCACCAATATTGTGTAATTTTCAGTGTACAGATTTTTAACTTCCTTGGTTAGATTTATTCCTAAGTATTTTATTGTTTTTGATGCTATTGTAAGTAGGATTTTTAAGATAGTCATTGTTAGTGTATAGAAATGTAACTGATTTTTGTATGTTCATTTTGTACCCTGAAATATAACTGAATTTTTAAATTAGATCTAACAGTTTTTAGGAGGAGTCTTTAGGATTTTCTACATCTAAAATCATGTCACCCACAAACAATTTTACATCTTTTTGTTCTGATTCAGGTGACTTCTATTTCCTTTCTCTGCCTAATTTCTCTGGTAGGATTTCCAGTATTGTGTTGGATAGGAGTCATGTGAGTGGGCATCCTTGTGTTGTTCCTGATCTTAGAGGAAAAGCTTTTAGTCTTTTACTATGAAGTATGATGTTCGCTTTGGGCTTGTCACATATGACCTTTATTCTGTTCAGGTTTGTTTCTTCTATACCATATTTGTTTATATTGAGATGATGATAAGATTTTTATCTTTCATTCTATTAATGCAATGTATCACATTTATTGATTTGCATATTTTGAATTATCCTTGCATCTCAGTGTTGAATCCCACTTGATTGTGGAGTATGATCTTTTTAATGTGAATTCAGTTTGCTAGTATTTTGTTAAGAATTTTTGCATCTATGCTTATCAGTGTAGTTTTCTTTTCTTGTAGTGACCTCATCTGCCTTTAGTATCAGGGTAATGCTGGCCTTATAAAATGAATTCTTGAAAATTTTGAAAGAGTTTGAGAAGGATTGGCATTAATTATCCTTTAAATGTTTGGTAAAATTTGAGTGAAACCATCTGGCTTTGGGCTTTTCTTTTTTGGGAGGTTTTTGATTACCAATTCAATTTCCTTGCTCATAATTGGTCTGCTAAGATTTTCTATTTCTTCATGATTTATTCTTGGTAGGTGATATGTTTCTAGGTTGTCCAATTTGTTGATGTATAGGTGTTCATAGTAGTCTCTTAACAATCCTTTGTATTTCTGTGTTATCAGTTGTAACGTCTCTTCTTTCATTTATAATGTTATTTATTTGGGTCCTCTCTTTATTTTGGTTAGTCTACCTAAGGGTTTGTCAATTTTGCTTATTTATTCAAAAAACTATTTTTTAGTTTTATTAATCTTTTCTATTGTGTTGTTCTCTGTTTCATTCATTTTTTAATAATAATTTTTATTATGTTATGTTAGTCACCATACAGTATATCTTTAGTTTTTGATGTAAAGTTCCATGATTCATGACTTGCGTATGACACCCAGTGCACCATGCAATACATGCCCTCCTTACTACCCATCACCAGTCTATCCCATTCCCCCACCCCCTCCCCTCTGAAGCCCTCAGTTTGTTTCCCAGAGTCCATAGTCTCTCATGGTTCATTCCCCCTTCTATTTACCCCCCCTTTTTTTCTTTTTTCTTCTCTTTCTTCTCCTACCGATCTTCATTTCTGATCTAATCTTTATTATTTCATTCCTTCTACTAACTTTGGCTTTAGTTTCTTCTTTTTTTTCTACTTCCTTAAGGTTTATAGTTAGGTTGTTTATTTGAGATCTTTTTATTTTCTTGACATACACATTTATTGCTATAAAATTCCTTCTTAGAACTGCTGTTGCTATATCACAGAAGTGTGTTAACTGCTATGTAAATTTTCCTCCTGTTATTAATTTATAATTTTATATCATTGTGAACAGAAAAGATAATGGGTATGATTTCAACCTTCTCTAATTTGCTAACACTTGTTTTGTGGGCCAACATGCTCTATCCTGGAAAATGTTCCATGTGTACTTGAAAATAATGTGTATTCAGCTTCTATTGAATGGGATGTTCTGTATATATGTTAGGTTCATTTGGTCTATGGTCTTTTTCAAATCCACTGCTTCCTTATTGATTTTCTGTCTGCATGACTTATCCACTGTTGAGTAAGGTGTTTAAGTATCCAATTTTTACTGTATCTCTGTTAACTTTTCCGTTTATTTCTGTTACTATTTGCTCTCTTTTTTCTTAGTTAGCTACCTAGAGTTATTGATTTTACTGATCTTGCAAAAAAACACTTTTGTTTCTACTGATTTTTTTGTATTGACTTCCTGTTTTTAATTTTATTGATTTCTGTTCTAATTCTTATTATTTGTTTTTTTCCTGCTCATTTTGGATTTAATTTGCTCTTCTTTTTCTATTTGTCTAAACTAGAAGCTTAGATGACTGATTTTAGATGTTTATTTTCTGATGTATACATTCAATGCTATAAGTTTCCCTCTAAGCACTGCTTCTGCTGCATCCCACAAATTTTGATAAATTGTGTTTTCATTTTCATTCAATTAAAAATATTTGTGGGGACACCTGGGTGGTGCAGTCAGTTAAGTGTTAAACTTGTTTTCAGCTCAGGTCCTGGGCTTAAGCCCTGCATCAGGCTCCATGCTCAGCATGGAAGTCTGCTAAAGTTTCTCTCCCTCTCTCTCTCTGCCCCTCCCCCATGCTCTCTCTCTCTCTCAAATAAATAAATAAATCTTTTAAAAAATACATGTAAATTTCACTTTAGATTTTTTAGTTTAATCCATGCGTTATTTAGAAGTGTGTTGCTTAATTTCCAAGTACTTGAGGGATTTTCTAGCTGTCTTTTTATTATTGATTTCTAGTTTAATTTCATTGTGGTCTGCAAGAAGACATTGTTTGAGTTTTAGATGTGCTAGTGTTTTATGGCCCAGCCCAGAATGTGGTCTATCTTGTTGAATGTTTCATGTGCATTTGAGAAGAATGTGTACTCAGGTGTTATTGAATAAACTAATTTATATATGTCCATTATATCTAGTTGATTGATAGTATGATTGAGTTCTCCTATTTGTTTTTTTTTAATTTTCTGTCTGCTGGATCTGTCCAGGAGAGGAGTACTGAAGTCTTCAAACTTAATAGTGGATTAATCTACTTTTCCTTACATTTCTATCAGATTTTGCCTCACAGTTTTTGATGGCTCACTTTTTAGATGCATACATGTTAAGGATTGTTATGTATTTTTGGAGAATTAACCTCTTCATCATTATATAATGTCCTTCTTTATCCTTGATAATTTTCTGCTTTGTTTGAAATTCATATAGCTACTCCTACTTTCTTTTGATTAGGGTTAGCATGTATATCTTTCTCCAGCTACTTACTTTTAATCTATGAGTCTTTATATTTAAATTGGATTTATTATAAACAAACTATAGTTGGGTCTTGTTTTTTAATCCACCATGACCGTCTCTGTCTTTCAGTTGGTATGTTTAGAACATTGAGATTTAAGGTGGTGATTGATGCCATTGGATTAATATCTACCATATTGTTATTGTTTTCTATTTCTTGCCCTTGTTCTTTGTTCCTATTATTGTCTTCCACACTTTTTCTGCCTTTTGTAGTTTTGAGCATTATATATGACTTCATTTTCTCTCCTTTCTTAGTATATCAATTGTAGATTTTTTTTTACTTTATTTAGTGGTTGTCCTAAAGTTTACAATATACATTTACAATAAATCCAAGACCACTTTCAAATAAAACTATACCACATCATTGGTAGTACAAGTACCTTAAAATAACAAAATACTCCTAATTCATTCCTCCCATCCCTTGTATCATTGCTGTCATTCATTTCACTTATACATACATATACATAAGCAAATATATGTACATAAGCATACAAAATTGAATCATTGTTGCTACTATTTTGAACAAACTGTTATTTTTTATAACAATTAAGGATAAGAAAAAATAAAATTTTCATTTTGCCTTCATTCATTCATTCTCTGATATTCTTTCTTTATGTAGATCTGAGTTTCTGACCTGTATCATTCTCCTCTTTAAACAAATTCTTTCAGGGCAGTTCTACTGGCAATAAATTCCCTCAATTATCTTTGAGAAAGTCTTTATTTCTCCTTCACTTTTGAAGGATAATTTCATGGGGTACAAAATTCTAAGTTGTTTTTTCTTCCTCTCAACACTTCAATATTTTACTCTATTCTCTTCTTGTTTGCATGGTTTCTGAGAAGTCAGTTGTAATTCTTATCTTTTTGGGGAAGGCATTGCATTCACCTTGATTAGTGTTTGCTGAGGCTTTCTGGATCTTTACTTTGGTGTCTGACATTAATTTGGGAGAAATTCTAAGTCATTATTGCTATAAATATTGTTTCTTTTCCTTTCTTTCTTCTCCTGGTATTCCCATTAATGTATATATTACACCTTTTGTAATTGTCACACAGTTCTTGGACATTCTGTTCTGGTTTTTTTTTTTTCAGGTTTTTTCTTTGTTTTTCAGTTTTGGAAGTTTGAAAGTCTCTGTTGCTATATCCTCAAACTCAATCTCAGAGATTCTTCCCTAGCCCTGTTTAGTCCACTAATGAGGCTATCAAAAGCATTCTTTATTTCTGTTACAGTGCTTTTGATATCTAACGTTTCTATTTGATTCTTTCTCAGAATTTCTATTTCTCTGCTTACATTACCCATTTTTTGCATGTTAACTACATTTTCCATTAAAGTCTTTGGCATATTAATCATATATATTTTTAAAAATTCTTGTGCTGATAATTCTAACATTACTGCCGTATCTGACTTTAGTTCTGATGCTTGTTCAGTGTCTTCAAACTGTGTTTTTTACCTTTTAGTATGTTTCATAATTTTTTGTTTAAAAGTAAACTTGGTGTACTAGGTAAAAGAAACTGCACTAAATAAGATTTTAATAATGTAGTGGTAAACTGTCAGGAGAGGGGAATTGCTCTATAGTCCTATGATTAGGTTTCAGTCTTTTGAAGACCCTATGACTGTGGACTGTGAAATTCACCAGTGCTTCCCAGACTTTTTTCTTCTCCCCTTAGGTGGGACAGGATGGCTGGAGGGGGCTGGAGTTGTGTATTTCCCTTCCCCCGTGTGGAAAACTAGAGGGGCTAACATTGGTTATTTCACTTTTCCCAGGTAGGTTGGACTTTGATAAAACCCCAGGAGGTTAGGATCTGGTAAAATAGTTTCTCCTGAGGACAGGACTTGTTAAGAAGAATAAAATGCTCTGGCATATTTCACAGTCATTTCTTTTCCTCTCCATCTAGAAGCACAAGGGAATTTTCCTCCTTTATCCACTGTGAGACTCAAATTGAACTCCTGGAGGTAAAACTCATAAAAATGTGGGCTCTCCTATGATTGGCTACCCTGGAATTTTTAACTCTTAGAGTTATCTATAATGAGTTTCCAGCAATTTGGCAATTATAGTCCAGATTTTTTTTTTTACTCAGTAGTGGCTCCCATGGAGGTTTTTACTCCAGTAAACTGTGATTCTCTGCATCCTCCATGTATCTCCCCATCTTGGGAGGTAGTGGTTTGCCCTTTGACCTCATTTCATTGCTAGACCTAAGAAGAGTTATTGATATTTTTTAGTTTGTTCAGCTTTTTACTTGTTAAAATCAAGTGACAACTTCTAAACTCCTTAAATGCCAGACTGGAAACTGGAAATAAAGCTGGAAATTTTAGGTACAAAACTACTGTTGTCTTTTGGGCCCTCCAGGCCCACCATGTATCTCCTGTACCAGCTGAGTCCATAGGTAAAACCACACCAATACTCACCCCCCACCAACACTACCAAGCATCCAAAATACTCATTATCCCTTGTATGTGTCTGAATTCTTCAGAACATACTCAGATTTGAAAATCAGCTATGTATCCATTTGCTTTTTTTGCTGAAGGAGACAGTTCCATGTGTTTGGCACCTCTGTGATTGTTTATAATTTATGGTACAACTTTTATGCAGTTACTATTCTGATCTCCTTCAGAGTTTTATGAAATAGCATTACAGTCTTTTGGGAGATTTTTTTTTCATTTTTAGAAATTATAGTTCGTAAAGGAAACAATTTTGAAAGAAGTGATTGCTAACAAATCCTCCATGCACTCATGACACATCTCCAGAAATTGGCTTTCTTTAGATTTGAGCTCATTTTTGGTAGGAGAGATGGAGGTGGAAGGAAAGCAGAAGGTTTAGGAGGTGCCAGAGAGGAGGCTGAAGAAAACCCAATGTGAGGAGGAAGCTAGAAAGAATCCAAAATGAGCCAAGCAATGTTGTCTTGAGAACTATTGACAAAGCATAAAGAAAGACTTTTAAAATTTCTTTTTTAAGCCCTTATTTCTTTTTTTCCAAGTTTTTATTTAAAATGCAGCGAGTTAACATACAGTGCAATATTAGTTTCAGGTGTAGAATTTAGTGATTCATCACTTACATACAACACCTGGTGCTCATCACAGCAAGTGCCCTCCTTAATACCCATCACTTGTTTAACCCATTCCTTTCCTCCCACCTCCCTTTATTTCTTAAGGATATGACAATACATTAGATTATTAAATCCAAAGACACACACCTTATTTTTCTCTTTTATCCCTTAGGGAGGATATTTATCAGATGGTCAAGTTTAAAATTTGCATGCTATCTCTTCCAAATTTTGAAAATACTAGCCTGATTTAAAAAATGTATTTGCTTTGAATTCTGTAATAAATTTAATATCTGTGAAAAATATTTTCATGGTTTTTGTTGTATTATTATAAGTACCATACTAGAGTTTTCTTCTTCTAAATTAACTTTGCTTCATTTCCTCTTTATCAAAGCTGATTTATTATGTGTTCCCTCTCTTGCTGTGTCTCTCTCTGTCAAATAAATAAAAATCTTTATAAAAAATATATTGAATCTTGGCTCTTCCACTTACTGTGAAGTCAGGCAAGTCACCTAATCTTTCAGGTTCAATTTCTTTAAATGAGGCTAAGAATGCCTTCATTAGCTTATTTTCATGATTAAATGAAATTACAAATGTAAAGGGACTGCAGTGTTTGTCCCCAAGTAAATACTCTGTAAGTGGTGGTTGTAGAGTTTGTTGTCTTTCATTAGAACCCATATCCATCAGGTGTTTAGTTTCCTTTAATGTTGGGGGTGGGCCCAGTGCCCATTGTGTAAGCTGGTACAAAAGGCTATGTGTCTACAGCAACTGAACACCTGTGTTTGTTATTTTTCAAAGATGATTTTTGTCTTTATAAAGTTCCTTTTCATCTTTATGAACACAAGTTGATTTGGGGTCATGACCCTGGATCTTATGGATTTCCCAAAAATTCAATAAATAGATTTATTTTAAGCCATGATTAGCTGGTTGTCATACTAACTACCCAGAACTTTGAGAAAAGGTTCCTTCCAAACTAATCTGCTGATGAAGCCAGAGAAGCTGTTGAACTAAATTGAACTGAGTTTGTGTTTCATGTTGCTCATCCTTCACTAAGTAGTAAAACCTGTGACGTGAAGTGTGCGTTCTGAACCCAGCAAAGTTCAGTCGCTTGGGAGATCATGGAAGCTACCAAGCTTTAATTTAATAATAACTGGGGAAGCCAATGTCCATATAGATCCCAGAATTAGTGAAGTAAACCTATTAGCTTTCTCCAGTTTTTCATAGCTTTATTTCCTCGGAGGCTTCACCGGTAGACCTCAACTCAGACTGGTTCTTGAGCCAATACTGGTAGGGTCATGAGGGCTTTCAGCAGATTAACCCCTCACCTACACCACCAAATCAAAAGTAGGCATATGGAGAGCTGGAGTGCAATCTTGTGTCTAAAACACTCTGATCCATGGTGAAGTAAATGGCCAATTTTCAGCATTCCTTTATCCTCTCCAATGAAGGCCAAGGTTTATGGAATTAATCAAAACCATGGCTTCCATTACTGTTGATACTTAGGCTTACAGTCCTTTCTCTGGGGCCTGGGGTTGGCTATGATAAAAAGTTAAGAGTTCCATTTTCTTTCACCTAGAATCACTGAGAGTCAATCATATTCCCTCTCTGTGTCTCAATTATCTTCCTGGAATGATCTAGATGAGGGGACTTCATATTTCAAGATGATGCTACCCATAGATGCTTCTCTCAGGATTTTGAAAAATAATCTGCCAAGACACTTATAAATTATATTCACATATGAGAATAATTAAAAGCCATCTACGATGGAAGGAAGAGGAACACAAAGTGTCCTCTATACAGCTGCCACTATGACAGATACTCTTGGGGCCACCTAACCCAGTGCCCTGCCTCCACTATAGGTCAACTCAAATCCATTTCACAGCTGGGGCTTTAGCCATCCCTGAGTATACGGATTCCATTTTTTTGTTTACTCATGTATACAGATTCATCTTCAGATCCAAATAAACATTTCCTTGATGCAATTCCATCCTATTTCTTTCTTGGTTTATTTTTATGAAGAAGGGGATCATGTGGCTTGGAGACGTTTTACTCTGGCACAGCTCTTCAGGGTCTCCCTGCAGACTGAATCTCTGAGGCCTGGTGGCAAGTCACAACCAGTTTCCTTTACGGTGATACATCCTTACAGAAGATAGGACGACTTGACAGTCTGACAGACACTTAAAGTGTGAAGATGAATAAAAGATACATCACTCCTGATGGGTATATATATATATATATATATATACACACACATATATATATATATATAAAGCTGTCAGTCGATGTAAGCACTATTCTAAAAACATACAGTACCATATCAGTGCTAGAGGGTGTTGGATATAAAAAAAAAGTTGGCAGATGGACAATTTTTGATAGGTCTATGCGGATGTGAAAACCAAGCTGAGAACGAGTTTGTTAGTCCTCATCCATTGCCCTGCTTTGAAAATCATAATTGGAAGCTTTGCTTCCTTTCTTTTTGACTTCTGTCAAGTCCCACATTATTAGCCAGTAGGTAGACTGGATAATGATCTAGGGATGCCATGTCTAATGTGAGTGGTGACAGGCAGGAGATTCTAGCCAAAATATATTACTCACTGGTTGTTAGTTTGCCTGAAATTCTACCATTAGAACTTTTTATTTGGGGAATGTATCACAACTCAGACACTGAAAAAGAGAAACCTTCAACTTACTCTAGTGAGGATTGATTTCCAGACATTTATGGCATCAGGACATTAAGGACTGTGGGTCAGCCAGAAGTCCAGGTGAAAGGCAGAGAGCAGAGAGTCAAAAGTCACAAAATTTCAATATTGTTTACTTCACACTCTCATAGAAACATTTCCAATGAAGACGTACAAATGGCTAACAGACACATGAAAAAATGTTCAAAATCATTAGCCATCAGGGAAATTCAAATCAAAACCACACTAAGATACAACCTTACGCCAGTTAGAATGGCAAAAATTGACAAGGCAAGAAACAACAATTGTTGGAGAGGATGTGGAGAAAGGGAATCCCTCCTACATTGTTGGTGGGAATGCAGGTTGGTACAGCCACTCAGGAAAACAGTGTGGAGTTCCCTTAAAAAGTTGAGCTACCCTATGACCCAGCCATTGCACTACTGGGTATTTACCCCAAAGATACAGAGGTAGTGAAGAGAAGGGCCATATGCACCCCAATGTTCATAGCAGCATTGTCTAAAATAGCTAAATCGTGGAAGGAACCTAGATGCCCTTCAACAGATGACAGGATTAAGAAGATATGGTCCATATATACAATGGAATATTACTCAGCTATCAAAAAGAATGATTTCTCAACATTTGCTGCAACATGGACAGCACTGGAGGAAACAATGCTAAGTGAAATAAGTCAAGCAGAGAAAGACAATTATCATATGGTTTCACTCATTTATGGAACATAAGAAGTAGGAAGATCGGTAGGGGAAGAAAGGGATAAAGAAAGGGGGGTAATCAGAAGGGGGAATGAAACATGAGAGACTATGGACTATGAGAAACAAACTGAGGACTTCAGAGGGGAGGAGGGTGGGGGAATGGGATAAGCTGGGGATGGGTAGTAAGGAGGGCACGTATTGCATGGTGCACTGGGTGTTATACACAACTAATGAATCATCGAGCCTTACATCGGAAACCGGGGATGTACTGTATGGTGACTAACATAATATAATAAAAAATCAAAAAAAAAAAAAAAAAGTTGCCCAAAACCTCAGAGCTTGTGAGGGCTGGGCCTGTCCTTCTCTTTCAGCCTGGGTGTCTGCCTCTTTGAAGCTTCCATACTATTAATGTTTGTTCTTCATAGAATTAGATTGCTTCCTTGTCCTCATGAAGACTCTCTGGATAGGTAAAGGCAGCTTTCCTGGTGCCCTACCCCTAATGCATCTTCTCCTCCCATTTTGTACAATATTCTTTAAAGGACATAGGGATAGGGATGATAGTGAGCAGCCAATAGGAAAAAGAACAAATGGCTCATAGCCCTTCAGTATCTTCTTCTTCTTCTTCTTTTATTTTATTTTATTTATTTATCTGACAGAGAGAGAGCACAATCAGGGGGAGCAGCAGGCAGAGGGAAAGGAAGAAGCAGTCTCCCCGCTGAGCATTGGAGCCTGATGCGGGGCTTGATCCTGGGACCCTGGGATCATGACCTGAGCCGAAGGCAGACACTAAACCAACTGAGCCACCCAGGTGCCCCAGCCCTTCAGTGTCTTTTATAAAAACCCACACTAATAAAATATAAAAAGAGTGACAATGCCAAGTGTTGGCAAGAGTGTATGACTGGAGTACTCACACACTGCTGGTGAGATTGCAAAATGGTATAGCCACTTTAGGAAATAGTTTTCAGTATCTTCTAAAGTTAAACAGTCTTATCACATGACTTACTCCAAGGTATTTAACCCAAGAAAAATGAAAATATATGTATGCACACAGACTTCTACACTAATGTACATAGCAGCTTTATTTATAATGTCCTCAATCTGGAAACAACCCAAATGTTCATCAGCAAGGTGAAACAAGATATAGTGTATCAATATAGTAGAATATTTTTGGCAATAAAAGGAAATGAAGTACTGATCTATCCATGACATGGATGAACCTCAAAACTATGCTAAGTGAAAGAAACTAATCACAAAAGATCACATATTGTATGATTACATTTATGTGAAATGTCCAGAAAAGGCAAATTTATATAAGCAGAAAGTAGATTAGTAGTTCCCTGAGACCAGGGATGGGGGAACTGACTGCAAAGAAACATGACAGAATTTTGGAGGTTATGGAAATATTCTATATGTCAAATGTGGTAGTGGTTACACTGATGTATGTATTTATCAAAACTCATTAACTGTACATTTTAAATTGAATTTTATTGTGTATAAGTTATACCCCCAATATACCCCCAGATTTTTTTAAAAACCAGGCAGAGGTTACCTTTCTGCAAGGTCATGTTACCGCTGGTCCCTCTGTATCCCCAGTAATCCTTCGGGCACTCCAAGTGCCAATGGCAGCACCCTCCTTGATACAGAGGTCATCAAGAACACAGAAACACAAGTAGGTAGAAAGAACTAAGCCTTATTGGAAACATGATCTATGAGCAAGATGAGAGAAGAAGACTTGGCTTTGTTGACATCTGGGGATCAAGACAGAAGTACTTTGCAAAGGGGGTATTTTGAGTATAATATAAGCAAAGACCACACATACAATGACAGCATTTTCTCATCCGTGATGGACGTGAAGAAGGCAACTGTTTGTGTGTCACCTACAAACTATTTCCCTACCATATCTGTACTTAGAATGTCATTGCAGTTATCAGCCCTTCTAACAATAGTTCTTCCTTTCACTTTTCTTTTTACTCTAGACAAATTTCAAGAAGCTCAAGAGACACTTTCCTTAAAAGACTTTTTATTTTTGATCCAACTAGACTTGTTTCAGTCCTGAGTCATTAGCCTTTAGAGGGAAGAAGACTTGCTGAAAGTTTCACTTTCATGCTTATTTGATCTTCCCAAGTTTATAAAACAGTTATGATCATTTTAGTTATTTTAGAGGTGAGAAAACGAAGGTATGTGAGGTTAAAAAACTTGCCCATGACTAATACGTGGAGCTAATACTCTGAACTGTAACTACAACCCAGGTCTGGGTTCTTAACTGCCAAAACCTTCTTTCTCATACTATTAAAATAATAGGTATCATTGATTTAAATGGTTGTTATGAGCCAGGCACTGTGACAAGCAGTTTGTGCACATTGCTTTAGTAATTCTAGAATGACCATGGTCTATGTGGGTTTATTACTATTTTCCAGTTCCCAACACAGTCCCTGGCATATAATAGACATTCAATTAAGATTTATTATATGAATAAATGAATAGCCCTCTGTGGTAGATATTATTGGCCCCATCTTATGATAAAGAAAATGAAGCTCAAGAGAAAAAAGAAAAGAAAATGAAGTTCAAAGAGATTAATTTGCCTAAGTTTGCACAACTCTCAACTGGCAGAGCCCAAAGCTCTACCACTCTGTGTCTGTCCCAGTATCAACGGGTTGGAGAATGTCAGCCAGTGAAAATAGAGCACTCTAGCAGTAAGAACACAGAATTAGGGTTACTGCTGATGCTTGTGATGCTAAAGAATCCCACTTCTTCTTGCTTTGTCTTTTCACATCCCCCAGAATCTACCCCACTGTGGCCTGATTCTGTTCGGAGCACAACACTTAAGAGGTAAGTAATTCTGTCTTCACTTGAGGGTAGTTGAAAATATCATATCTTTAAACAACTCTTGTCTGGATTATTTCACATTTGTTTTCTTTCCATGTTTGCCAGATAATTGTCTTGACCTAGGGCCTGAGCTAATCTGAAACTCTTCTAAGAAACTAAACAACCCATTCCTCCAAGCAAAGTACGTTCTCAGGGATCTCTAAGGCTTCTCACTGCTCTGGCTAAGGTCATTGAAGTGCAGGCCTCACATATCGTCTTCCTGAGCATTAGTCCCATTGACATGAGTCTTTGTCTATATTTCTATGTGGTTAACTCAGGCATCTGTAATACAAAAACATACTGAGACACATTGGAGCAGGGCTGGGTTTTCCACTCACAGAAGAGAAAAATAATAGAAGAGATATGTAGGGAGTGGGGAACAGTAAGACCACCTTTGCTAATATCTAGTTTTAACTATGGCTGTCATAGACAGATAATATAAATCTAGCAAATAATTACTGAGCACCTTCATATGTAAGGAAATATGCTAGGACTTGGGGACACAAAAATGAAATTGGTTCTAGTCTAGTAAGGAAAAAAAGCATATGATAATTAATTACAAGTGATATGATTGTTGCAAAGAAGAAAGACTAAGGTGGGTTATATGCTAAGTGAGTTAGTTTAAGTTTAAGCCACTTGTTCCACACCAAGATACTTGGATAGAATCACCTTCCCCAGAATCCCCAAATGGATACTGGAGCTGGTAAGGAGGATATTTGGTACTCAACCTTCCAGTGTCTGAAGAAAATGTGGTATCAGTGGCTTCTATCACCTATGTCTGCTGGATGCAAGGAACTTTACGTATAGTAAATCAACTCATCACAGCTACTTTGAAATACAGATTTTACAGATGTGGAAACTGAGGCTCAAAGTGATAACTTGCCCAAGGTCTCACAGCTTTGGCTTTGAATTCAGATTGGGATTTTTTAAAATAATATTTTTTATTATATTATGTTAGTCACCATACAGTACATCCCTAGTTTTTGATGTAAAGTTCCATGATTCGATTGGGATTTTAATGTAAATTGTGTCTAACTCCAGAGTGCATTTTTCTACTGCTTCGAACTATTTCCAGGACATAGTGTTATGAGAGAGAGTTAAGGATTCTAGTCAAAGATCTAATACTAAACAGTTGTATGTCCTTAGACAACTCTTTCTTTATCTGTTAGAGGGAGTGTTGAATACACACCTTGCCTACTTCATAGTTTATTAAAGTGATGACAAGACAGGAGGAGAATACTTAGATCACATAAAATGCTCTGCATACATGTGGGATGTTACCAATTATTGAATGACATTAAAAGGTTGCTTCTGCACTATACTCTATAATCCCTGTATTGCTCATTTACTCATAGTCAAGGCTGGGAAGGGAGAGAAAGCCTGAAAAGAAAGGTTTGGAATTGGAACTTAGCAATGAGAGTCATAAACATAACCCAAATCATTTTCCATTTCTTGACCCTCAAATTCTTCATCTCTGAGGTTGAAACTTTTCTCTAACCTGTGACTATAAGAAGGCTTTTAGTAATTGAAAAACATGATATATACTAAGTTGCTTATATTAAGTTTTCTCCATCTTGAACAGGGCCGCAGTTTACATGCACACCACAGGGACCTGAAAATGCAAAAAAAGTTTAAATCTAAGTGGTCTAAACTCTGTCAGCTCATCAGTTGTAAGTGGTATTCAGCACTAAGTGAATTGCACTTAATGAATTAAAGATGAAAGAGACAGCAGGGAGCACGAACTCAGGAGAAGACCTTTCATTTCAAATTTAAAGGGCTAATTTTATGACTACCTGAGATTTGCAGATCACAATTTTTCCACTCTTCCCCTAATTGTTTACTCAAAACAGCATATACTGTTTGAAATGATAGGGGCATCGGGAATGGATGGAGAAGCCAAGCTAAGCCCTCAAACTGATAAACAAAGCCTGCTGTATCTTAACCAGAGTCCTCTCCAGGAATAGGTGCTTGCAGGTACATGAGCAAGATAGGTTACGTTCAGGTTGGTTGTGGATCTGAGGATCAGATTCTAGATTGCATACAACTCTCAGTGTGATTCCCCACATTTCAGCTGTGTCCTCAAGCAAGTTATAGAATCCATAGTTTTGAAAGGACTAGATCATCCTTATGATGCCTTCTTCTTATCTGATTCTTGGTGTCCCCAGTCTATGTCCTCGCCAGGTGGTAATCTTAACTCTGCTTACATTTTTCCAATGATGTGGAACTCATAACTTTCTTAATGGAAACACTCATCCCATCTCCACCCTCACCCTCCCAAATTCATCTTCAGTTAGTTCTTCCTTTGTGCCTGAGAACAAGTATTCCACGTGAGTCCTTCGGAGACCATTATACATGTATCACTTGTACTCCTTGCCCTTTGATTTGACTTCATATCTCAGTGCCTTGGTTTTCTGGCCTAGAAAATGGCAAAATTGTGGTCAAGATTGAATGAAATAATGAATATCAAAGTGATTTTTAAGATATTTGAATCTCTGTACACATAGACAGTGAAGCTCAATGGGATGGGAAACTAAACATTCCTTTTTGTCTGTTCTTTTAATATCTTCACATATTGATTAGAGGGTGCTTAGATGGGTATGGTAATAGCTCAACCTAGCTTTACTGAGATTGTCCCAATTTAAAATATTTAATTCCATTGTTCTTGTAAAACATGGCAAAGAGCACATTCAGTTATGCAAAACATCCCCTCAGACTGCTTTCCTTTTTTCTTAATTTTAAAGTTATATGTATATTTCTGAATTTCAGTTTCAGGACTCCAATGGCAGCTTTATTCCTGTATTATGTGACAGCTATGATATTTAGTAATCTAAACCACCCTGAACACTTGTTCATTTTTTAGTTTTAATTCCAGTATAGTTAACATAAAATGTTATATTAGTTTCAGGTGTAGCATAGTGATTCAACAATTCCATACATCACCCAGTGCTCATCACAAGTGCAATCCTTAATCCCCATCACCTATTTCACCTCAGACTGCTTTCTTGAACCTAGAAGTAATACGGAAGTTTTTATCAGACTCCATCATTTGTTTTTGATTGCAAAAAGCAAGATTACCAGCTGTATGAGGCT
The DNA here is from genome assembly GCF_017311325.1 of Ursus maritimus. Classification (NCBI taxonomy): domain Eukaryota; kingdom Metazoa; phylum Chordata; class Mammalia; order Carnivora; family Ursidae; genus Ursus; species Ursus maritimus. The sequence goes on along the minus strand of NW_024423319.1, from coordinate 36,310,213 downwards.
TAAGGAGGAAGGGAAAATAAGGGAATGAAAAGCTAAGAACTGGTGATACCAATACGTGCAGGCCCTTGTCTCAAGTCCCAGCCACTTCTACTAAGACTCTATGCCCTTGCTTGCTTACTCAGCTCCCTCCTCTTTTGACAAGATTTTCATGACTAGATTCTGGGTCTTCTTTTTCTTATCATAATTTTAATGTCAGACTACTAGTAGGGATTCTTTTGTTTGTCTTTCCCCTAGCCTTATCTATCAACACAGATTTATATAAAGCTTATGGGACCAGCCCTGTGCAAAGTATTATGAGGGTTCAAAGGAAAGAGGCTTCCTGCTGGAGGGCTCATACAATCATGTGTCCTTCCATAGCTCAGGGAATGGAGATATTGGTAAGGGCCTGAGTAGTCAGAGGAGGCTGCATCAAGGAGGCTGAATGTGAGCTGGGCATAGGAGGAAGAAAGAAATGGGCTTTCAGATGAGGAGACAGAGAGATTAAAAAGCAGAAGTGGGCATGATTACATGTTTGGAAGTGGAGGTGGGGGCTTGATTTCCTTATGTGTAAAATGCAAATCATTACAAGTACTTCATAAGACTGCTAAGAGGATTATGTGGTCTGGTGGAGAGGTGGCAGATGTATGTTTAACATGTTGCATTTATTGCTCCACAGTCTGTGGCAGGCACTGGCAGTTCTTCACTGCATTCTATCAGCAAGGCCAGCCACAGGTCCAGAATACTTTTAAATAAGGCTCCAGACAGCTAATACCTGAGTACATAAACTGGCATAAATTAGGCACTCAAGAAATCATAGGCGTTATTACTCCAAAGACCCACATAAGGTCTATCTAGTATAACTGGATTAAAACAACTTGACTTTTCCATTCTTACCAAATACCGATGCAAACCTCTGAATTTCCAGTGTGTCAGAGGCCCACCATGTCCTCAACACTTGCAGGATTGAGGTAAGACTCAATCCTGCTATTGAGCTTATCTGCCATATGTTGTAACATCTCCTGTGAGCTGTAAGTGCTAGCATCCTTGATCTTCAGGAGTTTGAAAACCTCCAGAACATAGCTACTTCCACTGAAGTCATCATTTTGCCACCAGTATAATGTTGGTACCCCTCAGGGGCTGAACCAAGTAGGCAAGTATAGTAAAGAGGCAAAATGAGGTCTGTCCTAGGGGTTTTTCTTTGACTCTATGTAATGTTCTTTTATATGTTGATAATATTTTATTCATAATATTCTGTTACTGTGTTATGATGCCTGCCCAGGGGCCAGTCTTGCCCTGTGCCCAGCCTCCAGATTTTTGCCTTCATATAAAAACTCACCCATTCCTTCTTGGTCATCTTTCTGCTGGTTTGAGGGAAAAGAATGGTGCAAATGGGTCATGTACTGCTGGGAAGATGTTAGCAGCCATGGTTCTGGCTGGTGAAAGAGTAAGATCATTCAGGCATGTGCTAAGGCTGCCAACAGAGACCGTAGGCAAAGAGGAGAAGGCAGGGGAAGGAGGAAACAGGGAAATACAACCTTAGGAGGAATGGTAAATGGGCGCATGGAGCAGGAAGGCTGGTGGAGCAAGTGTGGCTCTTTAATGGAGTTATGCACGTTAGAAAGGACAACTGGGAAACTTCCAAGGGAATACTTGCAGAGAGTATTCATGACATGTTTAGCTACATAAGCAGCTTGGCTATGGGGCCAGATGAGCTGGAAGAAAGGCTGAAGGTTAGAGGAAGGTATGAAGTCTGAGTCATACAGTAGCCAGCTGGGCTGCTGCTGCTCAATCTCTAATATAGGGATATATGGATGACTTTTCTGCCTTACTCACAGGCAGAGCAGAGCAGTGCAAATCTCCCAACAGGGACCATAGAGCCTGAGAGCAGGGTCAGCTCAATTGTGACCCTCTCTCTTGCCCCTATGCCAGCTACTTTTCACATTCCTGAGCGAGGCCTGCACTATACCACTGTTTAGATGTGACCATACAGCCTCAGGCAGAGCCTTAGAAGGAAGCAATCCACATATCACACACTTCAGGGGCCATTTTTGGAGCCAAATATTTTCTACTTTCAAAGATGTAGATAGTGCTGAAGCAGAAAGGGTCTTTTGAGAGTATTCAACCTGGAGTTTCTCAAGTGTTATCAAAGAAACTTCTGCATCAACATTATCTGCGGAGCTTGATTAAATGAAGGTTATCTGGTCCCAACCCAGACCTATTGAGTTACACTATCTAGGGGTGAAGCCCAAGAATCTGCATGTTAAACTCCTAAGAGAATCTTATGTACCCTGAAACTTGAGAACGTCTGACAAATGTCAGAGCTCTGTGTGGTCTGTTACCCAATATTCCCAAGGTAAAATCTGAAGACTTCTTACCACAGGATCATTTGGAGTACCTACAAAAAATTCAGATTTCTGGGTCTTCTCCTAGCTTTCATGAATCAGAATTTCTTATACGTGATAAAATTTGAGAAAACTACTCCCTTCATTGTACAGATACAGAAACTGGTCCAGAGAGAGGAAGTGATTTGCCCAAGGTTGTCAGTCTAGGGTCATACCCAAGTGTCCAGACAAATATAAACAGTATGTCCTTGTGGTCACCTCTTGAAGGTTATTTTTGTCTCAGTTTAGCTCTCATGGCCACAGCTACCCTTGGAACATCTGGAGCTCAAGAGTAAAAGTGCAAGTGCTCTGGGTAGTTGGATGACAGAAGTTGAAAACTTCTCCAAAGGGTTGTGAAGAACAGCTTGAAAATAAAGTAGTGTAAGGTCATAAAGCTCTCTTATAAGCAGCAAGGTATTTCAGGCCCTTCCCTAAATGGTGTTTCAGGGGACTCAAGCATGGAGTAGTTTCATTCAGGGAAACTGTCAACCATGGTTTTGAGTTAAACTGAACACAAACACCAAAATGGCCTTTAAGAGTTAACTAAACCTATTCTTGCCTTGTCGTTTTTGAAGCTGAAGCACATGGCAATCAAGTAAAAACTTAAACATATGCAGTTCTATGTCAGACCTGGTCCAAGCTCACTAGTCTGATTCCCCAAACCTGTGGACTTGAGGTTCCAGCTCAGTCTCTACTTTATCTCCCTAAGACTGAGGTCTGGAACTCTTCCAGACTGGCATGATCTACCCCAGGATCTGCTGGGACAATCTAATAGAAGGCCATTGGCCTCTAAAAGGAGAGCAATTTCCAAAATGATAAGGCAAGATAGATTTTCTTTGAAAGATTAAGCAATTGCCATTGACAACAGTTCCATTGTATGATTTGCATTTGGGCAAATGCTTATAATTTTGGCAAGTGTTTCACCAATGCTACATAATTAGAAAAAATAAATGTTCTGCCACCTTGAATACATAATTCTATAAAGAAACAGGAGAACTCTACAGATATTCTGGAATTGCTGAGGGTGGAGGGAAACAGCAGAAGGCAGGAACAAAGAAAGAAAAGTTATAATCACACTTTTCCAACCAAAAGAAGAATTTGGTAAAGAGGTCCATACCCCTTATCTTTAATTCTGAAATCAAAGAGGTCTGTATAACAGGAGCTATTTTTTCATTAATTTGGTATCAAATCTGACCTAAACTGACATGAACTTAGTCTTTGTCTCTTCTAGTATGAATATTCAGACATTTTTTCCTGAATAATTAATGGCTTAATTATGAGGTATTTTCTCAGGAACCACTGGGAATGTTATATAATAAACAGTACATACTCTGTGTTACCTTTCAAAAATTAAAAAAAAATTAAATTCTAAAATACAGTCAGATAACAGACTGTGGACCTAGAAAATGATAGCTAATGTTTATGAATCACCTGCCATCTGCATGGAGCTGTGCTAATCTCTTCATCTCATTTAATACTCAACAACAACACTATGAGGAAGGTATTAAAATCACCTCCATTTTAAAGTTTGGAAACTGGTTCTTGGAAAGATTAAGTAACTTTCCAGAGTCATACAACTTTTGGCCAAGTCAAGATTTGGACCCAGGTCAGTTTGACTCTAGAACCTACAGGCTAAACTCTTGCACTCTACTGTCTGGGAGAGAAGAACAATTGTGAAGAACAGTGTGGGCTCTTTGTGGACTTTATGCAGAAGTATATGCCACCTATTTTTCTATGTCATTTGAGGGCCTCCTACTTCCAAAGATGTCCCCTTCCCCATTCTTACTTCTCTGTGTTGCTATGATATGGCTTTGTTCCTTGAGGTTCATCTGGATGGGTTTCTCATAGGGACCACCAACATCAGAAATCCTCTGGGCAGCTTGTTAAAAGTACATATTCCTGGCATCCACCCCAGACCTATTGAATTGGAATTAATGGGGATTGTGACCAAGTTGTTTCTTATGCACATTAAAGTTTGAGGAAAAAGTGAATGCCTTGAGAAAGGCCAGTCATTAACCCTCATTAATTAATTGACATTTTACCTTTCAATGACACTTAGCTGGGCTGGCGGAAATAAATTCATGGATGGGCACCTGGAAAATGGAAAAGTAGACTAAGTAGAATGGCGAGATAGAGAAAGAAGGAAGAATATGACAGTATCTCTCTACTTTGGCAATATGTGACAAGGAAAGAGCCTCAACAATGATATTGTTAGCTGCACTGGAACAATCTTGGGAGCATCTCTCTACCACTCAGAGCACCTGTCTACTATCTCATTGATACCATAACCCTCTGATGTGGACAAGATAGTCATTCTCATTAGATGAAAGAGGAAATTGAGACCCAAATGAATTCTTTAATGTCATCCAACTGATTAATGCCAGTGTTTGGGTAAGCTTCTGGCCCCCAGTCTTATACAGTTTCAATCTTCCAGTAATCTCTTCCATAGTTCCAGAGAGGAGGAGCCATCAAATGAAACCTAGAGAATCAAGTCTTACATTCAATGATGCACATTTTTGCCCACTAGTGGCCAATTTAAATACAATTAAATGGTATGCTATACAAGGAAAGGGCAATGAGAGGAATTATACTGCAGAATAGTTCAACTGATATGCCATATGTTTGGGGTTTGGTTTTTAATTCTAACAGGTTTCTTTATTCTTGTTATCAATGCAGGGATGAATACTAAACATTTTGATCTTTATACTTTTAAGAATATTCTGTTCTTGTTTACTAAGTTCCCATCTTCACCTATTTTTCTTGCCTGTGGTATCTTAAGCATCTCCATGACAACCAAATGTGACCTTAGATGAGGACTAGGAATCTAGAAAAAATATGGATTAAATACCACCACTGTAATCAGATCTCTACAGCAATGCCAGCTAGGATTGGGGCATTGAGGTTCAAGTCCATCCAGTGATTATTCCAATTAGGGCTACATGCTCTCTAAAGAAGCTTCGAATTTCAGTGCACATTTGAATCACCTAGTAAATCTGTTTAAGTGGAATACTAATTCAGTAGGTCTGGGGCGGGACCTAAAAGTCTGCTTTTCTAACAGTCTCCCTGGTGATGTTGATGGTGCTGGCTCCCAGAGTACATTTTAAGTAGCAAGGGCATGAACCATCATCATGTCTAAGTGGCATGTACAGATGAGCATATTTGTGGTCCTGGAGGAAGTGCTGTTCTTGACAGCAGAACTGGTGAGCATACCAGCTCTGATATTAAGTAGTTGTGTGACCTTGGGCAAACATCTTTACCTTTCTGAGTCTCTGTTTTCTCATTCATGAAATTATGAATTTGGCCTGGATAATCTCTAAGATCACTTTGGGTTGTAAAATTCTTTGATTCTCTGATAAGAAAGAGATACTTTAGAATCAAAGGCTTAGTTCGAGGGCAAATTTCCCCTATATCACAAGGAAAGGGATTGGGGAGAGAGATCTACTGTGACTTTTGTATTTGTCTTCTTAATTCCAAATCCTCTATGTGTCCCAAGGTAATTTATCACTTCCGAATGTGCAGAACATTGGTATTCTTCATAAGAAGAGGCGACATTGAATAGTGGACAACAGTTTTGGCATCTCTTCATTTCAGCTCTCAGTGTCCCCTTGTGACTGCTTCCTGGTAGCAGTTTTGGCTACTTGCTCATGACACTATCTCTCTGATAACAGAGGAAACCCTACTGTCTGCCCATTGGTTTCCAGTACTGGCACGCAATTCTACTTAGTCTCACTTGATTCCAGAAGATACAATGGAGAAATACACAAGATCATCACCTACCTTGCAAGTAGAACATTCCTCCCTTCAGACAGAGAATCTGATTCTGCAGCCACAAATACAACATCTGGCTGAAGAGAGCCCTGACCTGAGGGGCCAAGTCATGCCTACCCTGGCTACCCCAATGATGTCTGTACCCCGCTCACTTGAACATCTGTCTCAGTTTCACCATGACCCTGCCAATCTCTCAAGATTTCTTGTACAGTTGACAACTTTCAAGTTCCCCAATCCTGCAGATGATGTCCAAGTCAAGTTCTTTTTTGACTACCTATCTCAACAGATGGAAATTTGTGGAGTCGTATCTGGGCCTGACCAGAGCACTCTGCTGAAACAATATGAGAACTTTGTTCTTGAGTGCCAGCAATCATTTGGTGGGCCTACAAAACAGGAAATAGACCCTCTGAACAAAGAGGTCAACTCCTTTTCTCAGCAGGAGGCTTCTACTTTCCAGCTCCTTGCTCAAAATCTGAGCTGTAAGGAAACCGATCAGAGTGATCACTTCCAAGAAGGACTACCTGACTCCATCCAGGATGAAGTGAGTGGTAGAGATATTGACAACCTTCCAGACCTGATCACTCAGTGTATTCAGCTGGACAAGAAACGTAGTGACAGGCCAGAGCTTCTACAGTCAGAGACCCATCTCCCAATGTTGGCTTCCATGATCCACCACCAAGCCTTTTCCAGCCCCACAGATCTGCCACCCAAGGAAGAACCTATACAGTTGCGAGGAAGCCAGCCACCACTCACCCCAGCCAAACGAGCCCGCCAGCAAGAAGCTCAGTTGTGCCTCTACTGCAGCCAGGCTGGTCACTTCACAAGAGATTGCCTTGCCAAACGTTCTCGAGCCCCAGCAAGGATAAATAACCCAACTCACCAGTAAGAGAGCAGGTCACTTTGTAAACTTATATCCCTCTCACCTCTGGCCTTAAAGATTTATGTCCTGCACTAACGTTTAAAATACAGATGAGGAACTGTGATACTGCTTCATAGACAGTCATGAACTCATGTGCTTCTGGGAATTTAAATAACCAGATCTTGTTCGTTTGGTGACCCATCACCAAACCAAAACCGACCCAACAATGATGAAAACAATTCACAGGCACTTTCTGCAATTGGAACCAATTCCCCAAGAGTACTGAAAGTCTGTAGGTGAAACTCTGGCCAGTCTGAGCCAATGAAAACAACCCTGGAAGCACACTGGGAACCCCATTCCCTCCAATGGGTGAGATCTGGGTTGAGTTCATTGGCCTAAGTATTCTGTGCCTAAGATTAGGCCCAAGACTTTCACCCTCACCCTCATTGGTCTGTATTATAGTTCCCTGTTGGTTTAGGACTCTTGGTTGAATTCCTCATTGCATTCAATATTCTACCAACATTTTTCTACTGGAGGCTGAAACCTGCTCCACCTATTGACTATAGAGTCTAGCTTCAACACAAACCAATCTTCATGGAAACACAGCTCTACTACTGTTCCATACAGCTATGTATTTTGTTGCTATTTAAAGACCTCTGCTTGCTCAAAAACAAACCAAAACCAAAACCAAAAACAAAAAATGAAAACAAAAACCTGGATCTTTTAGCTAGTGAAACACCAGATGGCATGGCCATTTGAAGACTTTGATTGGAATTGTTGGTCCACTTCCTTGAGAACTAGCCCTGCAGGCACATACATGTTTTTAGCCAAGCCTGAGTAATTCCAGGTTACTCCCCTCTTCTGCATCAACCTACTTCAGCTTATAGCATGTCTAATGGCCAAGTCAAAATGGTCTAGGATAATGACCTCTGATAAATATTAATGGAAGTTGGGGAAGGAGTCTCATCATAATTATTTTATCTATAACATGTCCTTGCTGCCTTACCTGGCGAGTAAGGGAACCTGGTTAAATAAATCTCCACTGAAGGCTTAGGGTCAGGCTCTGTAGTAGTTTCTGACTCTTAGAGGCCTCAGTGTGGTCACCATTTAGGATCACTACCATTGATGTTGAGCTCTATACCCTTATGAACCATCTCTGGGGATCCTCTTCTAGTTGAGAATCTTGAAAAGCAAATAATGGCAGACAACTTTCTGAACCATCCCACCTGACAAATCCTGGGGCATGGACATCAACACAGTTGATAAATAAGTCTCAAGAAGAAGTGGGGTTTGATTGCTTGTGTTGTGCTCTTGGCACACAGGCATATATCAGCTTTGTGTATGGATTCCTCATGCTTCTGAACAAAAGTAATGCCATGCTGGAGAGACACAATTTTCTAAAATGTTAAGGATATCCAGTGACAATTGATGCTTGCTAGTAATAATCAGTCCTCTGTTCCCTGCTTCTTAGTGCTGATGTATGTCCCCATAATTGAATTCCTGAAGAAAGATCAGTAATTCTATATTCGCTAGCAGCCAGAAGATCTCTCAGAACATGAAGTGTCATTGTACTTTGGCCTTATTCCTGGAGAATTATGCTAACTTTGACAATACTTAAACCCACCTAGGACCTTACCACTTTCATCTTGTAGCACTAACAAATAGATCATTTTTCCCATCAGTGCCTGACTAACCTCTGTGCCAATCCTTATTTGCATTCACAAGGGGTCTACTTTATCAACAGCTTGCTATACGTCCACCTTACTCCATATGTTCTCATAACAAGGAAACCTGAATGCGCATATTCCAATTGTGCCAAGAAATTCCCGCTGTGGTACTGGGATTGTATGAAAGCCCCTAAAGAGTTGATCTATTTGAGCTTTAAGTGTCTCTGGGATTACCTGGAGGTATTCTGATCTAGCACCCCTAATTCTGTAACAAAAGAGTAACCCAATAGCCACCAGTCACTTTCCTTACTGACCCCAGTATGGTCTTAGAATGCCGATGGGAGTATTTAGTTGGCTTCACCACCAATCTTTCCTTACCTCAGGGACACAATTTATCATTGTGCACTCTCTCACAAAAATGTGTCCCCTTATTTTCTGTTTGGACCTTTTCTCTGCAGAAACATCACTTTCTTGTCCAAGAAATTTTCAGATTTCATAGCCTCTCAGAACAGATAACTAATTCTGGGCTATAAAACCTCCCATTTCTAGAAGCCCCTTGTTGAGGAATTCCCAGTCAAGGAATTCTTGTGCTCTATGTGATACAATCCAACAATCATACTGAGCATAGGAATAGGATACTGGGATAATGCTTTACTGTCTACTAGCTAACAACCATTTTGTTTACCACTTCAAAATTTTGTTGTAATGACACCATCCACTTCAACTAGAATAAATTCATTATTTAGCATAAAGAGAGTTACACAGATGTTTTTCTCAGAACTTATACTAAAGTGAACTTTTCTGAGAGTGAAACTAATTAAAGTCTACTGAGAACAGATGAGTTGTAACCTACTTGATCATGTAGTCTGCAACTACAAAGCCGTGGGGAGTCCCCAAGTCCAATCAAGATTGTAGTTTTAAGGAGGCAGATCTGCTGTGTGATTGATGCCATCCAGCAAGATAAGATCTAATCATTTTATGATAAATCTGAAGAAGGAATTTTTAACAACAGAATGGTCTTTAGGGAGTCTAGAAAAGGGGGCAATTAAGGAGCCATAGGGCATTGGTAATCTCTCTAGACTCAGAGGGGATGTTGACCAACAATGATTTGGCAGGTCTATATACAGTGGGGTGGAGGCACCAGGCCATCCCAATTTGTGTTATTAGCCATTAAAATTGCCACCTAACTCCCCATGCTATGACCCTATGTACTAGGAAGTAATCTGATTGTAATTATGTTCCCATATAAACTTTGTTATGAGGAGAAAATCTGCTAATCAGCTGACATGAGTATTCTAGCCTATTTAGCAGTTAATTCTCATTATAAATAAATAAATTGGTTTTAGCTTATACACCAGCTTTGTTGTGGGTTTTAATAGCATCAATCCTCCAGATCCTAATCACCACTGAGTGAACTGGAAAAAAAAAATAAGATTCTCACAATGCAAAGTCAGTACCGCAATGTGGACCATAATGAGTCCATAGAAGATTGGCCTCCCTGGGAGACTTACATCAACAGTCATCCTCCTATTTTATCTCTCTCATTTGTCTATAGCTGTAATAAAATTCCAAAATGTCTACGGTTTTTAATTNAACCACAATACCTGCCATAAGTAATTACTTCTTGTGATACTACACAGTTCAGTCTAACCATTAGAATATATCATCATGGATGAAGACATAGCACGTGACTATAGACATGAGCCCTGACAAGCACCTTTATTTTTTAATTTTTTTTAAAGATTTTATTTATTTATTTGACATAGAGACAGCCAGCGAGAGAGGGGACACAAGCAGGGGGAGTGGGAGAGGAAGAAGCAGGCTCCCGGTGGAGGAGCCTGATGTGGGGCTCGATCCCAGAACGCTGGGATCACGCCCTGAGCCAAAGGCAGACGCTTAACGACTGCACTACCCAGGTGCCCCTGACAAGCACCTTTAAAAAGGAAGAAGTGTATAATTGTCCTAATTTTCACCACCTCTGTTCTGTCCAGATGACAGCACATAGGACCCATGCTGTCATTGCCTTTACCTCTATCCAGGATGGTAAAACAAATATCACCCTTTTCTGGACTCTGGAAGATCATTTCCACCCAGCACCATCTAACCTATGACCACAATAGTCATCCCTGAAACAAAATAGAACGTTTAGGGTATACCAGCATCTTGGCAAAATCTAACACCGCATGCCCTTGGGAGAGCTCTGGGAGCTTAAGTCATATCCATAAAGCCTTCTACATTGGTGGGTATGTTTCATTGCCTCCTAGGAAGCTTCAGGTCTCACTTGGCCAAGAGAATGGAAAAACCTTCAAGGGAGTATAGTGTCATGGATCTTCAATATCATCTTCATACAAGATTCACTGCCCACATTTTAAAAACAAAAGTCCCAGAAGTGAGTTACACTATTTAGTATAGTCAGTAGAAAGATCTTGGTACCTAGACCATGCTGTCCAGTCATTGTTTGTCACTATAACTTTGAGTATTTGTGCACTAAATTATAATACTTCCTGGTATTGGTTTTGACTCTTGAATTTACTTGAACCTGCTTCCTGCACACTGATTTCTAGTACATTTCTAACATGACACTAGTTCTCTTATTGGTCCAGTTCAGTGATAATAAGCCTGGTTGTGACTGTATTCCACCAACCCCATTTGCTTCATAGTAACCCAGTAGCGAATCATGTAGAATTTCAGTTTTCCCTATGAAAACTGCCTCATCTCTTTGGGCATAAAGTCTAGTTTTGTGTGCATCTAAAGAAAGGAAACTAATAGTTGGTGAATGCCTACTTTATGCCAGGTCCTGTGCTGAGTCCTTTAATTTGCTAATGATACTCACTTAAGTTCACATTACTAAAAAATGGAATATCCATTTCTGGCATTTAGTGCTTACTAAACATTTATAAGGTCAGTGTTATAAATTTGATCTAAAGAGAGTGGGCCCTCATGCATTCACCCATATAAAACAGTAATCTCTCCAGCATGCCCTTTCTAAATCTTCTCTAGCTCTACTCTGTATTTAGTGAAGGACAATCATTACAAATGTATACAGAATTCAGGGTGTGGACACAAAGTAAATTTGGACAGGATAACTTTTTAAAAATTATGATGGTTTTAAGATGGCATCCAGTAATTCTGGGGAATTTTTGGGTTTTATCAGTATCTTGAGAGAAGAGTCATTGTGAACTCTTCCCTGAAAGCTGTAATTCTCTTTCCTAAGTTGTAATTGATGACACAAATCCCACTACTCCAAAAATATAGTTGGAATGTTTTAATAAATATGTATCCTTAAAACAACACTGAAGTTTATCTTTCTTCCTTCTCACAAGGTTTTCCTACAGTTTTCCCCAATGATATTCATAATAATAATAATAATAATAATAACAATAACTACAATTTACTGACCACTTACTACACACATGCCAGGCATCATACTCTGATTTATGTTCATTTTCTCTCTTAATTCTCACAATGCCTATCTTAGATATCTCTTATTATTATTTCTATTATGCAGATGAGGAAATTGAGGTTTAAAGAAGTTAAGGAAATTATCCATGGACACAGAACTAGTGAGTAAGAGGTAAGACTCAAATCCAGATACATCTAACAACAGAACCCATATTCCCACATAGTACATTACTATCCATCTTTAACAGGATTCAACAAACTATCACCTGTGGGCCAAATTCAGCCTACTGCTCATTTTAAAAATAAAATTTTATTGACACCCAGCCAAATGCACTTATTTGCATGTTGTCCATGGGTGTTTTCATGCTAGGACACGTATGGCCCATCAAACTAAAATTGCTTACCATCTGGTCTTTTACAGAAAAAGTTTCCTGACCCCTGGTCCACAACATATTGAAATATTAAATCAGACCAGCCTTTGGGGCATCTCACCATTTCTATCTCCTTTCGAATGTCCTATTTATCCCTACTTTTTTGTTTCTCACTTCTAAATTAATCCCATATTCATTATAAAACAATGGGGACTTGGGGGTGCGTGGGTGACTCAGTTGGTTCGGTGTCCGACTTTTGATTTTGGCTCAGGTCATGATCTTGGGGTAGTGGGATCTAGCCCTGTGTAGGGCTCTGTGCTCAGTGTGGAGTCTGCTTATCCCTCTCCCTCTGCTTCTCCCAACCTCTCTCTTTCTCTCTCCATTACTCCATCTCTGGAGTAAATAAATAAAATCTTTTTTAAAAACTTTAGAAAAACCCCAGTGGGATTTTATAGAGGCTTGCATAGGATGCTTTAGGTAGTGTAAATAAATAAATTTCATTGGTGTCCTTTTATCAACATGCAATCTTTCTGCTTCAAACAACTTCAAGAGATTGGCTAGGTGTGGTTGTGGGGGCCATTTGCTGTTTGTCTCCCCAGCAAGCATTCTACTTTTGCCAATGGACCCTAATTTTCATATAGAGACCCAATTTCTTTCCCACTTCAGTCCACCTTCCTGGATGGAATTCCACCTCCAACCCTGAGACCCAGACCTAAATCAATGGTCACACAGCATTTGTCTGGCCACTGTCACTACTGCAGGTGTTGACTTGTATCCTAAACTTATCAATCGGAGTGAATTTTATGGCTTTTCCTGGAAACGTTGGACAAGTACTCTCATTTTTTCCTACTGTAATGGGATATGGAAAGATAATACTCTGGATTACTGCTGACAGCCATCTCTGAGTAAGAGGAGAACCCATTTAAGACTACAGACATCCTGGGGGCACCTGGGAGGCTCAGTCAGTTAAGTGTCCAACTCTGATTTCAGCTCAGGTCATAATCTCAGGGTCATGAGTTCGAGCCCCACATTGGCTCTGTACTGGGCATGGAGCCTGTTTAAGATTCTCTCTCTCCCTCTCCCTCTTCCCTTTCCCTGCTCTCTCTCTCTCTCTTTCTCCATCTCTCTCTAAAAAAACAAAACAAAACAAAAGAAAACAAAAACAATACAGACATCCTGAGGAAGCAGAACTGAGGGGTAAGGAGAAACAAAATCCTGATGATGGTTTTTGAATCACTGAATCTAGCTATGCCTGAAGGTGGTTAGCCATGTGAGCTAATAAAATCCTTTTAGACAGGTACATTAGGTAGAGTTTTCTGTGTTTTGAAACCTAGAGTCATGATAAAATGATTTTCCTTACTGAAACTACTATTTTTAGCTTAACATATCAATTTGCTTAATCAATGCCTAGTTACAGGTGGGGGGAGTTCTTACATTGCAGTGATGGTAGTGGGCAATCTTATGCACGCTGCCCCACCTTTAACCCTCTAATACAGAAATTCCCAGCTTAATTCCTAAAGGATATTTTTTGATAGTTCCTTCTTTTCAATACTTTAACAATCTTGTGCCACTTTCTTCTGGCCTCCATGGTTTCTGATGAGAAATCTGTTGTAATTTGAACTGTTTATTTTTCCCCACTCTGAGCCAGGTGTTATTTCTCCCTTACCACTGTCAATATTTTCTTCTGTCTTTATAGAACTTAGACTAAGATGTGTCTTGGCATGAATTTCTTTAGATTTATCTACTACTAGTATGTCAATCCTTTATTTTGAACCCAGTAACCTCTATACATATTCAACTCTCCCTGGGAAGAGCCTACATTAAATTTTGTCATTAATTTAAGACCAATGGTAAAGAAATGTATCACCCACTGTGGGATTGGTGTGGTAGCCAGGCAAAGGGCACAGAAAGAGGAAACGGGAACTAGGGAAAATAAACTTCCCCCTCTGAGAGTTTTGCTATTGGCTTTAAGTACTCAGAGACCTGAACTTTAATCTTGTGCTGACTGCTATTGAACTGACAAGGATTTTGACACTGCCCCACAGTGATCTCTCACTGGCTGAGGTGTCTACTCCATTTATTCTCCTGAGGACAGTGTTAAGTAAATCAATGGAAGTGGCCAAGTCCAGACATGCTGGCCTGGGGGCCTCTGTACAGTAACATTTTATTAAAACAGTTACATTTCCAAAACACAGTACATTATTCCCAGGCTAGCATAGCAGTCCCTGAACCCAATTCAGTGTTGAAGCAGGAGAAATGGTTGCTAGCCTTAGAATGCCTTTTCTATATATCTTTTTCCTGTCAAAGACCGGGAGCCTGGCCTTTTACATGTCCTCTAGATTTGAATCTAAGCACTATCTTAGACTTGTGACGAATGTTTTGGAAATACTACTTCAGTGGCAGTTCCTTTCCCTAGGAAAAATTAATGCACTATGTATTTGTCACAAGTGGGAATTTTAATAAAGTTACTGTTCATTTACAGAATGTAGACAAATTAATTTTTGACAGCCCCAAGGCTGACAAAATTACCACATATGTCAGTGCCTATTTTTGATATATGGCTTTGATTAACACCCAGATGCCTAGGGATACAGGCAGTGGAAAGTGAGAGGTGAGCCTGACATCTGCATTCCGGCCATGAGCTTTATTTGGGGTGACAGGTTACAATTCAAGCAATTAATGCACACTGAGAGCCCACTATGTGCCAGGCATGGCAGGGAGGCAGAAATGGCTAAGACAAGGCCTCTGCCTTTAAGGGGCTTACAACATGGCAGGGTTTATGAGACCTTTGATGGTGATGATAGGTATAATGAAGGTCAGAGTGACATTTAACTGAATGTTTACTGTTTGCCAAGTACTCTACTTAGTGTTTTACAGGCATTATCTCATTTACTCCAAGAACCTTATGGGTATGCACTGCTATGCCCATTTTGCAGATTCAGAAACACATATAGAGCCAGTAAGCAGTGAGACCAGAGTCACACAACTGAGATTCACACCTGGGTTTGCCTGACTCCACAGTGTCAATTTTTAATGACTGATATAAATAACTAAACCACAAGGTGACCCATAAGACAAATCTGGAAGAGATCTCCAAAAGTCAACCAATTCAGGTTATTTCCCAAACTGGAAGGACTTGAGGGAGATAGAAACCAATTAGAGATCCTAAAACCAAAGAATGCTAGACTTCAGTGGTGAGGCCAGCACTGTGCTCTGAGAATTGATGTTGGGAGCAAGGTAACGTAGCTTTCCTAACTTTCTGTTTCTAGTACTCTCTCTAGGTCATTTTCCCCCGACCAACAAGAAGACTTGAATTCACATACTTCAAAATACTGGCTGATGTCAGTACTACTGGGAAAATGAACTTCAGATTTGGATTTGGCAGACAGAACCTTCCACCTCATTTCTAGTCATTCTTTGGACAATAGCTTATTAGGCAGCTTTGGACAAAGCATTGTGTTAGCCATATTTAGAAAAAGTAGAGATGAATAAGACATGGTCCCTACACTCAGATTATTTTCTAAGCAGAGGTCAACAAACTTTTTCTGTAATGATTCGGATAGTGAATGATTTAGACTTTGAGGACCCGGTAGTATCTGTTACAACTATTCAACTCTGCCATTGTAGTGGGAAATTAGTCATTGAAAGTACATAAACAAATGGGCCAATAGAATTTTATTTACAAAAATAGGTAGTGGGTGGGAGTTGGCTTGCGGGTCAGAGTTTGCCAACTCCTCTTCTGAG
Organism: Ursus maritimus; assembly: GCF_017311325.1. Lineage (NCBI taxonomy): Eukaryota > Metazoa > Chordata > Mammalia > Carnivora > Ursidae > Ursus > Ursus maritimus. The sequence goes on along the minus strand of NW_024423319.1, from coordinate 36,294,042 downwards.
GCATGGTTCTTAACCTTGGCTATACATTAGAATCACTTGGAAAAACTGTAACAAATGCTGTTGTCTGAGTCTCACTCCTAGAGTTTCTCGTTTAATTGGTCTGGCATAGGGCTTGGATCAGGACTCTTAAAGATCCCAGATGATATTAATGTGCTGATAATATTAAGAACTACTGCTTTAAAGGAAAACAGACTTGTTATTAGCACTAGTACAAAACATGGGCTGGAATGAAGGTGTGAATAGGTACCACGGGAATGTAGAGAAAATAAGCAACTGGTTTCAACTAAGGAAATTAGGTTAATCTTCCTGGAGTAGATGGCACATGAGTTAGCAAAGGGAAAGAAAGGACAGTTCAGGCAACATCAGTGCATTACTACTACTACTATTACTACCCATATTCATCTGCAAAGCTCTTGTGTAGGTGCTTTATACACACAGAATCATCACAAAACCCCTCTGAGGCAGGTATTATGGTCATTTTTTTTTATTAGAGGAAACTAAGACACAAAAACACTGAGAAATTTGCCTCTGGTCACACAGTTAGGTAAATGGCTGAGTGGCCAAAGTGCCTGTGTATACATACAAATGTGATAAAATGGGAAGTAAATCACAGGAACCGTAAACACTGAATACAAGATAGTGGTTACCTCTGGTGGCAACAAAGGGAACAAAGGGATAAGATAGACTAGGAGCACATAAGCAGATAGAAGTTTCTTGGTGATATCTTAGTTTTTTCCATTGGGCGGTAGGTTCACATGTGTTCATTATATTGGCTTTATAAATAAATAAATAAATAAATAAATAAATAAATAAATAAATAAATCCATGTGTGGGTCAATGATGACAATATATCAAGATGAATATATCATGGTATCTAACAATATATATGATATAATCTATATGATATATATTATGATACTATATATATATTGTTAGATAGATCATGGATATAAATATGTAAATAATCCAACTGTGTGTATCAGATGTAAAAAAGGGAGGAGAGAGAAGAGGGGAAGAGGGATAGGGAGAGAGACAGAGGTAAGGTTGGAGAATTGGGAAGATTTAGGAATAGGAGTTATTTAATTTGCAAAACTCACCACTCACCTTTGGCCTCCAACAACATTTCATTAACTCTAACCACCTACACAGTCACCCTGAGAGTAGGATTATCAAACTCAGCCAGGCTTCATGTCCCTGAGAGGCCCTTGTGCCTTGAAGGATTGGCACTAAGTCTGGAAGACTAAGGAAGGAGTGGGTCCCTCAGGCTTGTCAAATTGTCATGTACTTCCTTTTCACTGCCAGCATCAAGAGGAGGTCCAGGAGGAGTAGTTACAACATGGCTTCCCGTGGTATCCCAGCTCTACCTTTCCTCTTCCTTTCATGCTCTTATTTTCCCCTAAATGATCACAGTTATCTGATTCCCTTGGAGAAACAAAGGAGACTTTGAGGTGGATGGCAATTTGACCCAATACTCCTTACCTACCTGTTAGCTTTTGTCATAGTTCCTTTCTTTCCTTCATTATCATTCTGAGAACAGAGCTTAAATCTAGGGTCCTGAAGCAAAAACTATGAAGGAGCAGTGGCCAGAGACAGTTATCTTTCTTATTTCCCCATTTGATATAGTGTTCATAACAGACACCAAATGAGATAAAAGCTGCAGCACCTTTGTGATGAGGCCTTTAAGATATCTGAGAACATTCTGGAAATGTTCCCAAGAGAGTCAGCAGAGCCTTACAGAAGGCTCACAATCTAGTGGACTTACCCTAAAGCTTGCCATAGCAGGGTTGGCCTTTCTCCTTTGGCACTATCTGAGCTCTTTGAGGCACAAGCCCTGCCACCACTCCCCCTTCTCCCTTCAATGGCTCTGGGGTTCTCACTCCCCTACTGCTACTTCTCAGTCTTAAATGTTTCCTTCTCTCATCTCTATTTATGTTTTTCCTTCTTTTTGTGTCCTGAAGTTTCTTCTTTTCTGGCTTTTCTTCCTTTCTTTTCTTTTCTTTTTTTCTTTTTTCTTCTTTTTTTTTTCTATTCCCATCCCCTGTTGCATCCCCCACTCCTTTCTATTTCAGATTTCCTATCCTCTGGCATCTCTCTGTCTCTTCTTTTCCCTTCCCCTTCCCTCCCCATCCTTTTCCTCCTCCCTCTTCTCTTGCTCTCTCTCTCAGTTAGCACTATTTTTAGCAGCAAAGCATCTCCGTCCTCCATATTTCCATTCCTCTTCCAATTTATCTTATTCAAAATTAAAATGGATGGGAGCCCAATCCCCTAGACTACTAACATGAAGTGGGAGAGTTGGAATAGTCAGCCTAGGAGCTACCTCTACTGGAATCCTCAGAGGGTTATATTTTAGCAACAGGCACACTGAGCATGTATGTAGGTGTGTGCGTTGGGGCCATGTTGTGGGTGGAGAGTGCTGGACTGGTAGAGCTCCCTATGTTTGCTTCATCACCAGCCCCAAAATGCTGGATCTGGAGCCCATTCCAAGGCCAAATATGGCCATTGAACAGATGTCCCTGAGATAGAGACAGCCAGTAAGCCAAAGCAAAGGGCAAGTTAATTCCCCAAGGAATCATGGCAGAGCAGACCATCTTTATGGAGAGGTTGGGGCAGGTCAGCCAGCTCAGCACAGGAAAGCAGCTGGTGGAGAGGGAGTATATGCAGGCTCCCTTTATCTGCTTAGCAAGTAAGGGCCAGGCCTGAAAATTGCCTGGATTTCTAAATGAAGTTTCTTTGGGCTTATGGCCATAACCCTTCCATTTAAGGGATCCATGGGCTTATGTGTCCTAGTATATGTCACAGATGCCAGGGGGTGACCAGAAGAACAAGAAGCCAAGCAGTCATGGACACAGGGAGTCATTGATGAGCCTTTAGGCACCTCACTTCTCTGATCATCATCCCAGGCCTGCTTGGATGGATCAGTTTGTACAGAACTGCAGGAAAGGCCTTAGATTAGAAATGAATTTTACACCTGAATTTGTGTACTTCAGTTGAGGTTGCTATAGTTTTAATCTAATTGAATATTGAGCATACAAAATTAGCAAATTATTATATTAGTCTTAAAGGTTAATTGCTATGACAAACAACCCAACATCTTAGGGACTTAACATAGTAAAAGGTTTATTTTTCACTCATTCCATGGTCCAATAAGGTGTTTGGCAGGCAGCCTCCCACAAGGTATTTCTGGGTTTCAGTATCCTCCCATCTTCTTCTAGGGCCTTGATGTTCTCTATTAGAACCTCTGCATCCAGCCAGCATACAAGGCGAGCAGAATAGGAGGACAAATGCAGTCTTACTGGAAGCCAAAGGAGAGAACACAGATGGCAGTTGGTAGTAAAGATTTCACCTGTCTCTCTCACAGAGTTTTAACACAGGACCCTGCTCCTGTGTGTGTGTGTGTGTGTGTGTGTGTGTGTGAGTGTGTGTGTGTATTATAAGCAACAAGCTCACAATGACACAGCATGCATATATATTTAACCATAGACAGAGCTGGAATTTGAACTCACTTCCACCTGACCCTAAATAATACTACTACCACTGCTAGCTAGTATTTGCTGAGCACTTCCCATGTTCTAGGCATTATTCTAAGTACCTCAATATGCATTAAGTCATTATCCTCACAAAACCCCAATGCAGATAAGTGCTATTACCTTCAGTTTATGGATGAAGAAACCAAGACCCAGACAAGCTAAGCAAAAAACTTGTCCAAGTTCACGCAGCTGCTAAGTGATGAAACCAGGACTAGAACTCATGTTCTTACCAATATTTTGTGCAGACACTAGTCTGTGTGCATCTGAGGACATCTGAGAGAGAAGATAGTTCTGGCCCTGGAAGGAAATTAATTGGCTTCTAGAAGAGACGCTAGGCATCCATATATGACATGTTTAAATAAAAATATGATACATTATGTTTAGGGATAAGAGTGTGCAGTGTTATGTTCATACTATGAGAGGAGGATTCATGGAATTGGTAGACTAGCATTTAGAAGGTAGTAGGTATTGGGGTGCCTGGGTGGCTCAGTCGGTTAAGCATCTGCCTTCAGCTCAGGTCATGATCTCAGGGTCCTGCAATTAAGTCCCGTGTCAAGCTCCCTGCTCAGTGGGAAGTCTGCTTCTCCCTCTCCACTGCCCCTCCCCTTGCTCATGCTTGCTTTCTATCTCTCAAATAAATAAATAAAATATTTTTAAAAAGAAGGTAGTAGGTATTGATAATCATAGTTTTAATGTTTCTCTAGATTGTGGTTTATAGATTTACCTCCTAAAAACAACGTGCTGGAATGTCCTACTGGGAGACAGTGGCAACTGTCCTGAAGGTGAACGAATTCAGAAAGTTATACAGCTGCCTGATAAGGCAGACAGGAAAAATATCCCTTAATAAAATGTCATAGCTCTTAGATATATACCCAAAAAAAACGAAAAAAAATGTGCAAACAAAAACATGTATGTAAGTGTTCATAGCAACACCATTCACAATATCCAAAAGGGGCAAATAACACAAATGTCCATCAAACGATGAATGGATAAACAAAATGTGGCATATCCATACAATGAACTATTATTTAACCATAAAAGGAATGAAATTCTAACACATGATACAACATGGATGAACTCTGAAGACATTATGTCAAGTGAAAGAAGCCAGACCCCCAAAGGCCACATATAGGATTCCATTTATATGAAATACCCTGAATAGATGAATCCATAGAGACAGAAAGCTGTTAGTTACCAAGGGCTAGAGTGAAGGAAAAATGAAGACTGGCTGCTTAATGGGTATAAGGTTTCTTTTGGGAGTGATGAAAATATTCTGGAAGTAGATAGTGGTGATGGTTGTACTACATTGTCAATGTACTAAATATCACTAATGCTAAATTTTATGTTATAGGTATTTTATTACACCATAAAAAAAGTCACAACTCTCATACCTACAAAGAGGAACTTCAAGTGATTTAAAAATAGGATCTAAATGTCTTAAGAATGTTATGCTAAGTGAAATAGGCCAGTCACAAAAGGACAAAAACCTTATGATTCTACTTATCTAAAGTATCCAAACTACTCCAATTAACAGAAACAAAAAGTAGAATGGTTTTACCAGGGGCCAGAGGAGAGGGGGAAATGGGAAGTTGTTGTTTAGTGGTTGCAGAGTTTCAGTTTTGCAAGATGAGAAAGTTCTAGAGATCTGTTGCACAACATTGGGAATATACTTAACACACTGAACTATACACTTAAAATGGTTAAGATGGTAAATTTCAGGTCATGTATTTTTGACCATAATTAAAATAAAATATTTTAGAATACTTAAAATTTAAAAATAGTTGGGGTGCCTGGGTGGCTCAGTCGGTTAAGCATCTGCCTTCAGTTCAGGTCATGATCCCGGAGTCCTGGGATCTAGCCCTGCATCAGTCTCCTTGCTCAGAGGGAAGCCTGTTTCTCCTTCTCCCTCTGCCTGCCGCTCCCCTGCTTGTGCTCTCTCTCTCGCTCGCTGTCAAATAAAAGAAATAAAATCTTTTAAAAATTAAATTAAATTAAAAACAGGAGAAAAATATACAAATAGAATCATGGGTAGAAACTTAGGGATTCCAGCTCTACTAGAGTTTTGTACAAAAAAAAGTTAATTTTTGGAAATCGTTGTGGCCTAGTTTGTTAGAAGAAGAGTTACTTGTCTCACCACATATTGTTGATGTCACCTGGGACCAAGCAGTACCCAGAATTTTCTAGATCTATGTTTATATTTTTGTGTAACTAATGGACAGCTATGGGTGAATTCATGTGTTAACCACCTACTGAAACTTTAATGGCTGGAAGACCTCTTTTATTTCCCTTCCTCCCTCCCTCCTGTTTTCTATGTGTTGACTGATATGCTCAGATGTTCTTCCACCAAGAGAACCAATGAGCAAAATCTGGTCATCTATGCTCCTTATGGGTTATCCTGGTAAGAATTTCAACTGCGAGGACTGTAGGGTGACACTATTACCTCACATGATGTGCGGATTTCAATAACAGAGGCAGGTGGCATCAAAAATGATTGTGTACATCCTGTACAAGAAGACCCACCAGAGAGCTTCTAGCCTGCCTGCTGGTCATACTAGTTTCTTGAGGTCTGTCACATACTGTAAAGAACAGAAAGATTGGTACATTGCTCAAGATGAAGTGCCTGGGAAAGCATGTGTGCTTTGGAGTCAAACAGCCCTGAGTTCAGCCACTTAAAATCTGTGTGATCTTGGACTTGTCACTTAATCTCCACAGGCCTCAAGTATTCCATCTGTTAGGGATTGTATTTTACGGAGTTGTTTTGAAGATGATATAATACATGTGAAGGGCTAAGCCAAATTCTGGCACATGGAAAGTAGGCAGTAAATGCCAGTTATTTTCTGTATGAGAAGCTGGCCTTTACCTGCAGGGAGAGGAACTCAGAGGCAATAATCCAACAGATCAGTTGAGTCCAGAGAGCCACATTAGTTTCCCTCTACTGTAAAATATCTAATATCCACATTTACCTCCCAGCCTGAGCAGAAAAACTTTCTTAACTATTTCTCACTTTCCACTTGCCTTCTCTCTTGCATAAAAACAAGTTCTTGATTATCCAGTGAATTCAGAGCTATATGTATTCTCCCCTTAAAACTTTCATACTCAGGCTTTCCATTCCTTCTTTTTTTTTCTTTGTGCATTTAAGTTTTTTTTATTATAATAATTTTTTTATTATATTATGTTAGTCACCATATAGTACATCCCTGGTTTTTGATGTAAAGTTCCATGATTCATTAGTTGCGTATAACACCCAGTGCACCACGCAATACGTGCCCTCCTTACTACCCATCACCAGCCTATCCCATTCCCCCACCGCCCTCCCCTCTGAAGCCCTCAGTCCATTCCTTCTTTCAAGCCTTTTCTCAACATTGACAATATCGAGATTTTTCCCTGACACCTTTATGTGTCACATTTATGCCATTCTTTCCTATTCCTCAAATGGCTTCTGAAACTGACTTTCACACAGTCAGAAGTTAGTGCAAAATCTCCTTGGGTACTATCTTTTTCAACAGGTAAACCCTCTTCATAGTCACTCTCCCCAGGGCTTCAATTTATGCAAAATGTTCCTTCTTTGCTTCAAGGGATTTAGGCTCGCATTTGTGTGCTTCTTCCACACTTTTTTTTTTTCACCACGCAAGCAGTTATGCTATCCACAAACAACGTTATCATTTTTCTAGATGGTAGGTACCTCAAGGGCAGGAATCGTGATTGGTGGTTTATCTTTCCAACAGGTGAAATAGACCCCGATATACACAGAGAACCACCTGTGGAAAAACATCTGAGAGGCAGGCAGGAAGTACGCAGGTATTTTCAGTGCAGACATGGATCAGACAAGAAAGGCTATTAGTGCTCAAAAATCTAAATCCTAAATCCTCACGCTTTTCACTGCCATCACTTTACAGACAAAACATAGTCCTACCAGCAGTGGATTGGGGAAGGGGGAGGAAAATTACGATGTGCTGGTGTCCTTCCCCTAGGTTTAATTCAGATGCAATTAAGGAACAATCTCAATCAGTGGTCAAGGCAGGAGAAGGAATTTCTCTACCCTGGCTAAGCAGTTGTGTGCTCTTGGGCAATTTAGTCTTTTAACTTCCTCCTCTGTACAATGGGGATGGTAATAATGGTATCTATTTGACAAGATTTGTTGTGAGGCTTAAATGACATGTAAATCAATTAGTACAGGGCCTGGCACATATTACCTACTTAACAAGTGTTAATGCTGCTGCTGCTGATGATGATCATGATATTAAGACAATTTGCTTTGAAGAAGGTCTGTCTCAGTCTTATACTGAAAATTACCAACCAGTCAATCATTTCAACCAGACTACCATTCTGCCAAGCAGAATGAGCACATATTAATCCTGGACTAACTTTTGGGCTGCATGTATAGGATAAGCTATCTCCCAGTGTCCCTTCTGAGGGATTATAGTCAAAAGGCATTGTTAAGTGTGTATCTGATGGGATGGTCAAAAAGAATAGCTTCACTAGCTCCCAGATACCGTGGCTGCTGGCTGTGGTACATAGCGTTGCCTTGATTCAGAGACTCCATTCTGGGCAATTGACAAACTGACCCGGCACGTAAGGTCAGGCTCCCTTAAGTACTCACTAGATTTCTTTCTGGAAAGAACTTAGTGTAATTCACGCTCTTTTGCCATTTCGGGTAAGATTGACATTCGAATGATCAAGTTTTAGATAGCAGCTTAATGAAGCATGGTTTTGGTCCTTGAGAACTTTCCTCTTAGAGAGAAAGTGTTCTCTGTCACCTTGGTTTTCTCTTTATATCTTATAGTCTCTCCACTCTTCATTATTATTTTGTATATAACAGGGGCTTTTAAATTATATACATAGGCAATACCAAAAAGCCAAAAATCAAAATTTGTAAGGTAACCTCCCTAACACAAACACTACCACTAATTTGCTATGTGTCCTCCCCGTGGCTTACTTTTGCTATGCAGTGGATTGTTTGCATGTTGCAGTCATACTAAAACAGTGTGATGTAATGGAGGTAAATGGGATGTGGAGGCAGATAAGCCAGGTTTAGGTCTTGATTTGTCACTCATGAGCTGTATGAATTTTGACCTACTTTCTTAATCTCTCTTGGCTTCAATGTTCTCATCCACACAATGAAAGTGAATAATATCCACTTCACAGGGCTGTGGTAAAGTTTATGGGTGATAATATATGTAAAGATGCTCAGCACATAAAAGGAACTTTTCCTATGTTAAAAAGAAAACCGTAGGCCCCATATGGTGTCATTTAGGTTAAGGCCCCATGTCGGTAAACTAATACTTAATACCTAACCTAACTGCTGTTTCAGCCTCCCAGAATGTAACCTTTAACTGGTTACCATGGCATTTCCTGGTCAGCACTAGGAATTTTACTGATAGATCCCTTCCATTCCCCTTAGGAGGACAACCTTGTTTAAAGCAATGGATTCCTTACTAATAATTTCCTTTTTTCTACTCCCTGTCTACTTTTAAATTTCTCCTTTTCTGTAGCCCTTTGGAGCTCCTCTCTACTTGCTAGATGAAATGTTGCCCAATACATGAATCAATTTAAAAAGCCGATTAGATCTTTAAAATTTACTCGGTTGAATTTTTGTTATTTAACACTCCAATGTGCATCTTTTATCATGTATCTAGTAATTTTTATACAAGGACCTATGTGAGTGCTATTTATTTTTGTTGGTGGTGGTTTGCTTTATTCTCTCACATACCACCATGTTTGAACTCTTGTCCCCTTACAATATCTGTTTTAATATCTGGTAGAGCTGGTCCCTTCTCACTCTTCTTCCCTTCCCCACCAATGCATCATTGCCTGTTTATTCTTGTAAATTAACTATTAAATAATAAGGTTATTCAATAACCTAAATAAATATTTAGGTTAATAGTTAAACATTTAGTAACCTTTAATAAATGTAAAGTTCTTCAGTGGGTGAGGGGCAGAGGGAAAGGGAGAGAGAGAACCTTAAGCAGGCTCCACACCCAGTACAGAGCCCTACTCAGGGCTCGATCTCAGGACCCCCAATCATGACCTGAGAGTCAGACGCTTAACTGACTGAGCGACCCAGACGCCCCTCTTTTTTGTTTCTCTTTTAATTTGTGTAAAATTATAGTCAAATGACAAAGCATTTGGGGTCAGCTAAGAATTTTTTTCAATATTCTGCACATTTAAACTGAGTCTTAACCCTGGCCATCCAACTAAAATCATGGCCTAGTCAGGTAGTGGCTGAGTGGGAATATCAGGAAGTCACAGAACATAGTCCCAAACCAAGACTAGAATCCTTATGCTACTACTAACTAATAATTTGATTTTGGATAGTTTTCTCATCTGTAAAATCAGAATAACAGTTCCTAACTCATGAGTTGCCATGAGGGTTAAATGAGATAATTCAGGTAAAGCTCATGGCACCTACCAGTGTGTAATGAAAAGAGAGCTTATTAAAGCCAATGTGCTTTTATATTTAACCTCAGACAGGTTAGGTAACTAAACCATAGTTACACACCTAGTAAGGACAGGTCCAGAACCCAAACCTAGATTTGTCTGACTTTAAAGCCCATGTTCTTCTTAATATATATCACATTGTTTCAGTCTGGCATGCAAACAATCCATTGCATTGCAAAAGAAAACTGCCTAGTAGGGGCTCAATTCAAAAAACAGCCAGTTATAACCAATGTGATTCAACTATTTTTTAAACTGCAAATATACTATTCTGATCCTCCAAACCTACACTATCCTTCAAGCCTTTTTATAGTGTAGACTTCAGAGCTGGAAGACAGCCCCACACCATTTTTGAAGGTTCCTCCAACTAATTCACTGAAATGGAGGCAGAATAGAGTGCTAGGCAACAGTTGCTCTGTACTGCCTAAGTCTAAATCCAAGGGCCGTCACTCACCATCTGTGTGACCTTGGGTGAGTTCCCTGACTGCTCTGTGCCTCAATTGCCTCATCTTTAAAAGTGGGGTAAAACTGGTACCACACTCAATAGAGTTGTTGAGAGGATTAAAGAAGTTAATACTTTCAAGTACTTAGAAAATACCTGCCACATATTCAGTGCTCAATAAACACTAAGTCTTATTATTATTACTATTACTATGATTATTTCTCTTTCTTCTGACTTTCCATAGCACCTTTTATACTGGTACTAGGTTACACATAATTTTTTACATAATTATGAAGTGTTTTCTACTGATTTGTTGCGTGTGTATCATGTCTTTTCAACTAGATTGAAAACTAGTGGCAGAAACCATTTCTTGGGCTTTGAATCTCTCATAACATCTAGCACACTGCTGGGCACAGGGTACTTGTTAAAGAAATTCTCGTGTATTGAAATTGTACACTACCCTCAGTGCAAAGGACAGTCAGAAAGAATCTTTGGTGTCTTTTGAAATAACTTAGTGTCTTCACCATCTCCCATTGCTCTACAGAGAGCCACATTAAAGCTTTCAGCCCTGACAACTAATGACCAAATCCCCAGGAGCTCTGTGGCTTGCTTCATGGCCTGTGCTTCATGATTCTCCAGGATGCAGGGCATAGAAGCAGAGAGAATGTAATTGAGAATTCAATCTTCTGCACACAAAACCTTCAGGGCTGGCCTCCAATGGCCCTTAGCTGGATGTGCGTGGTACTGATTCCCTGCAATGTAATTTTAGGAGAGGTCTAAAAAATTGTGGAAACACCTCAGGATTTAGGTATAAAGGGTAAGGAGGAATGGAGTTGGTGGGGGGTGGGTAATAAGGAATCTTCTATTTTGGGAAAATAACCTGCAGGGTTTTTTTAGTAAGTTTGAGTGGAGGTTTGCAAAATGGAGGAGGCTGCCAACCCACACAGTTTCACCAATCCCAGCAAGCAGAAATTGTGCCATCATCTAAATTCAGGCCCTGGAACTAGGCAGCCTGCATGTGAATCCTGGCTCTGCCACTTGATAGTTATGTGACCTTTCTCTTTGGAAAGAAGAAGCAAAGAATCAGAAAGCAGATGCTGAAGTTAGGGACATAGAAGGCTTTGGCTCAAGAGCCCCTAATGCTTTGGGCCATGGTTATCTGAGATGTGGCAATGTCGCCTGCTATTCTCACCGTAAGCTGCTGCTGTTAAGGAGCCAAGACCTTCAGAAAGCCAAAACAAGTGTTTTCCCCCTCACCTTTGTAGCATGGTCTAATTAAGAAGATTATCTATAGCTATCAGCATAACAGCAAACCCTGCAGTCCTAGTCAGAGGTAATTTTATCCCTTATGCCCATCCATGGTCTCTACAACTCAGATCAAGCCTCCCTTCTTCTCCAGAATCATTCATTTCCACTGTTCTCCAGAGTCTTCTGCTTTCTCATTTACCTATTAATGTTGCACTATAAAGACATGACAGTGTTTTTCAAAAATTTGGAGGGGGGCACACACAAAGGATGGATGGATTACACACACACACACACACACACACACACACACACAGCCTCAGAGTAGACTATTTTTGTGTGTTATTTAAACTGATCATCCACATACGTCCAAGGAAGCAGACTCATCACTTACCCATCTCACTCTGTAGTCATGAGACACATTCCAATATTTGAGGTAGGGAAGAAAAGGGAGTTGTTTTAGAACATTGCATTTTTTAAAAAGTAATTCCCTTGGCTCTAGTGCAAAAAAAACCTTCTATGGCTTCCTCATTATCTGTTCCCATGGTTTTCAGAGTCACCCATCCAGGGAGTTATTAATCCAGAACATGTGTCCACATGTTGGTTTCTCCATTAACTGAGACAGATTCAAATGGTACATCCAGAAATAGACTTCAAACCTTGTTTCAGATGGACTCTTCCAGATCATGGCACTTCTGCCAGCTCCATGGACCTCTTGGTCTAAAGCTGAAAGCTAAAGGAATTTGAAATTACGGGCCCTGTCCATCAGTTAAGACCATACCCCAAGGAAGTCATGGCATCTGGCCTGGTCCTTTTTCTTTCCCCTCCATGTTAAACGGAGTTCATGGAAGTCTTTCCTTTATGGCAATAATTCATTTTATATTTGTATGACACTTCAAAGTTTATGAAGTGCTCCTAAATGCATTATTTCATTTTAGACCTTCAAATTCCATGAGGTTGGCAAAGATACTATTATTAACCTTATTTTATGGATAAGGAAGGTAAAACCAAGAGAAGCAAAGCATGTTTCTCATGTTCACATAGCTCATAAATGACAGAGCAGAAAGTCAAATTCAGGTTTTCATATTCTAAGTCCAAGGCTTTTTCTACCTCTTTGTCAATGAGACTCCTCTCAGAGCTTCACCTCTTCAGATGCCTAACTTCATCAGTCGGGTGCCAATCCCTTATCACCACTCAAACGCTTTCTGGCTTGGCCATTCTCAAGAGGTTGAGTATAGATATCTGAACAATATTTTAAAATTTATTTGAAGGTAACTCCCATTACCGTTTCATTCTGCACCACCTGACTGTCAACATCATCTCAGCTTTATAGGAATAGTATTCATACCATTTTGTGAGAATATTTATGTCCTATATAATGGCTCACCAAAAGGTCACCACTCTGCAGAAATCTCAAGTGAACAAAGTGTCAGCCAATTTTCCCAGTTCTTCCAGTGCTCACTCAATGAACTTACACATAAAGTGTCCTTAGGGGCAGAAACAGAGGTTATGCATGGCATCAACCACATGGACTCCCCTTTACCAAGGCTGATTTGGCTACTGTCTCTGCTGAATGCCCACATGCCAACAACAGAGGCCCATACTAACCTGCCAATAGGGCCCCATTCTCCAGAGTGACCAGGTAGCAAGTTGATTACTTTGGATGCCCTGCACTGTGGAAGAGGAACTCATCTGTCCTCACAGGGAATGATATTTACTCTGATACAGATTTGCTTTTCCAGCTTGCATTGCTTCTGCCAACACCACCATCCATAGACTTAATGAATATCCTTTTCACTGCCTTGTATCCCTCACAAGAAACTTATTTTACAGAGAAATAAAGAAAGTGATGGATTAATACAAGACTCACTGATCTTACCACAGACATCATAAATGAGTTATCCTGGAGTTATCCAGTTAACCAGTTATCTAACAGTTATCCTGGCAGAGCAGTGCAATTGCCTATTAAAAACTCAACCGCAGAATCTCCAGGAATCAATATCTGAAAATTGGAGGTGTTACCCTAAGGAAATGGCATATGTTCTGAACTAGTGGCCAATAGACAGTGCTGTTTCTGTTATAACCAGTATTCTAGTAACGAAGGGGGAGAAGTTGGAGTGTCTCTTCTCAATATTATATCTAATAGCCCACTTAAAAATGGTATGGTTCTGCTTGTTTAGAAATTTCAGTACTCAAGGAAGATATACTTCTTCTGGACAGACGTACAACATATCTGCTACCTAGAGGAGAAGACCGCTACCTCGCTATTTTGGGCTGTTCATGCCAACAAAACAACAGCCAAAATGGGAATTCAAAGCTAGATGATGTGACAGGTTGCCACTGTAGAGTGAAGGTGAGGAAGAGTATGTCTGGGACCCAGAGGATCCTTCAAGGCACTACCTTCTGCTGCCTTTCCAGTGGTGAATGTTAAAAGGAAAGATTTGGACAATCACAGATAAGCAGGGACACCAAGGACCATGACATTTCAACAGTGAAGGGTTAGGTCATGTCTGAGATAAAGAAATATGAATATAAAGAAGATCCAAAAGAAATATTGACTGAGTAGTAAAGGAAAAATTGCAGCACAGACTATAATATCTACCCATAGTTTCTTCCTTGCTGTGACATATTCCATTCCCCCCTCATTCTACTATTTTATATATAGTTAACTTTATATGTAATTTCTAGTTTACAGAATTTCAAAATGGAATTGTGATGGAACCAGAGAATAAATGCACATCATCCAAAGATCCTGGACTGAGAGCTGGGTATAGTAACTTATCAAAATTTGAGATGCCACCATATTACATGTTTTCATTTATATCAGGAAGAGTTGCTTTATATTATATGGAGGCATTTGTTGTTGTGAAGCTTAAGTATGGAAAAAGGATATACACTGATAATGGTCAGCTGAAGGAGTAGACATTAGACATTGTCTTAAAATTAGTTCCCCAGAATGGATTCTTGTACAAGTGTTTTATTAGGAGAATGTTCTCAGGAGAAATATGTCTGGAAAACAAGACAGGAAAGGGCGAGAAGCTAAACAAGGCTGTATTTTCTGATGAAATCTGCCTTAACCTGATCCTACAGGTAGCTCTTTACATATATAAATGGCTCTGAAGAATCTATCTTATCTTGAGACAAAATGATGGAGATTTTGTACTGCTGCCCCAATCAGCCATTGGCTGTGGTCAGCCTTGGAGGGAGGATACAACCCTCAGATGAGGTGGTTTCAGTTGCTCAAAGGCAGTCCTAGAGAGAAGGTTATAGATGTAAGCCTTTAGCAGCAGTACTCACAGCCACTGAGGGATGAGCAGACCAGACCAGTAAAAGGGACCCCTGAGGATCTGGGATCTACAACTAGTCTGCTCTTTTGAACACCCTTCCTATGTTTTAATAATTTCTCACCTTAGAAGTCCCAGACTCCTCAAAAAACTAGATATTTGCTTTTGAAGCCTCTTTGCTGCTAGAGTATAGGTATGTGACCTATGCTCCTTCAATTACATGTACCTACCTCCAATTTTTTGAGGGGTACAAAGCTCCTATTTACTCTACTGACAAGAACTGTCAGGCGTAATTTACCCTGACTTTATTTTTATTACAAATATGTCCTGAATATTGCATTCATCATAGTTATACTAAAATTATTTGTTGTTTATCTGAAATTCAAATTTAATGAGGCAGCCTGTATTTACCTGGCAGAGTACAACTAATTTCAGTGTACTCTAAATCAGACCTGGAATCAGAATCTAGTGATGCAGAAGAGCACATACTATACGAACTCCATTCTGGCCAAGGCAGGGGAAGTTCCATTTAATTTTTAAAGGAAGCAGTTGCAAAGGTTCTAGGGGCAGTATCTGGTGCACACACTAAGTGGCATTGGCAGTTGTCAATGCTGTCTAGACAAAGAGCACCAGGAAACCACCTTGCAGATGAACAAGTTGGGTTTATCACTCATTACTACAAGGGAAAATGCAAACCACAGGGAGAATATTAGAGAAGACTTATTATGGGATTTGGACTTGTGTTAGGTGATTTGGGGGAAGGTTTAAGGAAGTGGGGCTTCATTCTGGATTGGATGTTGTCAGAAAGCAGTGGTAATTCTATGATAGGATATCTCAATAAATCTTACCTAGGAGAGGGATGGCTAACCCAAAACTAATGTTGTAATTGGTAAAGAAACAGCAGTCATTCATATTAGCCAGGGTAAGGGGATGTCTGGTCTTTTTTATGATGTGGGCAATGTTTACATTTATGTCTTGGCATATCACATTACAGAGTGACCCTGTCTGATGTTGCTGTTTTATGAAATTGTTTATGTTCAACAGGAGAACAGCTAAGGCCTAGCTATGAGTGCCAGACCAGCTCCTAGCAGTACCCAGTCTCGGGTGATAGCATCAGGCCAGCTCCTTCATGTCAGGGTCTGCCTTTCTCTTTCTCATAGCTCAAGCTGTGGTCTTTGTGCCCAGCAGTAGTGTCAGTGGTGTCTCTACTTTTGCCTTGCAATTTTGAGTATTATCTTTTACTGCATTGCCTTCAGTTCGGTTCTCTGGCTTCCTTGGCGGATTGTATAAGATTCTAACAAGCCTCAAATAATTAATTTCTGCCTAAACTAGACAGGTTTGGGTTTTGACTCTTTACAACTAAAAACCTTAACTGATATGCATAGGCACCACCCTTATAACCCAGCTTCTAGGACTACATAGATTGGCACTTTCCATTCTCATAAAAGAAAC
Source organism: Ursus maritimus (assembly GCF_017311325.1). Lineage (NCBI taxonomy): Eukaryota > Metazoa > Chordata > Mammalia > Carnivora > Ursidae > Ursus > Ursus maritimus. The sequence continues at coordinate 36,277,657 of NW_024423319.1, read as the reverse complement.
AGGATTGGCTAAGGAATTCCTGAATCTTTTGGAAGAGTGAATTGTCTTCATAGCTCCTTTGATATTGATGCATTGTCTGATGCATTGTCATATTTGGGGTTCAGAATGGGGCTAACTTCTGCAGGGAATCTGACAGAACCAGATCTTGAGGGATCCTGGATTTCTGTAGGGAAGAATCAGACTCACCCTTTATTCTATTAGCTACAGACCCCCTCACTTACACCTACCACCAACAAGGTAAGAACAGATGTAAAAGTGGCTGGGAAATGAGACCCTGCATAACTAAGTGAAAGACTACAGACATAGATAACAAGAGGAGATTTTGTTATGGGCAGTTGATGAAAAAGGCTTTATGGATGGTCGAGCAGAAGGGAGACCTTGAGGGACAAGTAGGCTTTGACCCAGAAGCAATGAGGGAAGACATTCAAATAGCAATACTTAGCTCTGCCTTCTAGTTTTGACCTTGGCTGCTAGTAACCCTAGTCTCATTGCTTGTAGTGACTCAATGGGTTAATAGAACATGGTCTTGATCCACGTTACTGACTTCTGCACTGGATCTTTCCTCCCTAGAGCATAAGCTTCATAATAGCTGGAAATTTTTTCCTTTTCCTGTATCGTATCACTAGCTCCTTAAATAGTGGTTGACACATAGTAGACCCACATTAAATGTTGAAAGAATGGCTGAATGAATGAATGGCTGAATAAATAAATGAATTATTTCTAACACTCTCCTTCATAGAAAGAGACCAAAAAAAAAAAAACCAAAAAAACCAAAAACAAAAAACACCTACCTAGCTAGATTTACCAATTTATTTTTTCTGTTATTCTGTCTCTTCCAAAACATTTTACTGCCCCCAACCCTTCATGGATAGCTTCATTTCTTAGGGTCTCAGCTGGCTATTGACAAGATCTTCTGTAGCTTCAGTTGGACTCTTATTGTGCAACCAGCCTAAGAGACACCGAACACAGCTCTGTATTCTAGGCCAATTACACTCAGCTGGACTGAGGTATTAATTAGGACACAGACAGGAAATATTCTATCCAGAGTTCTGCAGCTAAAGGAGCAGGTTTCCTCTGAGTCAGGGACTGTTTCCAGGGACCAGAAAGGAGATTCATATAGTTCAGTTTAATAGAATAAGGCTTGATTCTATAGTCAATTGACAATCCTACCTCCAATTTTTTGAGGGGTACAAACCTCCTGTCTACTCTACTGACAAGAACTGTCAGGTGTAATTTACCCTGACTTTATTTTTATTATAAATATGTCCCGAATATTGCATTCATCATAGTTATACTAAAATTATTTGTTGTTTATCTGAAATTCAAATTTAATGAGGCAGCCTGTATTTACCTGGCAGAGTACAACTAATTTTTATTACAAATGTCCTGAATATTGCATTCATCATAGTTATACTAAAATTATTTGTTGTTTATCTGAAATTCAAATTTAATGAGGCAGCCTGTATTTACCTGGCAGAGTACAACTAATTCCAATGTACTCTAAAATTAGAGGACCATTCCTTTAGAAGAATGTGGGTTCTGGGGAAGCTATTTTTTAAAGAGCTTATGTCAGGGACTGCAGAAGAACCTAGTTATTGAAACAGGGGTATGGAGTGGAGGACTACTCAAAGAGAAATAACAAAGTGCCCGGTTCACTGGTACTGGTGCAGAATCAGGGTAAATCATCAGGCAGAGGCAAGTTGACTTCATTCACTTTGGCCTCAACCTCTGGGTTTTTCCTAGAGTAATGATTCTCAGTGGGTTGAAAGTCAGGGGTGAGTGACTTTTTCAAAAAGCATCTCAAGCATTTCCAATACCACTTCCCTGCCCTTGTAGGGAAGAAAAATATTTCACTCTATTCTTTTAGTTTCTGTACCCAGTGCCTGCAAATTGCGGAGAAGTGACAGACAATAAAAAGGAAAAAAGGGATTGGGTTTATAGGCATGGTGAATTGTGGAAAAGCAAATACATGGAAGAAACTAATGGAAGTTAAGGGTAATGTCTTTTGTGCAGATCCATCTTGTGCCAACTTTCTAACTTCAGTTATAAGGGTTGTTCTCAAAGTATGGAAGAGGGGATGAGAAACATTTTCACAATGGGAAATTTATGTCTTTCTTTTAGGCAGATGGAGGAGAGCAAAGAGTTCTTCCTGAGTTTGCTGCTTCTTAATCGCTCAAGATAATCTTTATGTCAAAGTGACATATTTTGGGATGGCCTATTCTGATCTCTTTCACCCTCATATTGAGGACTACTATCATAGAGCTTCAACCTGCAAATAGAACAAAAGGATAGGTCATTATGAAATGTGCCTATTGTCTCTACACTGACTCAGCAGATAGTAAACTTCTTCACTATAACCCATCTAACCCTTTTCCACCCAAGTCCCACAGGTTCTTCTCTCTGTTTGTACAAATAATAAGCAACTCTATAACCTCTGCACCTCTGTAGCCATTTCTTTCATCATGGCTATTGCTAAGGTCTTAGTAGGCACTAGTGTGCAGTAATGCTTACTGCTTTGAGGAGACAGGGTAGAGAGTTGGGTCAGTTTTCCCGATACAGATATATTCTGAAAGTTTCCCTATTGCCATCATGTGAAGTGTGAGCTGTATTTACAGGTCTTATGATCCAAAGCCACACACCATCCATTGCCCAGGGCTGTTATCAGGACAGTACAGCCAGACTCTAACTCCTGCCTGCTGTCTTATCACATTTTCATTATGAACCAAAAGTCAGCAGTGAAGAGCCTACTTTCTGATGGATTAAGAAACTACTTATTTTGATGAGACTAATTCTTCTCAGTTCTGCAATTATGAAAGGAATGCCTTTTCATGGGAGTGTCTGACGCAACACTGGTGCCAGTGACTCAGTTTATTTGTTATTTCTTCCCACCAATCCCAGGTGTTATGTCAAAAGAATGCTTCCTGGCCAAGAAGAACAGCTTTGTCTTAGCTTCCTTCCTTTTCCTCCCCCAGCACCACCAAAAACCGTTCTATTGAAGGATAATAGACCAGAGTGCATAGCTTCAGCTCATTATAAAATGACATTTCAGCCTTTCCAGAGATCAATTGGCTGCTGTTAGAACAGAATGGAGACCATACAATAGTCAGCCAGGGATAACACACACACACACACACACACACACACACACACACACACACACTTTTATTGCAAAACGTGGAATAATTGAGGTCTACAAAATGCATAGGTGAAAACAAATACTATATGCCCAACTGAGAAAGCCAGAATTCACATTCCTCTTAGTAATATGCTTTAGCATCTCAATGGCACTGGCCAGTTTGTCTTGATTGGGAGTTATTGGTGTCATCTTCTCTGTTCCCGTATTCCATTGTACTATGATCTCCTTGAGGGTAAGAGCATGTTTTATTCATCTCTGTTACTTACTTACAGCACTTATCACAAGGCTTGGTTTAGAGGAAGGACTTTATAAATGCTTATAAGAATAAGAGTACTGGCAGAAAGTACTGGCAGAAAGATGACAAACAGAAGAGGAAGTACAGGGCAACTTTCAAATCTGTACCGAGAATAAGCAGTTGAGCCGAAGCAGACAAAAACATGGTAGACGAGAGGAAATGGAAACAAAAAAACATACAGAAGGGCAGACTGCAGCTTTGGACAGCATATGAGTTTAAAGTGGCCTTGCCCTGGCAGTAAGAATCACAAGAAAACTCAAGCCACTCATGTAACCCTCTATTGAAAAGCTGTGTGTGTGTGTGTGTGTGTGTGTGTGTGTGTGTGTGTGTGTTTAATGGGAAGACATTTATGAAGATAAAAACAATGAAAATGAAAATATTACTTCACACCTTGCTTGGTTCTGCATCTGCATTCATGCTATTCTCTCCTCTTCTTCCTTCTGCTGACGAAATCCTCTCCATACTTTAAGGTACATTTCCACAGGTTTCCATGAGATTGTTGGAATTTGAAACATGTGTCTCATTCAATCCAAAGGTGAACTACTCTGGGGGAACCACAGACTATCTGGTTTTTTATGGCAAACGCCAAGTCTTATGTTTCTCTTCCAGATAACTTTAAGAACCTAGGATAGTGCTAGGTTGATTGTCTAATTTATTAGTTGATTGTCTAATTTATGGTGGATATAAAACCAATCCTGCAGAATGCTAGGAATGGTCCCTCTCTTGTGGAAACAGATTTAATTTGGCTTCATTAAATACAAAGCTGGACCCATCTTGTGCCAAATGATCATGTTACTCTTTGGAGATTGTTTTTCACTGCCTGGTAGAAGAGTGATTCTGTTGTGATTAAAGAATAGAAAGTATATCTACCTTTAGTACAGGAAATTGGAATAAATGACATAAAATTCCTCAGTGAGATGGCTGATGGTTTATGTTTTCTCTTTAATTAAGAAAAAAGGATTAGAAGCTATGAAGGAAACTTTAGATCCCATGTCCCTTGATTGTTAAACAACAGTAACAGGCATCTGGCTTATTTCAAAGAGCAGTCAGAGACCATACAAGGATGACGTACTAAAGGTGGCAAAAAAAAAAATAGTAAGGGAATAAAGACATTCTCAGAGAGCAGCTAATCAAAAGTAGGAATAAAGACTCCTGTGAGGGAAGTAGAGTCCAGAAAATAAAAGCTGTGGAGAGAAGAGTAAGAAATTCTGCCAGATTTAAGAGCCAGAGACATCTGAGGATAGGATGAATTAAGTTTTTACATTATTGACCTAAAGAGGAAATTCCTGATGAGAGAAGTCTTAGGAGACAATGAGCAGGAACTACCCTGAGACTGGGATATTCTAGGAAGAGAAGCCCAAATTCCAGAAATCTCAGCATACCCAGTGTAGGACAGTTGTGGTAGGGAGCCTTCTGAGATTCTCCACAAATCTCATTTTGTACATTTACTATGCATATAATCTTATTAAAGGCTCTGAGAAGTGCCGCAGTTGTAAAACCTGTATCTTTGTTACACCCATCATACCCCAGTCATATAAGTAGATACCTTTTCCTAGAGGAATATTTTATGATATACTGTGGATCACCATTTGGAAAATGTTCTCAAAGACAGAAATATTAGTGAAGGGGCCTCTGGAAGTCATCCAATGCAATGCCAAACCTGCATTTAGGGTTTATTTGGATTGTGTACTAGTAACCATTTCTGTCATTCCATAGATTAAAAGGAAAAGCAGACATTTCATTATTGAAAGGGCCAGTATAATTATATAGTAATGAACACTGACATTCTGTAACCCTTTATTTTGACAGTAAATGTACAAAATGAGATGAAACATATAGCCTTACTGAATTTATTTTATGATGGAATTCATTTTTCTCAGAGTGTCTTGAGGGACTATAGTACATCAGATTATGGTTTGGGAAATGTTGGTCAATGAACTATATAAAATGTGCTTTATAAATTTTTATATTAACACATATGTCTTCAGTCTTGAAAACCATGAAGGGAAAAGATTACACCAAACACACATATAACTCTTCTAGGCTGTGGTTTGCTGGGAATGGTGAAAGGAATTTCCCATTGGAACTGTGTTGGAAACACATGTTTTATTTCCAATAACAAGGAAAAACCCTTCTCCCCTCACTACTGATGAAATGGAGTGAAGTTTGAGAAAGTGAGCCAAACATTTAAACTCTCCAGTGAGCTGGCACCTATCTACTTCAGCATGCTTTCCGAGTCCTGTGTGCAGCCCCTAAACAATTATAGGTTATGCTCCATTATTCAACCAAATAGACCAGAAAATCTCACAGCACAGCTAAGGTTCTGGACTTGATGTGTTTTGAAAGACATAACCATGAAAAAGACACCAGTGTTAAGCCAAGGAATGTAGCCTTAAAACCCTAGGGTTTTCCAGTTGAATCTGTCACATTGAAGAGATCAGCACAGGCATGAGCTGTCTTTGTAGACTTCTGAAGGAGCTCTTCAGAACTAGAACTCTTGACTCATCTGAGATTGGAAACAAATATAATCATACCGTGTTTCCCAACACATCCGGCTTTATTCTTGCTCTTACTCCCATCTTTTCGAGAAGAGGGTTTCATTCCTAAGAGCAAGTGCCCCAATTGTTTTCCTCCACAAGAAGAGACGCTCTGGCTTAAAAGTAACATGTCCCAGAATATTGGAGCTGAAGACCTTGAAAAGCATCTAGCCTTGCTATGGCTCAATTTAATCCTAAGAAAAACTGTTTTTTAAAAAGTTAAGAATGAAAATGTTGGCTTTGCAGGGGAAAAAAAAAACTAATTTCTTCCTCTGAATTGTGTTCTGCACCAAAGAGACAAAGACTACTCCAACTGTGAAAATAAAACATGATACTCAAATGTACTCAAGTGCCTGCTCATTAGCCAAAAACAGTAATCAAATGGCTGTGTCACAATCACAGAGGGTCTTGTTTAAAAATACACATTCCTGTTCCTCTGCCAGATATATTGAATCAGAATCTCTAAAAGTGGAATGAAAAATCTAAATTTTTAAGAAGTTCCTCAAGAGATTATGATGCATAGCCAGGGTTGAAAACCATTAGATTAGATGATTTACAAGATCTCTTCTAGACTTAACATTTATAGGTTTCTTTATTTTAAAAAGATAGATATAGATCCTCCACCTACTGTGTGTCAGGAACCCTACCAGACTTGCAGACGTTTTCAACTAAGGTTCTTCATCCAAACTACAGAAAATGATTTTCATGACTATTTTTTCAATCCTCCCAAAGATGATACATAAATAATACTATTACAGATGCATTGGAGAGAAGTTAATGAATTACATACAATGGCTGCCTTAGGGCAGGGCTTAGTTCTCTCACAGTTGCTAAAGGCTACTTGTAGAGAGACAGTTTGTGAGGAACAAAGTGTCTGAAATATATCATATTTACACTGTAGATAGTTCAGTTACAAGATGGGGCCACCAGCTGCCAGACCTTCTGAGTCTACAGGCTCCCCTTACTTCTACTTCTCCCCCTCCCTACATCAGAAATACGTAGTGATCAACAGATAAATTGCTGTTGATATTTTGGGGTTAACATGTTACCATAGTGCAACAGTCTATCCAGAGTAAAGCAGTAACATTAAGAAATTTGGACTTTATTCAAACATAACACTATTGAAGGTTTTTGACAGGATGAGTAATGGGATCAACTATACATTTTTCAAATATCACTCTGACTGCAAGGTCAAGATTGAAACAGTGGAGGGCAAGACTCAATGTAGACAGATCAACTTGTTAATGAAATAGTTATTGAATTAATGTGTTTGGAGTTGCAAAGATAAATGATATAATTATAGCTCATATTAAATACTATGAAGAAAAGAGCCAGGGTGCTATGAAAGAGAAAAAGGAGGGGCTATTTTATATGGAAGCATGCTGATAGAAATATAATGTGAGCCACATACACAACTTTTTAAAAAGCATTCTGGTAGCTGTGGGCAGAACAAAAAGGCTGTAGTGAGACAGGACTGAGCACTGAGTTCATCAGGATTAGGGAATCAGGGCATCCAGACCAGAAGAGGATGAGTCAAGTACCAGAAACACCCTGACCTCTACATTTTGGAGAGTTGAGTCGAAGTCTTGAGCCAAGGGGAAGCCCTTAATCAGTGGAAAAGGTCTGCAGAGCCCTGTGCAAACATACCCAGGGGGAAATGAGAGCAGCTTGTAAACTTGACCTGACCTGGGTGTACACAACTGTCAAAACTCATGGAACTGAAAATTTAAGGGTTTTTCATTTTGTTGTGTATACATGATACCTCAATAAGTTAAAACGACTGTTCAAATGATTTGCCTTAACCAATAGTACTTTTTGGTGAAGAAAAGGATGTGAACACAACAATGTTCTATTGAAATTCTAATGAAAAATTTGACTTGGGTAAGGCCCAAATTTACTAAAGAGAAACCAACTATTCAGAGAGAGAATGGCAAAGCATCAAGTGATTATATCATATCTGATTGTTTACATGTTCACTAGAGGTTTTGCAACTAAAACCTGTGTAACCCAGTCCTTGCATGATTGAAATTTTTTTCCCCAGATATCCAGATGGTTCCCACCTTCCACTCACCCCTATCACTCTTCCACCATTATCCTCCATAATAGTTTTCTCTTCCCATTCTCTCACTTTTGAGACTTCTTTTCCAGAAGAAAACAATTTTCATGGCAGAGAAAAGACTCTCATCAGGAAGCTTCTCAGGGTTGACCCTTGGGTTCAACCAGTCTCCCCCAAATATTCACACATACTGGGAATCAGAGTCAATTGTGGAAGATCTTTGAGGTAGAACTGAAATATTGGGGTGTAGACTGAGCCCTGAACTGCCAGTGAGTAGTCTTTGCTGAATTCCAATTTGTTCACAGAATCACTGGCTCCCACTAGCTAGTACCTCATCTCTTCTTCCTGAGTGAAGGAACATTTTGTAAAGAATATTGACTATGGAGAATTTCTTAGTGTCTTCCACTGCTTCTCCCTTTCCTTTTCTCCAACACTATATATTGCTATTTCCTCAGGTTTTTTTCTTATGCTACATAATCTCCTTGGGTGATCTCATCCACTCCTACAGCTTTTACTATGACAAGTAGGATAGAGATTCCTAAATCTTTCTCATAAGCTCAGATGTTTTTCTTCAGCATCGGACTCAAATATCTAAATCTTATTGGGCAATTGCACCTAGATTTCCTACAAAAACGTTAAATTCAACAACTTGGTAACTGAACTCTTAATATTCTTTCCTAACTATTGCACTAAATCTGTTTTTTTTTCCTTTTGAATTTTTCTATATATTAATAACAGTTTCCAGTTACCCAAACTAGAAACCTAGGATTCATTCAACTTCAATTTTTATTTTTCTTTCTTACCGTTCCCTACCACCACTTTAATCATTTGCTATATCTCATCAATTCTGTGTTCTAAATATCTTGTTTATCTATTCCTTATGCTCATTCTTGCTATTACTGCTTCAGTTTAGACCATTAGCATCTTTCATCTGTTGCAATCATGTCCGGAGGTGTTCCTTCAGTCCATTGTCCACAATACTGCCTCAGTGATCCATCTAAATATTTATTCACTTGTTTTTCTCTCTCAATGTATTGTGAGTTCTTTAAAGGCATAGGTCATATTTTATTTGACTTTATATTTTATTTGACTTTATTTGCACAGTGTTTGGCACAATTCTGGCCAGATGCATAGATGGATGAATGCATGAATGGATGAATGGATGACTTACAAAGGAGTCCAACGTCATCCTGAAAAATGTGAGAGATACAATGACAAATAAAACAGAACTGGACTCTTCTTTCCTCACAGAGCCAAATAATTACCATACTTGATCAGTTAATTTTCCAGTGTCTCTTGTCTTTGTGCCTTTTCCTCACTCTTACTGTCACTGTACTTTGAACTTTTGATCTATCCCATTGCAATGATGTGTTTAAGTGACCATTTCCCCCAAGTGCATCTGCAAGTTTTGCAGGGACAGGGATTGGTAGCACGTCTTATTTACCTCTGTGTTCCTACCATTTAGCTCGGTGCTTGGCATAAAATAGGTGATCAATGAATAATAGCTGGCTGTGGATATGTTCATTTCTTCTGCAGTTGCTGCTCCTACCTCCACAGATACACTGCAAACCTTGGGAGAGCTGTATCTTCAGTGCTTTGGATAGAGCCTTATCCACCTGACTTCATCTGGGCCTTTAGTACCCATCAACCTATGATTATATGCATGACTTGTGAAATCCCTTAGAGTGGAGCTTAGTGTGGAGGCCCAGGTATACTGGCAATCCTTCTGAAATATTACAGTATATTTCCAACAGCTGGCTGGATGCATGGTAAATGTGGAAACATGGTTAACAGTAGCTCCAGAATGACCTGTTGAGAGTATGCTTTGTCAAGCATATATCACAAACAGCAACCTTCTAAGGTGAATCAAATGGAGTGCCATTTTTTTATTGTTAAAAGTTAACAATAAAGTTAAATAAAGTTAAATAAAGTTGACTAAAGTTAAATAAAAAGTTCTAATTTCTGTTTGTGATTTTTAAAAATTTTTATTTAATTTTAGTTAGTTAATCTACGGCGTAATACTAGTTTCAGGTGTACAATATAGTGATGATTCCATACATCCCTCGGTGCTCATCAACAAGTGCTGAAGTGTCACATTTTATTCAGCCACATTAACCACTTGACATCACCAGATTTCTCACAATAGGTAAATATTTCCCTCTGCTGATACAAATCCCCTCTATCTTTTCAGATGAAGACCCCAGAGTAGGCACTGGGTGAACATTTGATGATTGGAGGAGATGTTCAGAAGGAACCTCCACCCCACCTCATCATTTGCTGTATACTTTCTTTTCAGGAACATGTAGGTGACAGAAGGGGCTAGAGAATGGAATTCTTTCTATGAACTCCCTCTTACCACCTTTATTTCTCCCTTCCCCACAAACCCACAAATCACAAGTACCACATTTTCAAATTCCTATTTTGGGAGGACAGACAACAGATTGCAATTCAAGTGAAGGCCGTTGTAAGTTGTAGGGACTCTTGAATTGTATATTTTTTCCTTTTTTAAAGTTTTTATTTAAATTCCAGTTAGTTAACACACAGTGTAATATTAGTTTCAGGTATACAATTTAGTGATTCAACACTTGCATACAACACCTGGTGCTCATCACAAGTGCACTCCTTAATCCCCATCACCTACTTAACTCTTCCTCCCACCCACCTCCCCTCTGGTAGCTACAAATTTGTTCTCTATAGTTAACAGTCTGTGTTTCTTGGTTTGCATCTCTCTCTTTCAATTTTTTTCCTTTGCTTACTTGTTTTGTTTCTTAAATTCCACACGAGTGAAATCGTATGTTATTTGTCTTTCTCTGACTTACTTCACTTAGCATAATACTCACTAGCTCCATCCACGTTGTTGCAAATGGCAAGATTTCATTCTTTTCGATGGCTGAGTAATATTCCATTGTATATATACCACATCTTCTTTATCCATTCCTCAGTCGATGGACATTTGTGTTCTTTCTGTAATTTGGCTATTGTAGATAATGCTGGATTCCTGAATTTAAAACAATAACTTCTTTTTAGAACTACCAGCGTGGGGGCGCCTTGGTGGCTCAGTTGGTTAAGTGTCTGCCTTCAGCTCAGGTCATGATCTCAGGGTCCTGGGACAGAGCCCCATGCTGGGCTTCCTGATCAGAGGGGAGTCTGCTTCTCCCTTTCCCTCTGCCCCTGCTCCCTGCTCATGCTCTCTCTCTCTCTCACTCTTGCTCTCAAATAAAATCTTAAAAAAAAGAAGAACTACTGATGTGTAAATGACAACATGGAGAAACGTGTCAACATCTAATTTTCAGGTTAAGGGGAAATCCTGTGTTTTCCACCTAACAAAGATTAGAAAATAGCTCCAGCCAGAGGTATCAAAGAGAGTTAAAGCTGCAGTGATATAGAAGACAGCATAAGTTAGGCTGTGCCTGAGAAACTATGGAATTCAATTTCCTGATTTCATATAGGTACCAACCAAAAGCTATGGTAAGTAATTGTCCTGCTTGTTTCCATGTGTACTAACCAGATAAATTTCCCTGAGTATAGGACAATTTGCCTTTTCTGAATAATATATGTGGTCTTGCCTGCATTTAGTGTACTTTTCTGATGGACTGGCACAAATAGCCCCCTGCCATTCTCACTACTTAAGCTAATAGGAATTTTTTCAAGCCTGTTTTCCCAAGTCTGCCCAACCCTGCTCATTAGTTTATGTTCTGCTTTAAATGTTTTCCTAGGTATTTTTTAAATTACTAAATTATTTTTTGTCTGACAGTGTCTTTGGCTANCATTGGCTACTTCTTAAAACCCAAAGGCCAGTGATACGTTATTTTTATCAAAGACTTTTATAATTAAGGATCTTAACTGCAGCCCAGGAGCAAAACAAAATCCCCAAGAAACAAAATTTCTTGGCTAGGAAGGTCTTTGGAAGAGCCAATATCATGGAGACCATGATAGAGAAGTAGACTGGAAAGTAGTTTCCTTCAAGGCAACAATCAAGGTAAACCACTGGAAACCTTTTTTTTGCCTGAAGATATTACAATGGGAAATGAAAAGCCCTACTATAAACCACACACAGAAAAAAAATCCCACTATGCAACATTCATTCCATTTTGTAATAAGCATTTAAGAAAGCACTTATATACGCCAACCACTTAAAAAGTGGTTGTGAGTTACAGAAATAAATGTCATATTGCTCTCAAGAAGTTTGCAGAAAAGTAGACTTCCCGTGGTTCCTAAGGCTCTGCATTATCTGGTTACCTTTTCCAATTCACTTTGGACTAGCTTTCTCACTACAAAGTAGGCTCTCCCACTTTTTCTGTACACATTAAGCTGTGTTCTAGTGACTTTGCATTTTCTCTTCCCTTTGCCTAGCTTGCCATAAACTCCAATTTTTCCCTAAATGGCTCCTCTTTATAATCACAAGCTCAGAAAGACCTTCCCTGAAGATTCTACCTAAAGTAATTCTCTCCTTTACTCTTATATTCAGCATTCTGTTTGTTTTCTTCAAAAAAACGTATTACAACTTATATTATTTTATTTATTTATTTATTTATTTATTTATTTATTTATTTATTATCTTATTAGTCTTCTCTACTACAATGTAAATACCATGAGGGTAGGCACTGAATCTTATTCACCATAGAGTCCCCATCAATTAGCATTCTGCCTGGTACACAGTAGTTGCTTAAAAATATGTGTTGAATGAGTGAATGCGATGATAAGGCACACATGCAAATAACCACTTTACGATGCAGTGTGGAACAAATGCATTTGGGACAATGTTGTGGACATTTGCCTCTCCAAGGTCCATTCCCCTTAGTTCTGATAATGGACCTGAACTTTCTATCCCAACTGTAGTCCATGCTTAACCTTAGAGGGTGACCCAAACCAAGCAGTGTATAACATTGCCCTGACCACAGTTAATGATTTGGTGGTTGGCATAATCAGAGCAAATCTCAGGACTTTACTGGGAATCCTGACACAAAGATTTTACTCTTTTATTCTTTTGGCAGAGTTAGTGAGACTGGAGCTAAAGAAGCCGTCTTATAATCATGAGGTCAAGAAAGCACTATGGAAGCTTAAAACAGGGAGAGATCATTGTAAGCCACCAGCTGTGGGTTGGGATGGTACTTGAACTGGACCTTGAAAGTAGGTGTGATTATTTTTTTAAATTTAAATTCAATTAGCCAACATAACTAACGAGAAGCCATCATTAGTTTCAGATGTAGTGTTCAATGAGTCATCAGTTGTGTATAACACCCAGGGCTCATCACATCACATGCCCTCCTTAATGCTTATTTTTGTTAACCAATCTCTTTCTTTCTTTCTTTCTTTCTTTCTTTCTTTCTTTCTTTCTTTCTTTCTTTCTTTCTTTCTTCTTTCCAGTTTCCAAATTAGAAAGAACCTTAGAGATCTAGAGAGGTGAGACTCAGAGGAGTGAATTGACTTGTTTACATTCTTCACATGGCAAATCAATGGCAAAGCCACGACCAATATCCAGATCTACTATGTCCTGACCCATGATTCTTTCCAGTTTATAGGTAGGATTTTGCATGTGCAGTTTGACATTCTAAGTGAAGGGACAAATAAACCATCACAAATTTGGCACAAAATTTTAAAAATGCTCATAAGATAGTAATCTATGTAGCTAGAGGAAAGAGTGTCAGTAGGAGGATAGCAAGAGATCAGGCAGGAGACATTAATTGGAGTCAGAATTTAGAAGGCAAAGGAAGCCATTCACAATCTTTGAGTAACAGAGCATGATGATTTAGGTACCATGGAAAATGGGGACAATGGAGAGACCAACTAGGTGGTTGTCATACCAGGCTAGATATGCCATAATATGGTACCAAACCAAAGTGGTTTGGGTGTTTTTCTAAAGAAAAAAAAGAAAAATAATGGACAGATGTCTGTAACTGACCTCAGAAATACTTATATTATTGTCTAAAAGAAACTCCAATTATGTTCATTTGCATGAATGCCTTAATATGTATATATATTAATGGAAGAGCAGTATATTTGTCTTTTACTATTACATAATGTTTACTATTAAATATGTGTCAGATTAATTATGCTGTAATTTTATTTCACTTTAACCATGGAATTTTATTCATGAGTGCTCACTCAGCCTTCTGAATTTGGTGCTCATTATGATGAGAAAGGAAAAGTGGAGAAAACTAGGCCAGCCACTTGGCCTTTGGCTTTATCATTTCTCATCAATTTCCATTTGAGAGTAGCCTTCTCAATTCCCAAAAGGAAGGTGAGTTCCTTCCTTTGTCCTAGGTGGAAATTTTGGGGTAAACTCCATCAGAAAAGGACAAGGCCACCTCCTAAGCCAAGAGCCTGAATAAAGCTGGCCACCTGCTTATTCTGTTGCAAGAGCCAAAGTCAGCCACTTCTCAGGTTCTCCGTTGGGTACCCACCCAAGATGTGCCCCAGGCTATTATGTTTGGCTGCTCAGCTGGGGAAGCTATCCAGACCAGACCTGGTGGGTCTGCCTTGCACTATACTTAGTAACATGTCAGAAGCAAAAAGACTATAATATTAGAGGGGAGGAAACAAAAAGAGCCCAGGGGAGAACTGGAGCCCATTCGAGTAATCAATCACGAGTCAAAGCTGAGCACTGCAGCTATTTATTTGGGAATTTTTAGGTTATAATAGCAACATTATTCATGGCCCAACTTTTTTCTAGGTCAGATATTTCAAAGAATACACATACTCTCATACACATA
>NW_024423319.1:36235054-36262910 GCF_017311325.1 Ursus maritimus | reverse complement strand
TCTTTCTTTCTTTCTTTCTTTCTTTCTTTCTTTCTTTCTTTCTTTCTTCTTTCCAGTTTCCAAATTAGAAAGAACCTTAGAGATCTAGAGAGGTGAGACTCAGAGGAGTGAATTGACTTGTTTACATTCTTCACATGGCAAATCAATGGCAAAGCCACGACCAATATCCAGATCTACTATGTCCTGACCCATGATTCTTTCCAGTTTATAGGTAGGATTTTGCATGTGCAGTTTGACATTCTAAGTGAAGGGACAAATAAACCATCACAAATTTGGCACAAAATTTTAAAAATGCTCATAAGATAGTAATCTATGTAGCTAGAGGAAAGAGTGTCAGTAGGAGGATAGCAAGAGATCAGGCAGGAGACATTAATTGGAGTCAGAATTTAGAAGGCAAAGGAAGCCATTCACAATCTTTGAGTAACAGAGCATGATGATTTAGGTACCATGGAAAATGGGGACAATGGAGAGACCAACTAGGTGGTTGTCATACCAGGCTAGATATGCCATAATATGGTACCAAACCAAAGTGGTTTGGGTGTTTTTCTAAAGAAAAAAAAGAAAAATAATGGACAGATGTCTGTAACTGACCTCAGAAATACTTATATTATTGTCTAAAAGAAACTCCAATTATGTTCATTTGCATGAATGCCTTAATATGTATATATATTAATGGAAGAGCAGTATATTTGTCTTTTACTATTACATAATGTTTACTATTAAATATGTGTCAGATTAATTATGCTGTAATTTTATTTCACTTTAACCATGGAATTTTATTCATGAGTGCTCACTCAGCCTTCTGAATTTGGTGCTCATTATGATGAGAAAGGAAAAGTGGAGAAAACTAGGCCAGCCACTTGGCCTTTGGCTTTATCATTTCTCATCAATTTCCATTTGAGAGTAGCCTTCTCAATTCCCAAAAGGAAGGTGAGTTCCTTCCTTTGTCCTAGGTGGAAATTTTGGGGTAAACTCCATCAGAAAAGGACAAGGCCACCTCCTAAGCCAAGAGCCTGAATAAAGCTGGCCACCTGCTTATTCTGTTGCAAGAGCCAAAGTCAGCCACTTCTCAGGTTCTCCGTTGGGTACCCACCCAAGATGTGCCCCAGGCTATTATGTTTGGCTGCTCAGCTGGGGAAGCTATCCAGACCAGACCTGGTGGGTCTGCCTTGCACTATACTTAGTAACATGTCAGAAGCAAAAAGACTATAATATTAGAGGGGAGGAAACAAAAAGAGCCCAGGGGAGAACTGGAGCCCATTCGAGTAATCAATCACGAGTCAAAGCTGAGCACTGCAGCTATTTATTTGGGAATTTTTAGGTTATAATAGCAACATTATTCATGGCCCAACTTTTTTCTAGGTCAGATATTTCAAAGAATACACATACTCTCATACACATACATTTTCTTGCTCTTCCTGAATAGGATACTTGGGCTAGAAGATGAAGCAGAATGTTTTAGAGTAAAGGGGTGAGAAGGAAGCCAAGCAAAGAGGTGGGCATGTTGGACAAAATGAAATAAAGGTCAATGTAAGGGTGCCCATAGCCTGAATTTCCTAGGACAGTCCATTTTATGCCCATTGTAGATTTACAACTGTTAATAATTATTTCACTTTGAAATTTGTCCGGATTTAGAGGATTTGTAAATTGTATGTTCATTCTATTGAGTCCATTACTTAAAAGATAACTACTTTACGTATTTATAGCTCATTATAATTTTCACTAGGCTATGTTATCCTTTTTTCCTCTTTCTTCCCCCACCCCCTAGGTGCTGCACCACTTACTTACTTACTTACTTACTTACTTTATTTATTTATTTCTTATGTTATATTAGTCACCGTAGGTATTGCATGGAGCACTGGGTGTTATACGCAAACAATGAATCATGGAACACTACATCAAAAACTAATGATGTACTATATGGCGATTATCCTTTTTTTTCTGTTAACAGTTAAAGCAATTTTATAAGGTGGGTACAGCAGGTGCTATTAACAGATGAGAAAACTGAGGCCAAAAGAGGTTATTTTTTCCAAGGCTAATAAGTGGTAGAACTGAGATTCCTGTTTTCAAGTCTTGTGCTCTTCCCAATTGTACTGTTTTGCTGTCCTTATTATTATTTAAGACATGTGGTCAATTCTACCATATCCAATAATCAGCATAAAGTTAGCAGGGCCAACTATGTACAATGCTTAGCTCATTGATTCCTAAGCTAGACACAAAATTCGTACAAACCTGGGAAGAGTGAGAAAATCCCCTGTAGGTTAAAATGATAAGAAAGTGTAGGGTTAGTAGAGCCATGCCTTATATCATGGTAGTTCCAATCTGGGGCAGTAAAAACTTGGTTGACAAAGATAGCATGTTGGTTTATTGACAGAGTCCAAGTAGATTTTTGGTAAAATGTGAAGAGAAGCTTGAATTCATAACTAGTACATTTCATGCTAACCTCTACTAAATCCATACTGCCTCTGGACTCCTACTCTGCTTGTCACCCATCATCTTCTGCTTGCCCATCTACCTCTGTGGCGAGTGACAGATCCACAACGTTCTTTTACTCAAGCCCAGATCTCTAATGAAAGCAAGTTAAAGTCAGGTAACAGATGAAAGGGACCTGATTAAGTGAAGTTACTCATTGCAAGTGGAAAAATGGAGATTTGAGCCTTCACCTTCCCAGTGGTATTTGCATTTGGAGAGAAGGCATGGGGCCTTTCCAGTGTCCCTTTCAGATTCCAGCTACAATCGAGCTAATCTGACTGCTTGCTAAGGAGGAAACAGCAGCCCAGCACATTCCTCTACAGATCTGGCAATCAAATCTCCTGAAGAGGCAGAACAGGCAAAGATGAGGGCACAGTGGTATTGTCTAAGGTAGCTGATATAGCTTATCACCCTGGCTTAGTCCCAAAGCACACAAATTGTCTCTTTCTTCATACAAGGAGCCTATGGCTTTGTAACTGTCAGTTCTGTTTTCTGGATGTATTATACTTAACCTATGTTGCCATTGCAAGGTTTTATACCTACTTTGTATTAATTTATTCATTCAACAGATATTAAGTGTCTACTATGTGTCAGGTCATGTGGAAGGTGCCAGTGATACAACAATGAAACAGACATGGTTTCTGTTGTTGATGAGTTCACAGTCTAATAAAAAAAAAACAAATGAATACATGAATAATTACAATACAATATAACTAGTGTTATCATTCACTTGTTGACTCATGTGTTCAAAAATATTTATTGAGCACCTATTATATGCCAAACATTGTGCTAGGTACTGGGAATACAATAGTAAACAAGAAAGATAAGAAGCACCTCCCATATCTGTGTTCCTCAGTACTTATCACCCAACACAGTACCTGGCACAAAGATAGCTCTTAGCAAACAAATGACATGGTTTAATCTGAAAGACCCCTCCCAACTAATTCTTTTTAAATAGTGAAATCCTTTCTTCAAGGAGAATCTTTCATGTAAGCCTAAAATATCAAATAAATGAAAGAGGGTAGGGAAAGAAGGTAAAAAGTAATATCTAAAAAACAAAATAAAGAGGAATTTTCTGATTGATCTTGAAGTGTGAGTCCAAGAACTCTGTTCTATTAACACCCCCCCCCCAAAAATCTCTCCTACCTCTAAGAAGTCCATGAGGCATCTCAGCAGTACAAGAAGACCAACGGATCAGTTTGTTTCTCACATTTTGTTTTTCAACCCAACGTGTCAGTTTCACCTGAAGAGCTTGTTAAATAGACTGATTTCTGGGACTCATCCCAGATATACTGTATCAAACTCTTTGGGGATGGAGCACAAGAATATCACCTTCCAGATGATTCTGATACATACTTGACACTGAGAAACACTATCTAGTAGGTTTTGTTCATAAAAATGTAAATTCATTTTTTATTGCTGCATAACAAATTACCACAAACTGAGCAGCTTAAAACAATACAAATTTATCTGCTCACATTTCTGTAGATGAGAAGTCTAGGCATGGTGTGATTGGGTTCTCTGCTCAAGGTTTCCCAAGACCAAAATCAAGGTGGGCTGCTTTCTCATCTGGAGCTCAAGGTCTTCTTCCAAGTTTGTGTAATTGTGCTAGAGTACAGTTCCTTATGGTTATAGGTTCCTTGCTGGATCTCAGCTGGAGGCTGCTCTTAACTCCCACAGTCACCCACATTCCTTGCTGCATGGCCCCATTCAGCAACAGAGACTATCCCTCACGTTGAATCCTTCTCACACTTGAAATTGTTTTTGCCAGGAGGAACCCAGTCCCTTTAAAAGCCTCACTGATGAGGTCAGGCTCACAGAGAATAATCTTTTTCCTAAAGATAACTGATTTGGGATTTGAATTACAACAGCAAAATCACAGCAGTATCTAGGTTTCTGTTTGATTGAATAATTGGGAGAAGGTATGTATAAACCAGGGGATGGAAGTCTTCAGGGCTTATATTACTTCGTTAGGGCTGCCATAACAAAATACCATAGATTGGGTGTCCTAAACAACAGATTCTTATTTTCTCTCAGTTGTGGAGCCTAGAAGTCCAAGGATCAAGGTGTCAGTAGGTTTGATTTCCTCTAAGACCTCTCTTCTTGGCTTGCAGATGGCTCCCCTCTTGGTGCCTCTTCATATAGAATTTTCCCATGTGCACCTATCCCTGGTGTCTCTCCCTTTTCTTACAAAAATATCAGTCATGTTAGATTAGGGATCCACTCTAATCCTAATTTTAATTACTTCTTTAAAGATCTTATCTCCAAATACTGTTACATTCTGTGGCACTAGAGGTTGGGACTTCAACATATGAATTGTCGGGGGACACAATTCAGCCCATTACAGGGACCACCTTAGAATTCTGCCTACCATATTAGACATATGTATCACCTTTTTGAAAAACATATACTCTCAGTTTTGCATTGAGGTTTTACATTTAAGTAGTGAGCCTAAAACAGTGTAACCTACAAGGAGCCTTTGCGGGCTTCATATTTGTCAGAGTACTGAATTCTTTTTTTTTAATAATTTTTATTTTGTTATATTAGTCACCATACAGTACATCCCCAGTTTTTGATGCAACGTTCCATGATTCATTATTTGCATGTAACACCCAGTGCTCCATGCAATATGTGCTTTCCTTAATACCCATCACCGGCCTATCCCAATCCTCCACCCCCTCCCCTCTGAAGCCCTCAGTTTGTTTCCCAGAGTCCACAGTCTCTCATGGTTCATTCCCCCTTCTGTTTACCCCCCCTTCATTCTTCCCTTCCTTCTCCTGCCAATCTTCCTATCTCTTA
The DNA here is from genome assembly GCF_017311325.1 of Ursus maritimus. Taxonomy (NCBI): domain Eukaryota; kingdom Metazoa; phylum Chordata; class Mammalia; order Carnivora; family Ursidae; genus Ursus; species Ursus maritimus. The sequence goes on along the minus strand of NW_024423319.1, from coordinate 36,257,639 downwards.
TGTTCCATAAATGAGTGAAACCATATAATTGTCTTTCTCTGCTTGACTTATTTCACTTAGCATAATCTCCTTCAGTCCCATCCATGTTGCTGCAAATGTTGTGTAATTGTTCTTTCTGGTGGCTGAGTAATATTCTATCGTATATATGGACCACATCACATAGCATCTACTTCTAGGGTGTAGGATGGAGGTCATGCCATGACAGAGGGTTTGAAAGAAAAAGTATAAAAACAGCATCCTGGGTTACTGTTTTCATAGGTGTGAACTTAGTATTAGCTGTGAATAGCAACCAGCGTTTCTGCACTGTAATTTTGACATTGAGCAAACAAAAGTTTGGAAATCTCTTCTCTACAGCCATGATTTTCAACCGTGTCCCTCCTCAGCAATGTCTGTAGCCTGACCTTAAACCTACTGAATCAGAGCTTCCAGACAAAATATCTTTTTTTTTCATCTTCTTTGGTGAATTTAATTAAGTGTACCAATGATGCAGAAACTAATGTGCCTGGCACATCATAGTTGCTCAATAAATATTTTTACTTGAATAGAAAACTCTAGATAATTTTTAATGGTTCACTAAATTCATTTTATAGTCATCTAGAATTTGGGGTTTGTATGTAGATCCAGAGTCTGATACACCTGTAAGTGATGTCCATCCCCAAGATCTACCTGAAAGCCAAAAGCAGCAATGTTTGGGTTTTGTTCCCAATTTAGGCCCCTGACAGAGCTTGAGGTACTGCTGCTTATGTCTTGAAAAGCAGCACTTTACACATGAACTAATAAGATTCCAATTATTGATCTTACTGCTCTCATGGCCCTACAAATGGTTGGGAACTATGACCCATAGCTGGCTTCTTGCTCCACTTTCCTTGGGTCAGTTTTATTTTTCACATGAAGAAATACTTTCTTCCCCAGCCAAGCAACATCACTTTTCTTGGCTGATCGATATGCCTTGTTGTGACATGAAGCCCCTATGATCTTCATATAGTCTCCCTCTCCATAGTTCAAAAGTTTATTTTTAAGTGAGTTCTAAGAGCCACATGAATGAAAAAATAGGCAACTACATGAGTTAGCATATGCATTTCAGATGGGGTCATCTAACAGGAAAATATTGATACATGTGTGAGAAGGTCATGAGCAAAGATAAATGAGAGGCATGGTTGCCATGAGTACAACTCACATCATACAAAAAGAAAGCATGGAGGGCCCTGACGAGTGAGAAGGGTAAAGGCATGAGACAGGTGAGGGCCATGAAAAGATCTAGTAAGAAGAGACAGAGCTGTTAGAGTTACAAAAACCATTCTTTTGATCTCTATAATGCTTAAAGGGTGGTCTGAAGACCTGCTACATTAGAAGACCCTGGGGAGCTTGTTAAAATGAAGATTTCTAACTTAGATTATGCTGATGGTTACACAGCTCCAAAAATTTACTAGAAATCCTTAAGTTGTGTACTTAAAACAAGTGAATTTTATTATATGTAAATTATATCTTGATAAAGTTGTTTAAAATGCGGATTCCTAGGTACCACCCCATATCTACTGAACAAGAATTTCTTGGAGTGGGACCCAGAAATTGATATTTTTAACAGCTTCCCCTGATGATTTTTTTAAGGATTTTATTTATTTGAGAGAGAGACAGAGAGAGAGGGAGAGAGAACACAAGCAGGGTGAGGGGCAGAGGAAGAAGCAGATTCCCTGCTGAGCAGGGATTCCCAATGCGGGGCCTGATCCTGGGACTCCAGGATCATGATGTGAGCCAAAGGCAGATGCTTAACCAACTGAGCCACCCAGGTGCCCCCACCCTGATGATTTTGATGCCTGCTGAAGTTAGAGGTGCACCTGGCAACATAGATGAATCGTAAAATATTAGAGCTGGGTGGGAAAAGCAGCAGTGAGCTTTAGAACATTTATGTAAATTAAAAACCTATACAGATTTTGCAAGAACACACACAAACAAAAAGATATGCATTGATGACCTTCAAATGGTTGGCTGCAGTACAGGTAAGAGACAGAGACAGAGTGCACTTTAGCAGGAAGGCCTTTGACCAGTTCTAGGGAGCATTAAGATATTACCTTTAAACCCATCAAGGAGAGAAAATAATGCCTTTGTCACTTTCCCAGCATGCCCATTCTAGTTTTAGAACTTGCCTGATCTTTCTGTTTTATACTGGTTTCTTCTGATGCCATGCAAGCCCAACACTTCCTGATCAATGGAAACTTCCCAAGCTTTAACAAAAAACAAAAAACACAGAGCAGAGTATGTTTGGCGCCTTTTGGAGTGACTCCCCAAGGATAAAATGAAGGACTTAGATCTCAGGTTCAATTGAGTCAATTTTCCATTGATTGCATTTATGTCTCAAAAAAAAAAGTAATTAAATACTTCCAATTCTTGAACTACTTGCAGAAAAAAAAATCAGGGTAATTAGTACCAGGAAGCATATATTAAGAACATGCAATTAAATCAGCTGCATTATAATTTCGATGTCTAACCTTCCTAAGTATAAATCATTAATATGGTCTCCAATGAGTTATCCCTCTTCACCAGAAGTTAAAGATTTCACTAGGGATTCTCAAAGTATGGTCCCTGGACCAGCAGCGTCAACACGGCTCGGGAACTTGGTAGAAGTGGGAATTATTTGGGTTCCACCCCAGACCTACTGAATGGAAACTCTGGGGGTGAGGCCCCGCTATTTTGGATATAATATGTCCTCCATGTGTTTCTGGCGCACTGAACCCCTGATCTATACTTAAGAAGCTAGCCAGCTTAGTCCCTGCTACTCCCTCTCCCAGGCAACTTCTCTGTTAGCTGGGGAGGTGAGCCACTTTCAACTGGGTCAAGAAAGGGATGAAACTCTTTGAGAGTTGGTTCCAAGAGTAAAATCCAGGCGTTTATTATTTTTTTAAAAAGACTATACTCACTCCTTCCCTGACAGAAGCATCCACAGTCTCCCTATGTTAGAAGAAACCTTGTTCAAAGTTTTGTGTCACAATACCAATGCCAAAGAATAACAATTAATTAGAAAAGGGCCTCTTGCAACTTGCTGAAGCTTCTAAAGATAATTCTGTATATTTGTTCTATGTAAAGTTATATAGAAGGGCATTTATAACTTCAAGGTACTAAAGAGTTGAGTAAGTAAAGCAGTCCATCTGAGGACTTTATTCTCTGTCTCTCTGTCTCTCTTGCTCTCTCTGTTTCTCTCTCATTCCCTTTATTCACCCCATCCCCATTCATGTACATTATTAATAAATGCTAGTCTTTAAAATTTATACTTTGTTGTCTTTTCTCCCTGGTATTTTACATCAGGTTACAAACTCAATTACCTATAGGAATATGATGAGTAACATAAATGAATAATGTGGGACTGGCATAGGAAAACTTCACACTCAGCCTCTGTCATAGAGCAAAGAAAGTGGTGAAGACTGTGACAAACTGGAGAACACGTCATCGATTGAGGGGGGCTGGCTGTTACTCAGCTCCAGCTGATCGTAGATAAATGTGAATGATTTTTATGTGAACTTCCTGAATCTTTAAATGTTGGCTTTAATTAAAGCTAGCACACTGTGAAAGCCAAACAAAGTATATGAGTTCATGGACCAACTAGCCTGGATTTCTGCTGTACATTGAACCAGCCCTTACCAAGAAGCCTTGTGTGTCTGCATGCTGACTTCCTGCTTTCCAAGCCAGTACAAACAATCTTCAGCTAAGCTACATAATTAATCTACATGTAGAAGCCACCCCACTGTCAAAAACCCAATAAGAGGTTTGGATTTAGAAAACTCAGACTGTCTTGTGCCCTGTATGGATTCAAGAATCATGACCCAATTCTAACTCTTAATGACTGGTGGTTATATATTCCCTGATACAGTCTATTAAACATGGGGGTAACTTCCTGACCTCCTTCCTCTGGATCAATATTTACATTTGTCCAAGTCTCTCACAGCTTGGTTTTCCTTGCAAGGGGAAAATGCCACTAACTCCAAAACAAGATGATTCCACAAGAGAAACTACAAATGTAAAATCAAAAGATAAATGAAAATAAATTGAAACCACAATGAGATAACACTATCCACAGGCCAAATGGCTAAAATCAAAAGGACCGATGAAACCAAGTGATGAGGAGGATGTGGAATAAATGAAATTCTCATATGTTGCTGTTGGGAGTATAAATTTGTTCAACCACTTTGGAAAACAATTCGGTATTATCTGTTAAAGTTTAACATATGCCCATCCTGTGGCCCAGCAGTCTGGTCCTCACTATTTATCTCAGATAAATGAACACATGTATATATCAGAAGACTTGCAGCAAATGCTAATAGGCATTTTTTCATAAGAGCCAAAAACTATAAACAACCCAAATATCCATGAATAATAGAATAGATAATAAATTAGTCTATTCGTAAGATGGAATACAACTCAGTATTTTTTTAAGAATTGCTGACACACAGCAACACAACGATGAATGTCAAAAACATTATGTTGAGTAAAATAAGTCACACAAGGGGCACCTGGTTGGCTTAGTCAGTTAAGCATCTGCCTTCAGCTCAGGTCATGATCTTGGGGTCCTGCGATCAAGCCCTGCATCAGGCTCCCTGCTCAGCGGGGAGTCTGCTTCTCCTTCTCCCTCTGCCTCTTCCCCCACTTGTGCTCACTTGCTCTCTCTGTCTCTCAAACAAATAAATTAAAAAATCTTTTAAAAAAGAAGTCACACAAAGGGTACACACTGAATGATTTCATTTATAAGAAATTCAAGGACATGTTAAAATCAATTTAGAGAGCCACCGTGGGGGCAGTATTGGCAAGGAAAGGGCCCAAAAGAAAATCCTAGGGTGCTGGAGTGTTCTATATTCTGATTGGTGTTATGGTTACAGAGATGTACACACTTTTCAAAACTCATCATAGGATTTTTCCACTTAATATAAATTATGCCTCAATAAAAACAATAGGGTGTGGAAAATATCAACTGAAAAAAATGTTCAACATATATAGGATACAAAAGGCTTATATAGGGGACATACAAAAATGTCCTGTAATTAAAAAAAAGATAAAGCATCAGATGAAAAACTGGGCAAAAGATAGAAATAGGCCAGTGACCCAAGAGGTATTGTATATAACTAAGAAGCCCATTAAAAAAATCACTAGTAATCGGAGAAATGCCACATAAAACACAACAGTTCACAACCCTATTTTCAGTGTCAAACTGGTTAATTGTGTTGAGAGAATAATGGAAGTGTAATCTTTCAACAGATGGTAGATAAATATGTTTTGTTTGACTTATTACTTATTATAATGAGCACGAATTACCTTTTAATTAAAAAAATAATAAAGTAAAAAGCGAATCTTCTTTTTTTGTTCTTTATTCAAGTCTTCAAATGATTGATGAAGCCCGCCCACATTAGGGAGGCAATCTGCTTTTCTCAGTCTAAGTATTTAAATGTTAATTTCATCTAAAAACACCCTCACACACATACACACACACCCAGAATAATGTTTGATCAAGTATCTGGACACTCTAGAGCCCAGTCAAGCTGATATACAAAAGCAATAATCACAGAACACTTAGTCACATTAAAAAACAAAACAGTTACTCAGTTTCCTGGACTCTGTCTAAGAGAGATAGCATGAGTAAGATAAATAAAATACATTTTACTAATGTTAATAATGTCTGTGTACAAATTTTTGGATAGATTACTTAAAATTTCTAGGCCTCAGTTTTCCTCATCTGTAAAATGGAGATGATAAAACTCCTACCTCATAGGATTGTGGTAAGCATTAGAGTTCACACATGTAAAACACTTAAAATAGGGTCTGGTACAGAGATGCTGCTATGGTCCGAATGTTTGCATCTCCCCAAAACTCATATGTTGAAATCCTAACCCCCAAGGGTGACAGTATTAACAGGAAGGACCTTGGGAGGTGCTTAAGTCATGAGGGTGGAACCTCATGATGGGATTAATGCCTTATAAATGAGGGTCCAGAGAGTTCCCTAGCCTCTTCTACCATATGAGGATACAACAAAAATTCTGAGACCCAGGAGAGGGCCTTCATATGACCATGCTGGCACTCTGGTACTCATCTCATACTTCCACTCCCTGAAAACTGTGAGAAATAATTTCTGTTCTTTATAATGCACTAGGTTTTTAGTATTTTGTTATAGCAGCCCATATGCACTAATACAAATACCATATACTTATTAGCTATGATTATCAAAGTGAATATAAACTTCAGGAAAGTAGGGATCTTGGCTTGCGTTTCCCCTAATATATCCCAAATGCCTAGAGCTTGACCAGCACATAATATTGTGAATGAATGACTTTGTATAAGTGTTTATATTTTCCAGAGGATATCCATCTCTCATCTGAGAAACATACTTACTTTAAATCTTAGATCACTCTCTTTGGGTAGGCTTGCTGGTGACAACTTGACACAGTGGGCAAGGATGGCCATTGAGTGTTTGAATGATCAAGTTAACATGCAGACTCACTACAGAGGAAGGGAAACCTTGCAAAATGTATCCACTCAGTCCCTTTCCCAAAATACCAGGTCTATCAAGTAGAAGGTAAAAGCAGAGGTGCTGGGAGACTGAGAGGTCAGCTCTTTGCTGGTATGCTTTCTGGAATGACTTTACCACCTGCCTCCTCTACCTACTTTTGCTAAGGTCAACCATTGTTTTCCTAGGGGGCAGAGCCCTGTCCTTTCTCTCTCTCAAATGAGTTCTCCTTGACATGGACAACCCATGGGCTTTTATACACTAGCAAAAATAACCCAGCTCCTTTTCCACGAGCAGCTTTTAGCTAAAGGGATTTGAAAGAAGGGAATGAGAAAGGAAAGGTCCTAGGAAGAGGGTTGTAACCTGCAAAGCTACCCATACCTTATTTTGTAATGCCATTTCATGAGGTTCTGCTGAAGGGCACAGCCCCCTGGGCATCTGCCCTAAGAAGACCAGAGAGCCCACCATGAAGCAGCCACAGTGGCTCCTGCAAACTTACACATCCCAAAGCATGTTTGTGAACTCAGGTTGAGTTACAGATCATTTAGCAATTTTGACCACTTTGTTAAAACTTTGCCAAACTTTTGCCAGTCATTTGTACTAGTTTTTTTTTTCTTTCCTTTTTCCTTATTTAACTACCAAAAGACTTTCGAAAAATAATATACTCCCTGGTACATGTTCAGACTAACATCTAGCTTATATCATAAGTTTAACAGTTGGAAAGAATATCTTTTCTAGTGTATTATAAATATTGACTTGTTAAATAAAACTATTATGTTATTCTCATAAATATATCCAATGTTATCAAAATACCATAGAGGTATTTGATACCCAACCTGTCCATTTAAAAAATATGTGAAGACATTTTCTCCTTGAACTTGTGCCTCTTTTCTACTTACCCTACAGAATATTATAGCAATATACTTAAAAGCATTTTATTGATTACCCTCACATACTTATATTTCTGTATAATAATTTTTATAAATTTTTTCTTACCATAGAGGGTAATAGCTATCTTTTTTTCTTTTGGAGTAATTATGAGTAATTATTACAATTATGAGTATTACATAATTGATAAAGCTATATGAACATATTACACATTTTTAAAAATTGCTAAAGATGAAAAAGGAAAATGTTATTGAAAACTATAGATCCAGGTACTTTAGCACGGATTCAATTTCTTTCTTTTAATTTTTGCTTTTTATAGAATAAGTATTAAGGAAGACACGTGATGTAATGAGCATTGGGTGTTATATGCAACTAATGAATCATTGAACACTACATCAAAAACTAATGATGTTGGCTAACTGAATTTAAATAAGAAAAAAAAAGAAATTTTGTCCACCTAAATAAGTATATGGAAATGGAAGTTTTCTTATTACAATGTCACTTAATTTTTTTGAGCATCCTCTGCATTACATATAAAAAATTACAGGGTTCTCTCATCGACATTGTTTTTAATGATCAATCAGCTGATAATTCAAGTAGTCCCTCCATTTTGTTGAAAGTCAGTAATTTAAGCCATCTGTCTTGCAACAGGGTTTCTTTCCCAATTATTAAAGATACTAATTGTCAAAGCTGGAACAATTTGAGAAACAAAATAAATAACAACAGTACAGGATTATAGCCCATCAAGATACAAGAAATACCCATAATTCCATGCTGATATAATACATAATTGAATGAGTGAATGAATGAATGAATGAATGAATAAAGAGGGGGATAGTTATTCCATGAGAATTTCAATTAACAAATGTAGAAAAAATGAGGGAACTAGAACACCAGTGTTAGAACACCACAGTAACAATTGTAGTAGACGAGATCCAACAACAGATGCTAAAAATAGCAGGCAAAAGTTTATAGAGAACCAGGACATTCACATAGTCTCAAAGTATCTCCCCCAAGATATACATTAATTACAAGGGTAAAATCCAAAATTATTTCAAAATAAGATGTTACAAACAAACTAAAAAATTGAAAGTTGCGTATTTTAGAATTTGTTTCATGGGCTACAAACACAAACACATACATGTACACACATACACATATTTTATATGCTATATTTCAGTTTTCTAATCTAAATTTTCTAGAAGTGTCTTTAAAATTCAGGGTACACAGGAAGACACTGAGAATTATTGTATATAGGTAAATTAGTAATTTAATTTTATTGCTGAAAATTGTTGCTTATAATTATTCATTTGGCCGGATTAGTGAAGTGTATCAGCTAAGGAGAAAGCTTTTTTTCCTAATTAAATGAAACTGGTTTCCTAAAGTTCTGGGCATCACATTCTAGATAGCATTTTAGAAACATTTTGTCCTACACTTATATGTAAGTACATGTTCTGCTTTTATGAGGGCATTTTTAATCTATGTGTGCAAATTAACAGCACACTGAAGAGAACCTACAGGACCATTAGGACATGAGAGGTTCATGTAAGTTATTTCTTACCAGTGCTCTCTTTGCTTTGCTCTCTTAGGACTCTCATATTCCTGAAGATGGGCTCCATCATAGAAAGAGGAACGATGAATGTTCTGCTTCTCATTTGTGTAGGGAGAGCTTTCATTGTGAAAAGAGAGATGGGAAAGAGAAACCTTGGTAGGACACCTTGACTGTAGGAATGTTCTCAGGCAGATCAATTTTACGAATTATACATATGGAAGTTGAGATGACACTGGAAATTGATTCCCTTAACTCTTTGCTTGCATAGCTCTTGAAATTTTTGTGTTCCTCTAGAAGACATACTATTGATTTATGGTGATTCCAGAGTTTCAAAAATATCTGTCAATTTTTGCTTCAGTCCTTCAATTGCTTCAATGTGAGCATTAGTTTTGATGGTTATAATTGGTATGAATACTGCTAACATTACATAAGTAATATTAATAGCTTATATTATATAGCATTTTTGGGTTTTCAATTTCTCTCATTTATGTTATTTCATGTCATTCTTTCTTGGCCTTAGTTATCCTGAAAGCAGAGTCCAAAGGAGAGGCTTGGGTGCAGGTAATATATTTGGGGAGTAATTCCAGGGAGAAAGATGGGGAAGTGAAACAGGGAAGGATGAAAAAGACAATACAAGGAGACATTCTTGAGTTGCGTATCTCTGTGGGTGGTTGAGAAGCTGAGATATCTAAAAGAGTATATGTCAAAACTATCAGACTAGAGGGAAAACGTAGAAAGCATTTATCCATTAACTCTAGCTCCCATTGGTCAAGGCTGGCCCCAAGGACATCCAAATCCTAGATGTCCTCAAAACCACAGGGTAGGGAGCAAGAGATAGCAGCAGTAGGTCCAAGATGAAGCAATGTCAGGTTTGAAGTCTTCAGGGAAATAAACAATGCAGTAGTGGCTGGAGTGGGAGGTAAGGTTAAGATAGTTTGAAGTCACACAAGAGGCATCTTATCCACACCCTTATAGCAACAGTATGAGATAGGGCAGGCATTCTTATTAATCCTATTCTAAAAGACAAGTGTATTAACATCCTATTATGCTACTTTAATAAATGTCTTGGCCGCTCTGTGTCTCAGTTTCCATAGCTGGAAAAAAAGCAGGGAATAAAAACTCTTACCCCTTCCAATATGAAAATAGCTAACAGAACAGCTGCAAAATGCTATGAGCTTCCAGAAGAACACAGCTATGTGAATAAATTATTGTTATCATGCTTTATAGTCTATTTGAAAACAAGATGAGTCTTTTGTCATTTTGAAATATTGAATTCTACATCAGGCAAAATTGAAAAATACATAGGGGCCAATTTTATCTCTCATCCTTCATGCATATCTCCCACTGATTTTAAAGGGAATTTGGCTCTCTTTGTCTATATATAATTATACAAAGTAATCATAAAATTCCATACTTTAGTACTTGTATAATGAGCCTCAAAAGTCAATAATGAACTACAAATATTCATAGAAAATATTCCTTTTTAATTTTAGGATTGATAATTCACTGCTGCTTCTATTTGTGCATCAAGAACAACTATTGGTATGATTACTTCTCAGAATTTATGCCCTCATTCTGGAGCTGACTTCTTTTGACTGTACTGCATTTGTGGTATTCTTTGAAGGAAGCCATATTGAAGCTTCTCCTGGCTCCATGGCCATCTGTGACTCTGTGCTACACCAATACATTTCCACCTCAAAGTATGAGGAGGAGTTAGTATCAAGTGACCCACACGGATATTGGTGGCATAGAACTGCTGGACTAGTAAGCCATTGCTGGCCCATGGTCTGAGCCCTGGGACGTCTAATTTGTTTGAATGATTCTATTTTTTCCTGATGAATTGACTGGGTTTTGGTAGGGCCAGAGCCTTCAGATTATAATCCATGTGATCATGCCAGGCCATCAACAGGCACCTTCTTGAGAACCAAAGTCAAGGCAATCATACAGACAGAATACTAAGACTGCATAAACTTGTGAGCGCTCATTTCTCCTTTTTCTCCTCCTCATTCTTATTCTTCTTGTTCTTCATTTGTTTGTATTATGTGCTAGGTTCTGTTCTATATTTTATCCTCATTAGTTCTTGCAATAATCCTATGCAGTAGGTGTATCATTGTAACCACTTTACTGATGAGAAAACTGATGATTAGGTAGGCTAAATAAATTGCCCAAAGTTACCCAGCTTGTCAGTGGCTAAGCTGGTATTCAAACCAAGGTCTTCCATATGCCAAGCATTTATTTTTTTCTTGTTAAGTAGTATTCTGCTTCTAATAAAAGAAAAGTTATGCATTCCCTGGACATTGGTTATCAGGGCCAACTTCATGCTAGACTTGAATTTATTATTTTGGTCTTTTTTCTTTGACCTAATACAGATGAAATTACTGATCTGGCTTCCATACCATGCACCCTGGCCATAGTAATCTCTGGCTCTGATCTTATGCTGAAAGTTTGTACCTAACCTGAACAGTCCTTGGTATGAAGGTCTGGGGCCTAGAAAACCCATAGTTTTAGTCTTTCCAGACCTTCATGATGCCTATATTCCAGAATCTTTCTTCACTCATTTGTTTGTTTAAAACATTTTTTACTGAGTTGGACATGGACACTAAATGGTCATTGCCCCAACATCCCTGGATCTTGCAGCCTCATGGGAGAGACATAAATGTGTGAGTGCGCATACACACACACACACACATACACACACACACACACACACACACGTGAAGTAATTTCAAGTTGCAGTAAGTATGATGAAAAAAACAAATAGGGTGCCATGCCAGAAAAATAGAGTTGGGTCTATTTTAGATAGCCAGGGAAGGTTGCTCTGAGGTGGTTATCTGGAAAGATAGGAAGGACCAAACCATGTGAAGATCCAGAAAAAGACAGCAACAGGCAGAGAGAGGGAAGATGAATGGCAAAGGGCAGGCAGAGGGCAAGCTGAGGGAAAGGGCTTGGGCTGGTTCAATCAATAGGGAGGAGACAAGTGTGCTTTGGGCTTAAGGAGCAGAAGAGAGAGAAAGGTTGATAGGAGATGAGATTGTAGAAATAAGCTAGGGCCAGATCTTGACCAGACTTTGTGGGAAGCCTTGAAAAAGTTTTCCCGTTTAATTCTTAAGGTCATGGGAAGTCATTAGTTTTTAAGTGGAAAAGTGATATGATCTAATTTGTAGTATGTAAGATAATTTTGACTGCTTTGTGGAAAATGGATTAGATGGTAAAAAAGTAGAGGCAGGGATACCAATTAGGAATTTTTTGCAGTTGTTCAGGTGAGAGATGATAACAGCTCAGATTGGGGTGATAGCCACGGAGGTGATGAGGATGGTCAGATCCAGCAGGTATTTTGATGGTAGAATTGACAAGATTTGCTGACAGATTGGAGGCAAGAGGGTGGAGAAAAGAGAGGAAACAAGGATGACTCTTAGGTCTTCATTTGAGCAACTGGAGGAGTGGTGAGGCCATTTATCAAGATTTTGGGAGGAACAGATTTTGGGAAAAAATATCAAGAATTCTCTCTTCATCATTCTTTCTTTTTTTAATGTTTTTTATTATATTATGTTAGTCACCATAGAGTACATCCCTGGTTTCTGATGTAAAGTTCGATGATTATTAGTTGCGTATAACACCCAGTGCACCATGCAATACGTGCCCTCCTTACTACGCATCACCAGCCTATCCCATTCCCCCACCCCCACCCTCTGAAGCCCTCAGTTTGTTTATCAGAGTCCATAGTCTCTCATGCTTCATTCCCCCTTCTGATTAACCCCCCTTTCTTTATCCATTCTTTCTTGATTTTCAACTTGAGGGGCCCATAAGACCTAAGTGGAGACATTAAACTGGCAATTGGATAAATGAGTCTGGAGTCCTAGGGAGACATCAGGGCTAGATACATAAATTTATGAGTTAGAATATAAATGGTAAACAGAGCCATGGAGCTGGACGAGATCATTCAGGGAAGAATCTGTTTCTATTGTTTCTTGCCTGTCTCCTGCTCCACCCTGGAATGTAAACTCCATAAGGGCAGATATTTCCACTCACTTGTAGTTCTTTAGTTCCTATAAGAGTTCATTTATTTAAAAAATATATTGAATATGTAGAATTGAATATTTTAAGTTTCTTATTAAATACCTCTCAATGGATGGCCCTCACAGTGACATGTGGCCCCACCCTAGCCTCCTATCCCTGGTTTCTTTATACTTTCTTATCTGTCTCATATTCACTCATGATAATGAGAGCCATCATATCTCCAAGGTACAGAGAATGTTCTTAGCTGGTCACATAAACCTACCCTGATGCGTTTTTCTCTGTTCTTCTCTTTGAACTTCCTTTGCCTAGACCTTGTGACCCTGACCCCTTGATTTCCACCTCTCCCACTTCTTTGCCTAATATCCTAACATAGAGAGGACACCTAAAACTGGACCCCACATGGAGGTATTTGAATCATGGTCAGGTTGTGAATTGGCAAAGGCTGCCTGTAGCACTACAGGTATAAGAAGGAATATCTGCACTAACTTCAGATTTGATAACATTTCTTGAGGCAAATGCCTCACTGCTTGTGCAGACCAGGCTGCTAAAATTTCTTGTTTAGAGCTTATAACTCTAGCAAACGTTCCCAGGATCCTTATAATTCAATTGCACTGTATAGTTTTCTCCAGATACTTTAAAACAAATCCTCATTGTATATCCAATCTGAGTGCCACCAAACATGTCACACTAAGCTGATGCCTCCAAGCAGGTCTGTACTGGTTCAAGCCAGTACTCAGTTAGAACCTGCCTTCCCTGGGCTATTTGTCTTTATTGGAAATGCATTGGACTGCCTAGAATAGTCGATGGCTGGTGTTCCTGTAGACTAACGATGGAACTTGCTTTAAAAATGGATTGCAGTGGATCAGGCCATACAGCTTGCAAGAAAGTACAAATAGTAATTTTCCAGATTGGTTTGGCCCAGCCCAAATCAACAAGGACTGAGTCACATTAAGAAGTAGTTTCTTTCTTTCTTTCTTTCTTTCTTTCTTTCTTTCTTTCTTTCTTTTCTTTTCTTTCTTTCTTCTTTTTTTTTTTACTGACATAATCCATTTGTTTTACTATAGCAACCTTAGAAGGCACATCACAGCAGCCTAATACACTGGGAAAAATATCCTTTCTTTTCATAAGAACAGTATTACTAGAGAGAAACATCAAGAATTACTTAATAATCTAATAGGAAATCTGAGATTTAATAAATCATAGTCTAAAAAGATACAGAGAAGTTTTATTATTCAAAATTCATACAACGATTTCCTCAAGTAGAGGAAAAAGTGAACCAATTGTCTAGAGAGGGAACATGTATTACCCAGTTTGTTTTGAAACTCATGATTGCTTCCCTAAGACAGAGAACTTAAGTTGAATGAAAAGTGCTATGGACCTGGAAAAGGATTTTTTTTCTCTCACTGAAGGTAAAATCACCCTGTAAGAAGGTGAGCTGAAACCCTGAAATTTCCATACCCCCCCCCCTGCCGGCAAAGGAAAACAGCAGAGGTAACTTCACATATATGATCCTGGAACTGGTATCGTCTGAGTTAATCCTTTCCATGTTCCTCGGTTTCTTCCCTTGCTTGACTTAGATTAATGCAGTAACTTCTTACTCAGACTTGTAGACTTTCATCCTTTCCATTTGTGTGTTCTCTAGGTCACAGCATATCAGCTCCTAAATTCTTCTGGCAGGCTTTCAAGACCACCATCATCTGACTCCAACTTGCTGCTCTGTAAATCCCACCTCTCCCAACATATGCACACACACACACACACACACACACACACACACACACCCTCTTCTACTTACATAGTCAGGCTACTCCACTACCACTCCCCTTCTTCCATGCTGGTGCCAACTGCTATGCTCATTTCCACTCCTGTGCTTTTGCTTACGCTGTAGCCTCAATCTGGAGCACTTTCCACTCTTTGCGTAAACTGAAATCTTGCATTTATTTTAAGACCTAGCTTAAAGCCAACCTTTCCTGTGGAATCCAGCCCATTGTGATATTTTCTTTCCTCATGGTTCCCTGGTTCTCTCATATATATTTAATGTATACATTTTATTTTCCATCTTAAACTCTGTCCTCTCCATGATAAAGCTTTCTACTCCTTTGAAACCCTTCAGAACCCTTATGGGGATGGGCAAACCATAGACACTTAATGAATCCTTGCTGAGGAAATCTTAACATTCTTGACTCTCCCATAGGATATAGAAGGAGAGCTGAGAGACATAGCTCTGCTACCCCCCACTCCCCTCAACACCAGTATAATCAGAATGGTTCTCCTTGTATCTATTTAGGGTAATATTATATTTGAAAGAAAGGGTTCTGATGATTTTTTAAAATATGAAAGCCACCAATACGGACCATTCATTCAACACTTAATGAATACTTACAATGTGGCCAGCACTGTGCTAAGCATTCCTATGGGAAGTTAGAAAAGGGTTAGAGTTATTAAGGAATTCTACACACCAAGGATTTGAAAGTGCAGAGACAATAGGGAAGGGCTTTCTGGGAATAGTTACCACAGTAACTATTCCTCTAGTGTGTGACCCACTGAAGGTGCGGGTGTTGGCTCTCCTTTGCTGTTCTCTAAGGGAGGGGCACAAAGAGTAAGGCATCCCTTCCCTAATGCATTTTACCAGCCCCTCTCCCATTGCCCAGTCCCTTGCCAGTCTTGCCACATCAGAATGATGGCGGCCTTAGTTTCTCAGAACTCTAAATCAGACCAGACATATTATGGTTTGGGGTTGATGGTTTTTTTGTTTTAAGTACCAGGCTCCCCTGTGGGCATTGGCATCTGTGCCTGCTTACATAGCAGGCTGCCTATATGAAATCTTCCTCCTGACCCTCCAGGTCTACTGGGAGACTGAGCTGGCATCAGGAAACTGCTTTCCCATAATTCATTTCTGCGATACTGAATGCTAAGCACCTGAAGCAAAGTGTCCTGCTGCTACCACCACCAGGCAAAACTGAATCATGTGCAGACACCAACGCCCCTGGCTGCTGGCTAAGAATAAGATAAGCTCAAAATAGGGGCGCCTGGGTGGCACAGCGGTTAAGCGTCTGCCTTCAGCTCGGGGTGTGATCCCGGCGTTATGGGATTGAGCCACATATCAGGCTCCTCCGCTATGAGCCTGCTTCTTCCTCTCCCACTCCCCCTGCTTGTGTTCCCTCTCTCGCTGGCTGTCTCTATCTCTGTCGAATAAAATAAAATAAAAAATCTTAAAAAAAAAAAGATAAGCTCAAAATAACCCGCACTATCCCCAGTGGACCTTGTTGCCTGCCAGCCCTCTCTTTACCATTGCCTATGGTTGGCTGAAGAACCAGGTAGACAACTACTTCCTGAGCTCTAAAATAACATTGACAACAGAAATAAATCTCCTGCCTGGGTTAGAGGCTCATCAAAGCCAAAGGAAGAGATGCTCAATCATTCTGCCACTTACTCGGATGTACTCAGAATTTTGAGTATGGGCTTCGGGGGGTTCTTGGCCTCCCCAGTTCAGATGAGTGATGTGTGCATTTGCATAGTGGAAGTTGGGAACAGGTTGGGAGAAGTAACTAGACTTAGCATTGGGAGAGAACTAGGAAGTCTGTGTTCATGAGCTCAAAATTCCATTCTTGTACCCCCCGTTCTCTATGAGCAGACCTGTATTCAGGCTGTCTGAATGGACAATTATAGCCAAGATATGCCTACTTAATGAAAAGCAAAGGGAGCTAAAGATGGGCGCTCCTCTCTGACATCATACTACTCCACACATCTTCTCCAGAGCTGGGGGCACATTCTTTTTCTTTCTTTTTTTAAATAATTTTTATTTTGTTATATTAGTCACCATACAGTACATCCCCAGTTTTTGATGCAATGTTCTATGATTCATTATTTGCATATAATACCCAGTGCACCATGCAATATGTGCCCTCCTTAATACCCATCACCGGCCTATCCCAATCCCCCACCCCCCCTCCCCTCTGAAGCCCTCAGTTTGTTTCCCAGAGTCCACAGTCTCTCATGGTTCACTCCCACTTCTGTTTACCCCCCCTTCTTTATCCCTTTCTTCTCCTACCGATCTTCCTACTTCTTATGTTCCATAAATGAGTGAAACCATATGATAATGGTCTTTCTCTGCTTGACTTATTTCACTTAGCATAATCTCCTCCAGTCCCATCCATGTTGCTGCAAATGTTGTGTAACCATTCCTTCTGATGGCTGAGTAATATTCCATTGTATATATGGACCACATTTTCTTAATTCAGTCATCTGTTGGAACTTCTCAAACTCAACACATGTGAAACAAATAATCAAATCAGAAAATGGGCAGAAGATATGAACAGATGCTTTTCCAATGAAGACACACAAATGGCTAACAGACACATGAAAAAATGTTCAAAATCATTAGCCATGGGGGCACCTTTTCTAAGAGTGAGCATGAAGCAGGAGGAGAAAGCATTAGTGTTTTAAATTGAGACTCACCTATTGAGCAATCTGATAGCTGAGAGATCCAGGAGCCTCTACTCACCACTCTTATGGTTTTCCTGAACTTTAACCTCAGAAGAGACATTTTCCTCTCACCTAGCACCTAATGGTGGTACCATAGGATGAAGTACGTTCTTGACTCTACCCAGCCAAAAGGCAGAAGGTGCTGATTCTTTAGGGACTAGAAGTCTGATCAAGAGAAAGAAGTGGGTTCATAAGACTGTAGACTTTACTGACCTGAAATGACCTGTAATATCAAAACTGGGGACTCTCAATAGGAAGAGGAAGCAAAGCAGTGGAGCATTAGTGTTTTGGAAAATATGCCAAGGTTATTATGATCCTCACCTTGAACTTTATATCCATGCATTAGTAAGTTATTCTTATTAATTTCCTAATTCACTGAAGAGACAAAAATGCCCCAGATAAGTAACATGACCTACAAAAGGTCATCTAGCTGAAAGTGATGCCAGAACCTGCCTGTATCCTCCAGTGCTGATACACCTACCACTGTCAGCCCACGTAAACTTTCACCATAAGAGTAAGTGATGTTAGGGTGATCCTCATCCAGCATTGAGAACCAGGGCTTGAGGCTTAAGAATAATCTTCCTTCACATGTGTGTTAATCTGCTAGGGTTATCATCACAAAATACCACAAATTAGGTGGCTTAAACAATAAAAAATTATTTTCTTATACTTCTGGAGGCGGAAGTCCAAGATCAAGGTGTCAGCAGAATTGTTTTCTCCTGACACCTCTCTCTTTAGCAGGCAGATTGTCACCATCTTTCCATGTCCTTACATGGCCTTTTCCTCTGTGCACAAACCTCCCTGGTGTCTCTTCTTGTTTTTATAAGGACACTAGTCCTTTTGGGTTAGCTCCCCACCCTATGACCTCATTTATCCTTAATTACCTCTCTAAAGGCCCTTCTCCAAATATAGTCACATTGGGAGTCAAGGCTTCAACAGATGAATTTTAGGGGGACACAATTCAGTTCATAACAATATGAAAACTGTGACAACTGGGCACAAGAATGTTCATCTGTACCTCACCCTGCATCCATGAAACTATATTTCAATCATCCTTCCTAACCACATGCTGCAAAGAACCTTTCTCTGCACCTCAAAAACCATTACTGTTGCTTTTACTAAGTCACATTCCTTCGACTCTTCTCCTCCAGCCCTGCAACACCTTGTGTCCTCAGTTCTTCTGCATGATCCTGGGACTGCCTGTCTTTTTCATATATGGGTTCTCTGCTCCATGGCAACCTTATTAGTTCTTAAGGGCAGGGACCAAATCTTCTGTTTCCTTTGGAGATGTAGAACAGACAGCAAATGTCTGGGCACACAGTGGGCACTTGTACTGAAACCACTTTGTACCCTATTTAGTGACATGACATGAAATGACAGTAAATGTCATTGCGTTCCAGAAATGTTGACTGAGTGACTGCTGAGGGACAGGAACAGGGTCACCTCATCCTCCTTTCTGCCCCCTATTTTAGTCTTTTCAAAACACCATGGAAAAGGTCTTGCTCTCTGCTTCTGTTAGACTGTTCTATTTTCTACCCTTACACTCTAGGCAGTGAGAAACTCAAATAAGAATAAAGGGCATTTATCTCACTCTGAGAAGCTGAGGTTTTTTCTGCCACTGCTCTGGGGCTCTCACTCTCCCTACCAAACAGCTCAATAGAAAGAAAATGAAATTAGAAATTGGGGGCAGGGGAAGGGAAGAAAGGAGGAAGAAAAGGAAGAGATGGAGGTGGAAGGGAAAGCAAGCCAACATTACAGTAGCCACTGCTGCCCTCCCTGCTGAGAACAGGAAGGGAGTTACATTTTGCAAAGCACCTGTAAATATAGCCTTTCTCTGGACAAAGACTCTAATGAGAACCGAAGGAGGAGTGAGCCCTCTTCCATTCTCATGATCATGTTAAAAGCACAACTTTATCATCTGGCTCATCAGCCCAAGAACGAGGGCAGCAAGTGCTTAGTGGTTTATTTTTATCCCTGATATCATCTCCCTGGTCCCAGAGGGAGCCCAGCCTGGCTTATTTAAGACCACACGATGTTGCTGTTAAACTCGTGTGTGCCTGAGGGACCTTTCCGATCTGTTGTACAGGAAGAGAGAACCTAAGCTGAACCCCTTGGCTCTCTTGCCCTTGTTTTCCAGCCAGCAGTTTAATAGTAGCAGTGAACCAGAGAAGCAGCTCAATGACACTCCAAGTGCAGTGAGCATATTGAGCAATTGCACCTGGCCCAGTGAGTTTACTTGTCACCAGCTAACAGTTCTGGAGTATGCACTGGACAGAAGACTGCATTAGGGATAGTGTGCCTTTTCCATAGAGATGACATGATCTATGCCTTCAGGAGTTCCACAGTCCTGGGACGAGATTAACTCAGTAATGTATTAGTTTTTTATTGCTGCCTAACAAATTACCATGAACTTTGTGGCTTAAAATAACACCCATTTATTAGTTTATAGTTCTGTAGGCCAAAAGTATGGCATGCTGTGACTGGAATCTCTATTTAGGGTCTTACAAGCCTGGAAATCAGTTGTCAGCTGAGCTGCATTCACATCTAGAAGCCTAAGACTCTTTTCCAAGCTCATGTGGTTGTGGCACAATTCAGCTCCTTGCAGTTATAGGACTAAGGTCTGGGGACCTCTTCTTGCTGACTATAGCCAAACACACGCTCTGCTTCCAGTGGCCACTTGCATTCTTTCGGACATGGTCCCCTCCATATTTTAATCTGCAATAGCATTTCACATACTTCTCATGCCTTGAATCTGACTTCCCCTTCTCTTTTCTGTCTTCTTTTTAAGCTCATGTCTTTAAGAGATTATGCCCACTGGGATAATCTCCTTCTCTAAAGGTCAGCTGTGCCATATAACATAATATAATCATAGCAGTGATCATCATATTAGGGAATGCAAACTGGTCAGGAAGGGGGGATGCATTTTTTAGAATTCTTCCTACCACCACAATAAAAAGACACTTGTATGTGTGTGTGTACCCACATACACTCTTTATCCCTCCTTCTTCCCCATTCACACGTTTGCAGAGCTGTGAGTCCACAAATCAATACACATCCAAGTGCTAGCAATACTCGGACTTTTCCCCAACCTCTCCTTTTCATGTCATGATTCTGGAAATAAAACAGAACCTACCGTTCCCATCATTTCAGATACCAGTGTAATCTTTGGGTTTCTACCACAAAAAGTGACTGAATTTACAGTTGTGGTAGAACAGCACTTTGAGAAAGAATTTTCCCTCATGGTTGGCCTGAAGAATGGAAACCATTTTTTGTTGGTTTTACAAAAGTGCTCAATAGTGTATAGCAGGGGTGCCTGGGTGGCGCAGTCGTTAAGCGTCTGCCTTCGGCTCAGGGCGTGATCCCGGCGTTCTGGGATCGAGCCCCACATCAGGCTCCTCCGCTGGGAGCCTGCTTCTTCCTCTCCCACTCCCCCTGCTTGTGTTCCCTCTCTCGCTGGCTGTCTCTCTCTGTCAAATAAATGAAATCTTTAAAAAAAATAGTGTATAGCAGTGAAGGGTAGCCATTTACATTTCATAATGGAACCCTGAATGTCTTTGAGTTGCTGATTTTTAAAATACTTCAATTTATCTGAATATTCATGATTGTTTTATCATTTAGAAACAAAATGGGTTTCTGACTGCTGTCACATCTGATAGCCGAAAATATAAATTGAAAGAGAAGTTAGTGCATGAATGAAGACACAAAAGCAGGATACATTTCAGTTAGTGGTACAGCTGGGAATCAGGTTGGGTAGAGGTTAATGTCGATGCATTGCTGTGATTTACAGAAGAAAAGAGATGTGCATTATTCTTTAGAACCCAATAAGAATGAAAACTAGATATGATTATATTTGAATGGTAGTATGCCAGCCATACAAATAATAAAAGCCCTTGAAACTTAAGATGTATGAAGATTCTAGCTTTTTTCTTTCTAAAAGCAACCAGGAAAAGATGAGTTAAAAAGGATGGTCCCCATGTATACCTCCACCATGTATCTGAGTTTGCTCCATACCTACCATATAGATATATGCCATTTATATTTACATGGATTCCTTTGAGCTTCCCAACTACCTTGTAAACAGAATGGTTATGCAGAAAAGGGGGAAGGAAAACCCCTCCCTCTCTCAATTTGCTCATTGAAAACAACCTTAGTCTGGCAACAGTTTAGAGTAAGAAAAGACAGTTTTGTTGTTAATGAGTTAATGTCCTACACTACCCCTGACTCAGACCTAAAAGTATGGTGTGGAGATGGGCTGGTCCTGGCTGCTAGAGCAGAAGTATGAAAGAGCTTAGAGATTTGTGGGGAAGTGTAGTGTCAGAGAGAGGGAAAGCTTGCATAACAATGAGAAAGGTCATTTTTCCTAGGTTGGATGCCAAAGAATTTGGAGTTTGGTTCTGGATCCTGGAATGCTACTGAGTCAGAATTTTGTATAAATAATGAGAGCACGTCTGACCTAGAAAGGAGAGATGAAGTTTATAAAGTTCAGTCAAAAAGGACTTTGCATTTTGGGGGCGTGAGGGAGCTGAGACAGAAATGTGGCATTATACTGGGGGTATAGAAGTATAAGGAGATTTAATGAACCAACAAAAACTATAAAAACATAATTTATATTTCAATCTATAATAATTGGAGAGAAGCACCATAAAAATTGAGGAAGGGACTGGGACTCTAGGAGCAAGGCTCTCAGAGAAGAAGAAACCCATAGAATGCAAGCGGGGAGAATTAGCTAGCAACAGCTACTACAAGGCTGCTTTTTGGAGGTTACCCTCACCACTCATTTATCGTTGGCAGATCTTATATAATTTTTTTTTCAGATAAGGAAGACAACTCAGAGAGGTTAAGAGACGCATCCAAAGTCATATAGTTAATTAGTAGCAGGAGCCAGGGCTAGATCCCTTGTCTCCTGGCCTTTTTGGCAGCTTTCATTTCTAGGCTCCTGACCTTGAGTATATCACTGTATGATGTTATTGAGTATGACAAGGATTGGAGAAACGGAAATTAGAAGATAGGGAAAGACACCTCTTCATGACATTTATCAAAAACAGTAAATAAGGATAATCAGTAACCAAAATCATTGGTGATTTATTGAGATGGTTAAGTAATGGATGCAATCTAAAGATTCTTAAATACGCACACACACACACACACACACACACACA
>NW_024423319.1:36117240-36235044 GCF_017311325.1 Ursus maritimus | reverse complement strand
CACACACACACACACACACACACACACAATGGTAATAATGTGAAGTGATGGATGTGTTAATTAGCTTGATAGTGGTAATAATTTCATAATGTGTATATATATATATTAAATCATCACATTGTACACCTTAAAATGTTGTATTATCTAAACATATACCATATTTATTTGTCAATCAAATATCAATAAAACTGGAAACAATGATTCATAAAAACATGGATATTTGTTGGTATAGATGTATGAATTTTACAAAGAATTAATCTTGCTGAATTGATGAAGTAAATCTGTTGTACAGAACTGACAATCTTAGTAGAGGCTTTTGCAGGCTGAAGACAGATGTGTTCACTTCTGTTACTTCTTGGTGAACATGATATTGCAATCTAGCTGGAACTGCACATTTTAAATGACCAAGAGTGAATCTAATTTCTAAAAGCAAAAAATGTGGAATCAGAAGATTGTGAAAATATTAGCCATTCTGAGGGCTTGAGCAAGGGTCAGAAGGAAGAAAAACAAAGCACCAAAGGCTTGGCTACTATAGCTTGATCACATAATTATCTAAGTGTTAACCTACTTTCCTAAACTCCCTTGCAGTCAGGTTGGGGCCATGTAGCTAATTCTGACCA
The DNA here is from genome assembly GCF_017311325.1 of Ursus maritimus. Lineage (NCBI taxonomy): Eukaryota > Metazoa > Chordata > Mammalia > Carnivora > Ursidae > Ursus > Ursus maritimus. The sequence continues at coordinate 36,234,424 of NW_024423319.1, read as the reverse complement.
ATGACTCTAAACAGAAGTTATACGTACCACTTCTAGGTCCAAGGGATTAAGAGCTAGTGTTTCCTCTTCATCTTTCTCTTCTCCTCTTATGATCTTGGAAGCTATATGTTGAGATGTTGATGTCACAAAATGGGTGGAACCTGAATCCTGGAGTCACTGCTTGGAGGAAAATCCCCACCAACTTGCATTAAACCTGGTGAAATAAACTTTTGCTGTGTTGAGATACTAGAATTTTTATTTGTCTTTTGAGGCAGTTGGTGTTTACTAGTCCTAATTCAATCCTGCCCTCATAAGAATATCCAAATCAGTCAGTCTTTTGCATGATTTCCATATTTCTCCCACACATATCACTAAATACAATTTTATTTGTATGAGAAGTATAAAAGCTTTTGGTCATTTCAAATTGTATTAATTCTATAGAAATTTGTTTTATACCACTTTGTTGGAAGGCACCTATTCCATAAAACTATGTAGCTAAAGCTTAGATATTTTCTAGGATTTCCATCAAGAATACTAAGTAATGGTACAAGGAATACATTCAGAAGGCAACCATAAATGTTCTAAAACTAGATTATAGTGATGGTTTCAGAACTCTATAAATGTAATAAGAATAGATGAATTGTATACTTAAAAGAGGTGAATTTTGTGATGTTTAAATTATACTTTAATAAGGCTGTTTAATAAAAGAGGTCAACTAAGTATAGGTATTTGCACAAACCTTTGCACATATTTTCACACCAATTATAATCATTCCAGAATTCACTTCAAAGAGTCCTAAGCACATGCCCATGAAATAAATATGAGCAAAATAATGTAGCCTTATAATCAGAAGAGCTAAGGATAATATTCAGAGGCCCAGGAAGAAGTCAGGCCAATAGCACCTGTGTAGTGAGTTTGGGGTTGGTTTCTCTTGACAGGTCTATAGCAGTTAAAGAGATGATGGGACATAAAACAGGCTAGTAATAGTCTTCAGAACATGGAACACTTGGAAACCCTAACAGAAGAAACATGGCTCACAGATTTCCAAACTTTCACCCACATTATAAGTAACAGACGCTAGAGAGTTGGTTCCTGCTGAGAAAGAGAATGATGACTAGAAGCAATTTTGAACAAGACCATCCCTAAAAAGGAGGGGCAAGTAACCCAAGGTTGCCTTTGGAATTTGTCCCTCTACTTCTCTTCCCAGACTTGTACTCAAGGCCCTCATGTTCCCCATCTTCCCGGGAATGGAGGAAAACAAGATATCACATAAAACTAATGATGAAAAACTACTGGCAGCATATTTCCAATGAAGTTTATAAGAAGCAGCTGGAATGGACAAGACATACACCAAAAGAATAATTCTATATGGCAAAATTTAATATGTAAATGGCAGGCTGGTGTAGAAGATATTATTTTAGTAAAGAAACCTTCCAAACCTTCCTCTTGAACTTATACCACACAAGCAACTGCCTATTTCATAGTAGGGGTGGTGGTGGTGGTAGTAGTAGTAGTAAAACAGCTAATATTTACTGAACATTTACTATGTGTCATGTCCTGTGCTAAGTGCTTAATGTATCATTTAATACTCTCAAACAACCTACAAGGTGGGTATTACTGTCCCCAGTCTATAGATCAGGAAACGAAGACATGGAGTGGTTAACAACTTGAGATTGTACCGCTAAGAAGACTTTCAACACTTTCAACAAGTGTTTGTTGAGTTCCTATTATGTGCTAGGCAATGTACTGGATGCTTGGATCACAGCAGTCAACAAGTTAAGAAAAGTTAGCTGCTTTTGTGGAATTTACATTTTATGGGAGGGAGAGGGAAACAATTAACAAACACATGCTATGAGGGAAAATGAAGCAGAATATAGGAAAATAAGGATTCCTTGTTCTTATCCTGAAAAATAACCACTCTCTTAAATTTAGTACTTATTATTCCTGTTTTTATCACATATATACACATATTATATATATACATAAACTTGGTGATATGTATATGTGTATATATGTAGACACATATGTATTTATATAATGTATATATATGTTCATATACATGTTTATATATATATGTTTTTATATATATATAACATTATACCTTTCAGTTTTTGCTGTATATCAAATCTAGTATCATACAACAACAAGCATGCTTCTCTTGCTCCCCTGATATGTGTACCAGCTGAGGCAACTTTTCTCCACGCATTTTTACTCTGAGGCTGATACTGAAGGGGTAGTCTCAGGGAACATGATGTGTTCTCACAAGATGGAGAGAGAGAGAGAGAGAGAGTAAACTCTCTGGTATCTCTTCTTATAAGGGCACTAATCCTATCATGAGGGTCCTACCCTTATTACCTCATCAAAACCTAATTACCTCCCAAAGGTCTATCTCCAAATACCGTCACATTGTCAGCTTCAGCTCCAGCATATGAATTTGGGGGGACAGGATTCAGTCTATAGCAATTCCTCTATTCTGTTCCATCAGTCTATTTGTTGATCCTTGTGTCAATATTATACTTATCAATCATTATAGCTTTGCATGAAGTCTTGATATCTGAATCCAAATATGAAAATCAGCAAGTAAAGTTACACTAAAAAAAAACATGGAATATTTATTGGAAGAGCATGGAATTTACAGATTCATTTAGAAAGAACTGACACACTGAGATATCAAATTTTTTTAATTCATGAAATGTATTTATCTCTCCTTTTAGTCTTTTTCTGTGCCCTTCAGTAATGTTTTGTAATTTCCTCTACATCTTTTGTTAGATTTAGTCTTAAGTACATCATATTTTTGGTTGCTGTTGTGGACTGAAATATTTTTCATTGACTTTTTCCTGACTTAAATTAGAATGTTTCTGAAATTCACTATGTGGTATGATTTTTGTTGAAGGCTTGATATCTGTTATCAGGTTAGGATATCCTCTTTTACTCCCAGTTTGCCAATACTTTTTTTATCATTAATGTTTTAGGATGGTACCAGTAAAGATAGGAGAAGTAAACAGATACAGAATGTTGTTTGTAGGTATAGTTGATAGAACTTGCACATGGATTGGAGGTAGGGACCAGGGGAAGAAAAGGAATCAACGATTACTTCCAAATTTTTGGCAGGAGCCATGGTTAGAGAAGGGATAAAGAAAACTAGTAATTTTCTTTTGCATAGGTTAGTTTTGAGCAACCTAATCATGTTTAAATCATTATCATATAGATAAGATCATCTGAAGAGATTCTGCATCTTGAGAGGAGCAATGTGCTCTAGAGTATTTCTACATTAAAAGGTAGAACCTCTAGAGGCAGGAGAGCCAGAAAAGGATGAGACGTGCCACCAAAGGAGATGGGGGCGGGTAACCAAATAAGTATGGTGCCACTTACTTACTAAGATGGGGATAATTATAAAGAGCAGGTTTGGGGAGGAAGATTTGGATCTTGGTTGCAGATATGTAGAATTTGTAAAGCCTATTAGACATCCAAGTAGATATGTGGAGTATGTAGTTGGACTTATGAGCCTGGAATTCATGGGAGAAATTTGGCCTAGAAGATACTAATTTGGGAGCTGTCAATATTTAAGTCAGTGGTTTTCAATCATGGATCCACATTAAAATCATATAGTGACTTATAAAATTTATGCATGTACAGGCCCTACCCTAGACTACTTAAATTAGAACCTCTGAAAGTGGGCCTGGGCAATAGCAGAGATTTAACTCTCCACCTGATTCCAGTTTGCAATCAGATCTGAGAACCACTGATATAGATCATTGCCTTTCAAACTTTAATGCACTTGGGAATCTAGCTAAAATGCAGATTATGATTCAGTGGGTCTGGGGTGGGGCCTGAGATTTTAAATTTCTAATGCACTCCTATGTTTTTGAACTATAGCTCACACTTTGAGTAGCAAGGATAGGGATATTTAAAGGCATGAGATTAAATGAACTCATCAAGGGAGTGGGTGTAGACAGAGAAAAGGTGCAAGGACAGTTATTGTTTTTCTGTCTCAATGGTTGGGAAATTGGTATAAGCACAGACCTGGCAGATTATCAAATGTAAACAGGATTAAGGTTTTGTGGGACAAATATATGACAGGGGCAAAAGAGTGGAACATTCATTCAAGAGGTGATTACATTGATGAACTATAGACTCTAGATTGGGTAAGTAAGATGGGATCAAAAAGTTGATAGAGTGGAGATATTAAGAGCATGAACTGAAAGGAAAGGAGGTGTTGGTCAGGAATGGGAGGCTTAAAATCAAGATTTTGGTGCTGGTGCATTTCTTGCTGATTTCAAGACTGGGAGAAGCAGAGATTAGGTAAAATAAAATATAACTGGAGGTAAGGAAGCCAAAGAACTTGGAGGCCAAGATGTTGGCACAGAAGTTCACATGAACGTTGAAATTTCCAAAAGGATGGCGGACAAGAAGGAAGCCATGGGCTGAAGTAGTCAATGAATGAAAGATGAGTAGAAAGCAGCAGATGATATCAACAATGAAAACGGGAAGGGATGGTCTAGCGGCCCCCAGAGATTGTGACTCAGTTAAACTGGGGTGGGACCTAGGCATAAAACTTTTTTCAAAGCTTCTCAGAGGACCCTAATGTGAACCAGAATTGCAAATCACTGTTAGAATAATCAGTCTGAAGTGAAAGGTATGGAGCCACTGAATGGTAAATGCCTACCATAGCTCCTGAGAATGTGAAGGCCAACAGCAAATAGGAGATGCTGTTTTAGAAAGTTTAATAAACAAAGAGAAGTTAAGTAACTTGCCCAAAGGAGACACAGCTTGGAAACGTTTGGGCTGGGATTCAAACCTCGATCTGCCTGACTCCAAAGCCTAGACAGTCTTCACTCTACCATGTTGTCTAGGGGTCAGTATTTTAGCTCAGAAGACACAAAGAGATGTCTTGGAAAGAAGTGCAAAACTGCAAAATTCCCCAAATGAGATTTTTTTTTAAGATTTTATTTATTTGACAGAGAGAGAGAGAGATCGAGTGCAAGTAGGGGGAGCAGCAGGCAGAGGGAGAGAGAGAAGCAGACTCCCTTGCTGAGCAGGGAGCCGCATGCGGGGCTTGATCCCAGTCATGACCTGAGCCCAAGGCAGACATTTAACTGACTGAGCCACCCAGGTGCCCCCACCTGATGAGATTCTAATATGTCACAGTGGGAAGAGGCAACATGTGTCTGGAATGATTCCAATATTTACCTATCTATCCCCCTTTTATTCTCTTGAACTTTTTACCAGCTTTGTTTCCTTTCTGTAGTTGTCACCATCTCTCCAGTAAGTAAAGGCACTACATGAAAAGGAGCCAACATTGTGGGCTACCCTTATGGATGACAGCTGTCCTCAATGCCCCCTTTCCCAAGTACTGTTCTCTGGGGCCTCCTTTCTAGAGAGGGAGGAAGGAACAGGATACAGTGCTGCAGTCAAAACCAAGCATTTTGTCTCCCTTTACTTCTGCCTCCTGACACATCAGCAGCTCTGTATAATGAAAATCTAAATCATTTGTGTGCACACATAGCAACTGTTTATTTTGCTGTTAGCTTTGAGGACTCAGTGGGGCTTCAATGCATTCAGAGAAGAGATCAACCCTGGGAGAGCCTAATCTCATAAGTAGACAAAATGAAAATTGAAGCTGAAAATACATATCTCTACATCTGAAAAAGAGGCCAGTAATAAATATCTTAAGCTCAGGAAATGCTTTTAAACCAAGGACATGGAGTAGAGATGACTCCTTGAAAGGGTCCTGCTTCCTGTCTGCTAAGAAAGCTTTACTGGGCCTGGTAAGAGATTGTACATTCTAGAAGTAGCACACCTTTCCCCTCAAACCACCAAGTGGGATGCCTTCCATCTTTTACAAAAATGAATTCACTCTTTTCTTGAAACTCCCTTCCCCCCACCCCCACAAACAGGCTGCCTTGGGACCAAATATCATCCTGAAGTTTCTCCACATTAGTACTTCTACCAAAAGTGAAAGCCAGACTGAAGACAATGTCTTCAGTGTCATTTGAAGGGGCCAGACCCTCCCTCTTACTGCTCCTTGTTTGACAGTTTATAAAGCCTGTGCTTCTCAGCAGCTTCCTCATCCCTTCATCTTCCCAGGGTTCCCCCTTATCCAGCAAAACCCCCATATTTCCACCAATTCTTGCAGAAACCAGAAACCCCTTACCCAGAGGTCAGAGCCTTTCCATCTTCGTTCCTTTCCATCTTGACAAGGGAGGGTATCAGTGCCTGGAAGTCATGAGCAGCTGCAAGTGAATGAAGGCAGGTACTCCCCTGGGAGCAGGGATAATTAGAGACAACATTAAGGAAAGGACATCACCTAAGACACACATGAGTGACTTAACACTTGCTGTATACCAAGGGCCACCCCAGGTGTAGAAACTATAACCCTATAGACATGAAGGCATGTGAATTGGGCAGTTACTGCCAATCTGGCATTCTTTCCTGAAAGAATGTCCTGCTACATGGGCTCTTATGAACTACTCAGTGGATTATGAGTTTGTCCAAGTGAATAGCCTCCCTCCTGTCACCCCCCCCCCAAGAAGATCTATGTGTTTCCAGGAGTCATAAAGCAACCATGGTTTGCCACTCCATCTGGGTACACAGGTGGAAAGCATGACAGCCAGGCAGGCATGGGACAAACCAGTGTCTAAGGTCCTCACTTGACTCATTTTGGCCCTCCACCTGAGCCATGGGCTCTCCTTCCTGTCTGTTCAACAGCAGCAAGAGGAGGCAGGCTTAGCTTTCAGTGTAAGCCCCTGAAGGCCTGGTTTCCTCACAGGAAAAAAAAAAACCCTTTTAAATCCCATCTCCTTTCCCTGGAAAAGGAGAGGAAACATTCCAACTAACTAGTACCTTATACAAGGTGACAGTCATTTTAAATGGTTCTTTGGAATTAACTCCTTCCTGCTCAGTCTCCTCTTTATGCTGTAACTACTTTCCAGTGTGTTGGGGTGTCTGGGCCATGTAGGGCAGCAAAGCAAAGGCTTCCTGGAGAGCAACGTGTAAGGGAATGACAGTGTCAAGGGCCAAGTACACTCACTGAGCTGTTATTTTCCATTTACGCCTCACACCCCCCAAGGTTCATTCTCTGTCCTTCTTTGCCATGTTCTGTGCCAAAGCTGACCTCAATGGACTGTAGCAACAGGCTTCCTTACCAGCTGGTAAGAGAGTGAGATATATAGATCTTATGCCCCCATCTCCCTCCCAGCTGTGTTGTATTTAAGCAGAGCCCACATTGTGCTACCTAAAGCCATAGCTCTTACCAGGCAGCCCCCCTCTTGCACGTATAGCTCTTGTTGGGTTCCAATAACACAATTTCTTCCCCTTGCCCTTTCAGGCTTACAGGCGATAACAACTCCCCACTGTTCATGGTATCTGTATGTCTCACCAGCACTGGCAGTTTCCTTTAATCCTACACATACCACCATAAATGGTCCCTGCATTAAGCTCATCTCAGCTAAGTATACCTTACTGAGTGTGAGATCTGTTTCCTGCCAAGACCTTGGCTTAAAGACTTAATACCCCTTCCACAAATTCCATCCCACAGAATTCCAGGAGGTTCCCTATCCTGAGAAGAGAGATCACGTGATCTGTTTTTTCTAAAGAGAGTGGTTTGCCTCTTCTCAAATACTTGACATATTCTCCATTTCTTGCAGTTTCCTAAATTAAAGTTGCATTATTTTGTCTACATAATAAAAATAAGGCTTGAGCTGGTTCCATTTTTGTTTTACCTGTTCTTATTCGTCTTCTTAGTCATCTTTCTTATAATTGCAATCCCAACTAAACTGTTTTCCTTCCAATGAGGTATGTTCAACTTGCCTTACCTTAAACACTTAATTCAGTTCCATGAGGAAGATAATTCCTGACACGAATTCAATCATCAGTTCCTTACTATGTTATTCCTCTAATATTCCGCATCTTGGTAATAAGAACCACTCATCTCCCAGAGTGGTCATCCCCAAACTTTCACTCACCCTCACCTACACATATCCATTAGACTAAGTGCTGTGGCACTTAACCTAATTCCTAAATAGCTTCTTTCAAATTCATCCATCTGCTCAAGCCTCACAGTTACTACCTTAGCCAGGACTGGACACTTGGGTTACTGAAATATCTCTAGTTTCTCCTTATTCTCTTTCATTCTCCTTACTGTTGTCAAACTCATCTTTGAAAAAACACAAATATGTTCATGTCACTTCCTTTTCAGTGGTGCTTCTTTAGGATAAAATCCCAAACTCTTTATCCTGGTGTAGAAAGCCTCATGGATTCTGGGTAGTATCTCCCTTTTCAGCTTCAGTTTTTGCCACCTCCCTTTTTACAACTTTATTCATTGCTTTCATGATGATGCCATATTCTTTCATGTCTTCATGCCCCTGCTCCTTTTTCTAGTACACTCTTGCCTTTGTTGACTAATTGCACCTACTCAGCTCTCAGACTTATCTTAGGAACCATCCTTTCTATGAAGTTTTCTCGTGAATCCCTTCACCCCAAGTTGGTTTAGTAGCTTTTCTGTGTGATCCTTTAGCCCCCTTTTCTTCACTTACTAGCACTTAACACACTGGCAATTATTTATCTACATGTCTGTCAATGCCCACCACTCTCTCTTTTAAGGTAAGAAAGTGTTTCTTCTTCCATTTATCCACAGCAGTTAGCACAGAATGTGGCATATAGTAGGATACTCAAGAGATGTATGAATGAGTGACTAGACAAATGAATGAGCTCATGAATGAAGTATATGCTTGAATTCACTTACCTACATAAGTTCAATATCAGGAAACTGACCCTTCTTGAAATGGCATGTAACTACATCAAAAGCTAATGATGTATTGTATGGTGACTAACATATAATAATAATTTAAAAAAAGAAATGGCATGTAACTAATGAGGCCAGTTTTTGCCATTTCTCCTCTTCCAGGTAGGACTGTACCCAAACCACTCTGGAGTGAGTAAGAATAGAAACAGATGAGCTGGCCTTTTGAGTCACAGGCTCTCCCTAATCCCTGAAGCTATAGTTATGGAACAATAGAGCTGGACCGAATTAATTGGGGAGGGGGAGACAAATTCTGTCCCTGGGAGACACCAAGTTCTTCTACACCATCCATCACACTTGAACATAGATGGGATGGAGGCCAGCCCTAAAAATACATCAGCCCTAGGTGACACCAAAGCTGTGTTCTTTCATGTCTAATTCACCCCAGATGGAGGGGAAAGTATTTGATGAGCCGTCTTTGAAACAGGCAGAGAGACTTATATCATGCTAGGAATGACTATAGCAGCAAAAGGTCACTGTGAATTTCCTAGTCAATAAAAATGAACTGTAATAGAAATTTTAATAAGGAGCCAGCAGAAACATCCTTGTCATCATCGTTGTGAATTCATATTTATTGAATGTATAACAAACGCCCGTCTCTGCTCAGAACATCGGATGAACACCATTTCTGTATCTATAAGGAACTAGGGAATATTTGCTACTATTTTGATGCCACTCACCCAGCCAGAACACAAAATGAACTCTTATGAATATTCTAAAGCATAATGAGGAAGGGGTCTTAGACTATATGCAGTCACCCTTGATTAGTATTTTTCCCATTGGGAGTCACCCTCCCCACAAGCTTCTGCACAACTGGAAAGGAAGAAAAGCAGGAGAAAATAGGAAGAGTCAAGGTATAGTCCTATGAAAGTCACAAAAATTTGAGCAGTGGCACTCCATAGATGTTTGGAAATGGCAATAAATACTAGGGGGAGGGCCATATGCATGGAGTGGTAGGAACCAGCCCTGTTCATCTCCTGGTCTTCCCTGCACATGTGTTCTTACACAACCTTTAAGTGATAGACAGGAGCTGTAGGACTCCGAAGATCTGCTTGGTTGTGAAGTTACTTTTCAGGTGAGATCTTCTTATTTTGCACAAAGGAACACTTTGGGACTTCAGGGCTAGTGGGTACTCACCAGCTAGGTAAACATGTGAGAGAATCATTGTTCTTGATGAATTTTGTAAATAGCCACTGACCCACTGGCTTAAGGGAAAGGGAAAATGAATGATTGGTGACTTAAAAAGCATGCAAACATGAGGCTACACTAATAGCAGGTGGGTAGCAAGTGGCCTAGTCTTAGTTCCTCCTTTCAAGGCCCTTTTCCCTTCTCTTTCCCACCCTTTCCAATCTTCTGCCAGAACTCAAGGTTTGAGGCAGTGGTCAAGCTCCATGGCGTAAGAATTGGTGTTCCTCATGATGCTTTCCGCCAGCATGATAGGCTTGGGGTTTCTTCCAGCAAAGCAAGAGAGCCAGGTGCAGATCAACATGGCTGCAGCTGCTCCACCTCCAGCACAGTAATAGGCCCAGCCAAGCCGACAGGTACCTGTAGATATAGGGACAGAGACATGAGTCTTGGGTTGTCTTCTCATATATTCTCCTTGGAGTGTTAGGGTTAATGTGAGAATACGAAACAATGAGTGCAACTGGGCTTCCTGTGTCCTCCTTTCCTCTTTTGCTGATGGCTGGTATTTGCTTTAGCAAGAAGTTATAGAATTTTATTCTGTTACAGTAGGAACCTGGGGGTGGTGTGGGTGGTAGCGGTGGTGGTGCCATTAATGAAACTGATGACAAGAACAACTTGATCAAGTGTCAAGAACTATGCTAAACTCCTTAGACATACATCTCATTGATGATTACAGTAACTATATGAGATATGCACTCTTATTAGCCCCATTTTATGTAAGATGAGGTAACTGAGGCACAGGTTAAGTTAATTGTGAAAAATCACACAGCTAGACAGCAATAGAGTCAGGATAGAAACCCTGGCTAATCTTAACTCTAAAGCTCTACCTTTCTTCACCACACAGATGTACTGCAGTGCATGGACTATTTCCAAAGAACCGTATTTTGCATCATCAGGAGATTTGACAGGCACAAAACAAATAAAAATCCCTTGCCTCTTGCTACATGCCTTTATCTTAACCTACCCTTTCAGTATCCAGGGAAGAAATATGCATTGGAATCAAGGCTAAGCTTGTAAGGCAGTAGTTTAAATTTTAAGGGTAATAGGAAAGGTCACCTGCTCAAAAACATCCACTCCACCACCTGCCTTTCTATCAGAGGTAGATTCTGTCCTTTGTAGTATTTATGTTTTCTCGGAGAATTTTCCCTCAGAAAATGTCAATGCCCAAAGAAAGGAGAGCTATTAATTTATAAGGGAGCAGAGTAACAACTAATTGTTCAAATCAAGTGCCTAAGCAAACAAGACCCCAGAAATTGGAGTAGATGCCAGTGATAGAAAATTGTAGAGGGGCCCCAAGAAAAGAGGTAGGCAGTGACCTTCACCTACCTCACAGTCTTGCAGAAAGCTAGTCCTGACTATAGTCAGTCAGTTGGAGATCCCAAGACTGGTCCTCTTGACAATTTACTTTTTAATAACCAGTTGTTTCAGTTCACATGGTGCTCGGTGAACCTTAATTTTCCTTCTTTTAATTGACTATTTGGCATGTCATATAAAGAGTATAAGATGGCCCCAGGTTAGGCTGCTTTGCTCCTCCATTCAGGCCAACCTAATTTATCCCAAATTTCTCACCTCAGAAATAGTGTTTCTACCACCACCAAATTATTATTCATATTGTCTCTCCTGCCAAAAACAGCTTCTTTCCTCTTATTCACCAACTCATATCTTCCTCAGAACACTATCCAGGACTTCCAGGAAGCTTTTCCAGATTAACCCTAGTGGGCTCAAGTCACCTCAACCAAGTAGCCCTCCAGGAGTTTGTTTATACATCCCTTACATGGGTGTACCTGTTGGACAAAATGTTGGGAGGAAAATTTGCATATCAAATATTTTTCATCTGCCCTGTACCCCCTTCCAGACTGTTGGCTCAACAGTGCAGATGTATTTGTTTCTTTCTTGATAATACTTCCCATGGTCTATAAACAGTGGATGCTCACTATGCATGTTTTAGCCTAACAATACTCCAAATACGGGTACACTTGTATTTTTAATCCTCAACATACAAATCTATGTCTTTGATTTTTATTAAAGTTACAAAACCAGCAGTAGTATTATTCTATTTGTTTCTGGAATGTGCTACAATCCTTCCCACCATAAGGCCTATGCATATTCTGTTGCCTAAAATGCTTACTGCATACACACATGTACACAAATACTTCCTACTACTCTCTTTGCCTAGTCAATGTTCAGTCATTCTTCAAAGCTCAGCCCAATCATTAATTCCTTAGCAAAGCCTTCCCTGACCTCCTTAAGTCAAATTCCTTCCTCAAAGGCCCTTATTAGTACTGTGTATATTTCCTTCTGTACTTGAATGAATGAGTGAATCCCTTATCGCCTGCCATGACAAATGTCAAACTTTAGTTCTTCAGCAGAGATAGTACTTTACCAATAGATGGATGCAGTCATATAACTCCTTGCAATCCCATGGCCCCACACAAAATTATACTGAGAGCCAGACTACTGTAGATATGGAAACAATGCAATCCTTAGAGTGAATTTGAACAAGAACCCTTTTAGAGAAAATAATTCAATTATCTACAAAGTGGCCTCAACATGAATAATAATGGTGGGACTCTGAAGAGTAAACTGAAAAATACCATATTGAAGCAAGCAGCCAATAAATCTCTATCCTCCTCCCACCTTGTCACACCTCCTCTTAGACATACACACATACTTCCTCACTCACTAAAAGTAGGAGGCTTTATATAATGCTGTGGTTTTCACAAAGTGAAAACTCTAGAGATGGGCAAACCTTCAACTTTTGCCATCCTTAGGAGGAAGACTGAAGATTTTATTGTACCCAGTTCACAGACAGGAATCTGAGGCTTAGTTGATAGCCCTAGGAACTCTCTCAGAATCAGAGAGGTAGAGGCAGGGATCCAGACCAAGTCTCTTTACTCTCAATCTGGTACTCTGTCCTCTCTACTGGTTTCCTCATCCTCCCAAAAGGCATTTTTTCCCCCTTACAGGACACTTGACCTATAAACCCAAAAGAGGGGGCTCCTAAGTTAATTTGTAATAAATTCACCTGAGCTTCTCCCATAGCCCCTCTAACCAAAATCTGTGCTCACATGGTAGAGTAGACAGAACCACAGTCAGGCAACTTCCTCCTCTCTGGCATGCTCCCAATCTAGTCCAGGGAAGGCATCAGAAGTCTCATTCTGTTTCTTCAGTTGCTTGTCAGGTCATCCCCCCATTAGAGTAGCAGGGATATTTTTATTAGATACATGAACCCTGGGACCAGGGAAAGACTTGTTTCTGTAAATGAAGGGAATAAATGCATAGCATGCCATTACCCCAAAGCTCTAGGCAGGAAGAAAGCTGACGGAGTGGGCAGCTCCAGAGTGAAGAACTGGCTAGAAGGACTTCAATAAACCTTATTGAAGTCATGTCAGAACCAGGTATCACAGGGCTAGGAGCCAGCACCAAAGTGCTCCCATGGCCACACCAATGCAATCAGAGTTTTCGCTCTCAGAGACTCTTATTAGACCACTGAACAGCACCTAAGCTCCCAGCTACGGCCACACAGGGAGCCAAGGAGTAATAGAGGAAAAATATCTTCTATCCAACCCTTTCCCCACAACCCTACCTGTTATTTGCTTAAGGGAATAGAGAGGTTATATCAGTGACACTGCAAAAGGGGAGAAAAAAACAAACCTTTCAAGAACTACATCTTCAAGTTGAGAGCTGCTGTCAGTATTCACCTACTCCACAGAAAGCTTGGACACTGGTCCGATGGCCTACAGACAAATTTGTGTTTTCTATGGAAGGGTGCAATAGGGAGAAGTAATAATGAGATACCACCCTTTACCTCCAATCACCTTTTAGTGAAGTCCCATGGACCATCACCAATCTGTAAATTCTACTCCCTAAAGCACTGTTGATTCTTCTATTCATCTAATAAATATTTATTAAGTACCTACCATGTGCCACACATTTTGAATACACCATCCCATTTGATTCTTACAACAGCCATGATTATTTTCATTAACAGCTGAGAAAACAGAGTCTCAGAAAGATAAGTTACTCTGTCAACTTAGAAGTGTCAGAATTCATATGTGAGTGCCAAGACTGAAAGTCCATGGTCATCTATTTCAACCATACCAGGAGAGTGGAGCCAAGGATACAAGTTACTATGGTCAAAGACTTATGAGAAACTATGTCTTCAACCAATCACTTCAGCTTTCTGGGTCTCTGTTTCCTTTTCTTTAAGTGAAGGGAATTTTGCTGGACAGATTTTTTTTTAAGATTTTATTTATTTACTTGAGAGAGAGCAAGAAAGGGAGAGTGAGAGAGAGACAGAACACAGAGGGAGAGGGAGAAGCAGACTCCACATTGAGCAGGGAGCCCAACACAGGGCTAGATCCCAGGACCCTGAGATCACGACCCGAGCCAAAGGCAGATGCTTAACTGACTGAGCCAACCAGGTGCCCCGTCACTAGACAGATTTTTAAAAGCCCCTTCCAACTCAAAATTTCCATTCTACTATGAACATGATAAATGCTTTAAGAGACATATGATGGAAATACTACAAGAACATCTAGGAAAAGAATTATTTGTATCTGGGAGAATTCATGCTCAGGTAGTGTTTTATAGAGAAAATAGCATTTCAATTTTACTTAACAGTGGGAAGTGGACATTCTAGGCAGTCGGAGTGGTTGGTGTGAGCAAAGTTATGTAAGTGAGAAAGCTGACCACAGGTTTCAGAAAAAGTACTCCATTCAGAGTTGCTTCAGAAAAGGAGCTGTAGTTGGCAAATAATAAATTGAACATAGACCAGGAGGACCCATGAAATCTGGCATCTTTCCCACAAGCAATGGGGAACAATAGAAATTTTCTGACCAGAGCATGACATGATAGAACAAGGTTTCTCAGCCTTGGCACTGTAGATACTTTGGGCCAAAAAAAATCTTTGTTGAATGGTGGGGAGGCGAGGAGGAGTGGGAGGGCTGTCTCGTGCATTGTAGCACCCTGGCCTCTACCTACTAGATGTCTGCACCTTATCTCTCCCCGCTGAGTTGTGGTAACTGAAAATACAAAAAGACATTGTCAAGTATCCCTGGGAGTGGGGGTGGAGTGGATTGCTTCCCATTAAGAATGGCTGAGTTAGAGGTATAGTTTGGGAAGATTAACCTAAAATCTCTGTATAAAAGGGACTAGAGGCAGTTGTATATTGTAGGAAGAGACCAGTTAACCAGAGGACAGGGACACTGGTACACACCCAACAATACATAAAATAGCCTCCCACAACAAAAAATGATCTGGCCAAAAATGTTAGTATTTTTGAGGTTAAGCAACCGTCATCTAGGCAAACACCAGATATTTACACTTTGAATTACCTCCAAAATGAATCTTGATAGCTGAACAATTATGCCAACAGAATGGAATCTTTTTCCTTAAGAACAGCTGTGCATGGTTTCCTATTGACCTGGGAAGCTGACTGGAACTGGGGCATGGTCAGCTTTGAGCCTTCTAGTATGCTAGCCCAGGGATGCTGGGGAAGGTCAAGGAGAGAGATCTCACAAGGTATTCAGGAGGAAGCACTGATTCCCTGCAAGTCAGGAGACAGGAGTCTTTGAAGAAATGTTTTAACTCCACAGGACTTCAGCTCTCTCATCCTTAAAATTGAAGAAAGTAGTTAAGAACCTGTCTAGAGACAGAGCAATAAAGACCAGATGAGTTCTTGAGGTTCCTTTCAAAAATAACCAGGTTCACTGCTGCCTCACCTTTCAGACTGACTGCACCAGTTCTGAGCCTCCATGCTAGAATTGTTCTCGTGTCCTCAGAAAACAGTGCAGTGAGCTGACATCACAGCTGGGGATTGTGTCTACATACATGCATAGGTATCTGTGAAGAGAAAGATTGGGTAGTAGGATAGAGGGAGAAAAGAGGTCCTAACTGCAAATTAGCTTTACGCAAAAGTTTCTAGAGGAGCCCTAAGAGAAGCCTGTTCCTTTTTGTGCTCTTCTGTATAATTTCTAACACTCTATCTGTGAGTCATTCTGTTCCAGTGTTGAATTTGCTGTGACAAGATCCCTCATAAAAGTTATTAAATCATCACTCAGCAGTGGGCATGACATTTAAATCAAGACACGTTGCTTTTATTCCAAGTTGCAAATCAAATTGGTTTGGAGTTTGACTCTATTTTCTTTGATTCAGCATTAAGTTACATTATTACATCTCTGCTGTTTAGAGAACAAATTGTCACTGGCTGCTACTTAAACTGATCCCCCTCCATAGAGCCCCAGTCCTATGTCCTTAGGGACATGGTGTCTGGCCAACTATAAATGGATCATTATGAACTACTGGGAGGAGTAAGCCACAGGCTGATGCTTTTGGTAGGGTCTAGTATTGGTGGGGGCATCAGGATTGGGAATCAGAGTAGGAAAGAGTCTAACAGAGAGGGTCTCTTTGCAGAGGGCATGCTCAGAATGCCACCTTAGAAGCCAACAACGCTAGAGAACTAATCTAAAGAAAGGAGTCCTGCTTGGATAAAGAGGGAAAAGGCATAAAGAGAGTAAACCCACTTTGGAAGACAGTTTGATAATTTCTTATAAGACTAAAGATACTTCTACCATTATGATCCAGCAATCATGCTTTTTAGTATTTCCCAAAGGAGCTGAAAACTTACATCCACACAAAAACCTGCACAACGATGTTTATAGCAACTTTATTCATAATTGCCAAAACTTGGAATCAACCAAGATATCCTTCAATAGGTGAATGGATAAATTAACTATGGTACAACCAGACAATGGAATTATTAAACACTAAAAAGAAGTGAGCTATCAAGCCACGAAAAACATGGAGGAAACTTAAATATATATTACTAAGTGAAAAGCCAATCTGAAAAGGCTACATATTATAGGATTCCAACTGTATGACATCTGAAAAAGGAAAACAACTATGGAGATGGTAAAAGGATCAATGGTTGCCATGAGTTGGTAGATTTGGGGAGGGATGAATAAGCAGGGCATGGAGGGTTGATAGAGCAGTGAAAATACTCTGCATAATAGTCTAATGGTGGATACATGTCAATATATATTTGTGCAAATGTATAGAAGGTACCACACCAAGAGTGAACCATAATGTAAACTATGAACTTTAGGTGACTATGGTATGTCAATATAGGTTCATCAATTGCAACAAGTGTACCATACTCTGGTGGAGGATGTTGATAATGGGAGAGGCTATGCAAGTGTGGGGGCAGGGGGCATATGGGAAATCTCTGCACCTTCCCCTCAATTTTGCTATGAATCTTAAATTGCTTTGTTAAAGTCTTCATTTAAAAAGAGTGAGTTAAGTCTGTCTTTTAGGTTTCTCAAGTCTTCCCTTTTAGAAAATCATCTGATGAAAATCTAAGCCCCTCAAAGTTTGGAGGAAGAGACAAGGGAGCAAGGACATAGCAAGTACATAATGACCACTAACACTTCCAACATTGACTAGCGTTAGATGAAATGGAACTTTCAGATATATGAAGTTTTGATTTGACACAAATTTTTGCAAAAGTCTAGTTCTGAGAGCTACTACTCCAGGAAAAGTTCTGCTTGTGACCCAGGATCAGAGGTAAGGAGCCCTGGATTTGTGGTAAGAAAGAGGCTGATGGAGGGGTTAAGAACTGTGAAGTAGCTTGGAGCTGTGGGGTAGAGCAAGAAGGGATAAAGCTGTTTAACAATGTAAACAGCTCTAGAGTGTGGACTGGGGACTTTATTCCTATACAAAGATGACATCCAAATTCTAGGAACTCATGGAGTCAGGATTTTGGGAGGTGGTTCAGGTAGAATGCGAAGAGAGCAATATCGACTTCTGTTTTATCATCTAATATACTCCAATAACCAGGGAACTTGAGAGACATTGCTCTAGCCTTATAGGCAAAATAAAGGAAAAAGTGACCCCAAGGATAGAGGAGGACCTGCAATGGGAACCAGCATATTGCCCTCAACCTCACCTTCCAGAGGAGACAGAACAGATATGCGGAGATGTCTGTCTAGGAGCCACCTGGAGGGCCTTCACAGCCTTCATCATATCAAAGCAGTCTGCCTGCACTGGCCCTGAGAGCAATCACCTCAGCTACAGAGAGATGCCTAAGATTCCTTCGGAATTCTATGGAGGGAAAGGGGGAAGAACTAGAGAGAGATCAAAGAAAAGAAAGAGTCTAAAGGATAGTCAATGGGGTAGGTGGAAGAGGAAGAAAAGAAAGGCAGGGGGAGTTTGTTTAAAAAACATTAGTGTAAGATTAGAACACTAGAGAACCTGGTACATAGGGAATGAGTGGACAGGCTGAGCTCTGCAACAGACCACTTCCTAATAAAGGTGGTGTTTTTCCAGAGCAGACCCAGCTCAGGAAAATTAGCTACTCCTCCGATCAGTGTAGCACCATCTGAGCTTATGAAACCAGGGCTGCAACCCACCTCCCAAACTGCTGTTTGGTGTGTGTGGTGGTGGGGGCGGGGAAGGATAGGGTTGCTATCTGCTTATTCAACATATTTTTGCCATGGGGACTTGCATTTTGTGTTAAACAGGCAGCAAGGGTTTGGAAGAAGCTGGTGGTCCCATCTGTTCAGAGAGATACTGCTAACTATAGGGTCTCCATAGGTAGCAGCATAAAAATATTTTCAATGCAGCTAAGCTAAATGAGGAGAGAACTTTCTCTGCTAGGTTCAGCACAGATGAATAATTATAAAAAATAAAGCAAAGCCAATGAATTCAAGGGAATTGCCAAACACCCTATCCATCCCTCACCCCACTATAGCTCCCAGTAAAAAGATAGCCAACACCCTGAGGACACCTTTCTTCTCACTCTCCAGGCAGGGCATGAGTTTCAACAGAAACCCAGACTGGAGGCCCAGAACCTATTGAATATTCCAGAAGCCTGTTAGGCTCCCTTGCCAGAGTTTGAAAAGGCAAAACAAAAAGTCCTTTGAAAACTTCAATAATTCAGGTAAACATGTTTTTTTAGTAGCCACTATTTCTAGTGTTAGAAAGTCAAGGTAGCACTTAGTGAAAAGTCAAATCTTCATGGTGACAGAGATGCCTTGGTATGGTTGATTTTTTTTCTTACACTTCTGCTGAAAAAACTGAGTCCTTCCATTGAAATCTTCAACGGCACTGTTAAACATTTGCTTCTGACCCATCCTTGTATGTTGCCAACCAGTCTTTCCTATTTATGTTATTTCCTGCATAACTATCCTGAGTTTTAGCTACTCTGATCATCTTTTTCTTCAATGGGGGATAAAGAGGAGGAATTAAGTCTCAGGTCAACTTAAATTGTGCTTCTGGGTCTTTCTCAGGATTGGCCCCCACCTACCCCTGAATAAACTTTCATGTCCCTCCGTATTGTTCTTTCCATAGTCCATCAAACTACACTTGAAGCAGCATTTCAGAAGAGCTTTGGAAATTGTTATAGACTGAATGTTTGCATCCCCCAAAACTCATATGTTAAATCCTAACACCCAATGTGATGGTATTTGGAGGTTGAGACTTTGGGAGGTGATTAGGTGATGAGGACGGAGACTTAATAAATGGGATTAGTGCCCTTATAAAAGAGGCCCCAGTGAGGTCCCTCACCCCTTTTTGCCATGTGAGGACACAGCAAGAAGCTTGCCACATATGAATCAGGAAGAAAGAATTCACCAGACACTAAATCTGCTGGCACCCTGATCTTGGACTTCTTAGCCTCCAGAATTGTGAGAAAAATATTTCTGTTGTTTATAAGCCATCCAGTCTTTGGCATCTCTCACAGCAGTCCAAATGGACTAAAATAGGTACTCTTCCCAAAGTACTAGTCAAAAACCAAGTACTGGACCTGCTTGACTCAACATGAGCTCTATAAGATACTTGGCCTCTAAGAAATTGGCCCCTCTCCTCTAGCATCTGCTCAGTAGATTTCTGATTGCATCCACTTGAACTTTTTCAGCTAATAAAGTCACTGTGGTAAGCTCTTTAAATATGTTGTTCTTGCATAGGTAAGATCAACAAACTAGATTGAGTGAAAGGGAGCCAGAGACAGAAGTGGAACAAGTAAACAGACTGTTAGTGTGATAAGTGCTATGACATAGAGCGATACAATGATATAGATGAGGGGCATCAAGTGCAGTTCAAAGAGGGGCAGGGAGTTTTCAAGAAAAAAGTAGGGAGTTACCTAGCTGAGGAAGGGGAGCAGGGTGTTCCTAACTATAGGAAGAACACATGCAAGGTTGCAAAGGTTTGGAAGAACATGGTATTTCAGGGTGGCTGGGCAGGAGGAGGAGCTTGAGTGTTGATGGAAGTGATGGCCAAGGTCCCTATAGGCCATGCTTAAGGAGTCTTTATCCTGCAGGCAATGGGGAATTATTGTTAAAGAATGGGAATGACATCAGATTTGCATTTTCGAAATATCACTGTAGCCACAGAATGTGAGAGAGATCAAAAGAGTGGTGTGTAGTATCTTCACAAATATGGAGAGAGTCACGGATTGTTTTCTATAATACAGATGCAAATTGATACTAAGAGAAAGAAGATAAGTTCTAGAGTTCTCACGTGCCTTAGCAGTATTTATTCCTTCTAATGATTGATATCATTATGGGTTGGGATTGATATTATTACGGTTGTATTTGATATATATATATATATATATATATGTATGTATGTATATACAGAGACATATATAAAATGTCTCATCAAAGCTTCTTGAAGACTATGTTCTTGAATTCTTAAAATTATGTACGGTGTCTCATTCAGGATCTCATATGCTTACTGAGTGACTGTTATATACTTTTCTTTCTGACTGGACTAAGTGACTTTACTGGGGAAAGCCAGGATTACAATGGATTTCAGAGCTGGCAAAGGTGGGCACAACATTGACAAAGTACCAGTTGTACTGCATCTACCACTTGGCTCGTCCTTTCTTCTTCCGTTTCTCCTGTTTAGCCACCTTGGGAGTCTGCCCTCTTACTTTCCCAGCACAGGCCAGGGAACCAGAGACTTTACTTCCAAGCATGCAGCCGGCTACCTTCGGGGTGATCACTGACCCAGGGTAGCCTCATCCTCAAGGGGGTGTGCCTGCCAGGATCCAGACTTGATCTTCTGGAGCGATGTCCTCTAGCAAGACTGAACGGCAGTCACTGCAGCCTCTACCACAAAGATGGAGTCCAGAAAGAGGAAGGAGCAATGGCGCACATGGCCTTACCACCTGCAGCATGCCACATCACTGCTCTACTGTTACATACTTTTGACAGAATCTTCAAATACTTACGAATGTAGAATGCCAGACCGGGAAAGCTGACAAAGCTCAGGACTCAGGAGCACATGCACCCTCATTCCAGCCATTGACTTAGCCCCATACCTGCAAGGCCAGGTTTGAACATCAGCTATTTCTATCCATGCTCCATTGGCCAATAGGTACAGACCCTACATCTCTCCTTGGGCCCGGTATATCTGGGTAACAACCAATGCCACAAATAATACCACCCAATATGTGTATAGCACTTTACAATTTACCAGGCACTTTTTCTATTCATTATTTCATTTAATCCTCTTGTATTTGTTTTATTCATTCGTCAGGTCCCAGCTAGAGGCAGATATGTCATTATAGAGAAAGCCATTGAGCAAACAGATAAGTATTTGATCAAGTTTGCCACATAGCCAGAGAGTAGAGACTGGGCCAAGCCTATGTGTTCTCAGGAAGTCATGTGGTGCACGAACAAGGTCCTGGATGAGGATGACAGAGAATGGTGTTTGCTACCATGAACTGCCATTTACGAACTGAACCTGTGGCCAAGTCATTTAACATTTCTGAGTTTCAGCTCTCCCATGGGCACAATGGAGGTGACACCACAGAGCAGCTGTGAAGGTCAAATGATATGATAACATATAAAGCATTCAGCACAGCACCTAGAGTGATCCATACTTCTGGGCCCCTTCTCCTCTTAGCTAAACACTTTTCAACTAGTCCACTTGTTGCCACAAATGTCTGGAGAAAGCTTTAACATACATATTTCTAGGCCCTGCTCCAAATCTATAGAATTATATCTCTGGGGAGAGGGCCCAGATGATTGCAATGCACAGTGCAGTGGGGAGCCACCTGTATAATACCATATCATTAGCTCAAACTGGTCCAACTTTTAGAGGAAAAGTCAAACTTGAATTAAGAACCTACGGTTGGGGGGCGCCTGGGTGGCACAGCGGTTAAGCGTCTGCCTTCGGCTCAGGGCGTGATCCCGGCGTTATGGGATCGAGCCCCACATCAGGCTCCTCCGCTATGAGCCTGCTTCTTCCTCTCCCACTCCCCCTGCTTGTGTTCCCTCTCTCACTGGCTGTCTCTGTCTCTGTCGAATAAATAAATAAAAATCTTTAAAAAAAAAAAAAAAGAACCTACGGTTGGGGGGGAGCACCTCGGTGGCTCAGTCGGTTCAGTGCCCAGCTGTTGGTTTCAGCTCAGGTCTCATCTCAGGGTCCTGAGATCCAACCCACATCACGGAGTCTGCTTAGGACTCTCTGTCCCTCTGCCCCTGCCTTCTATGCGCTCTCTCTTTCTCTTTCTCTCAAATAAAATAAATCTTAAAAAAAAAGAACATACAGTGTGCTTGATGCAATGCTACAGGCTTTCTCTTGAAAGATACATTTGTATGCAATTTCTCCCAATTCACCTGGGAGGGACTTGGTAAAGATGGTTTGAAAAAGTCATGCAACACAGCAGACGGACATATATGTCCACCCCTAATATGTAACTCTAACTTTGCCAGAGAACTGCCCCGAGGACATAAAAGAACTGTTTCCGGTTTTCCCTCTGGTTCCTGCTTTTGAAATCTATTTCAGTTATTAAGTAACCTGGGTCAGTCTAACCTGTAAGAATAACAATAAAAATAATGGCAGTTCTTGTTGACATTTATCGAGTTCAGGCCCTGTACTAAGTTTTAGGTACGTCACTTTATTCCATCCTCACAAGGTCCCGTGAAATGGGCACTACGGTACTAACATCCCTATTTAAAAAACTGGTTTCTGTTTTTAAACAAAAGGCTTAGAATACTGAATCATTCCTGAGTAGCCAGGGAAAGACACTCACTAAAAGTGAGGGGATCAAAGAAGACTGTTATTGAGGTTTATAGAAGGAAATTTTAGTGGAGGAAACGGAAGCAAGGAGAAGAAACATGAATCAGATTCTTTGACCTGAGGACCAGAGGGGGGGACTGAGAAAGCAGCCCAGAACAGAATGCATTCACCTGACTTTACCGCCACCTCGTGGTGGTCTGATGGACCGACACCGAGTTCACAATTCTGCATTCACTGTTTCAGTCAGGGAGCCTGCGAGACTCTCTACAAGGCGCTAAGTGGGGAAGTAAGGCCAAGTGAAACAGAGACCCTGCCCTTTGAGGTCTTTTCCTAAGTCCTCTGGAGTCACCAGACTTGAAGTTACCTTAGGGTTCAACTATTCCGGGAGTAAATACCCTTTTATCATGCAGGCTATTTTCAGGAAAGGCAGAAATGTTTTCGTAAAGCACATTTACGTGCACTTTGTCATTTCATGGGTAAAACAATCCCTAAAGGTAGATAAAATCATCCTCACTGTAGTTGGCGGGAGCTAGGTTTAAAGAAGTGAAATGTATATGAGAAATCTAAAAAAGCCAAAGTGGTCCAAAACAGAATAAAATGGTGATTACCAGGGGCTGGTGGGGGGTCGGGAGATAGGACAGATGTTGTTTAAAGGTACAAGCTTGCAACAAGTAGTCAATAAGCCCTAGGGGTCTAATGCATGGTATAGTGAGTATAGACAATAACACTGTATTATAATCGTCAAACTTGGTAAGAGACTAGAACTTAATTATTCCAACCACTACAAAGAAATAATGATGTAATATGATAGAGGTGCTACTTGTCACTACAATGGCAATCGTATTACAATATAGAAATGTATCATTTTAACATGTTGGACACCTTCAATTTACACAATGTTAGAGGTCAAATATATCTCAGTAAAAAGCACAAAAATATAAGGAGCTGAAATGACTTGGCTAAGGTCACACAGTAAGATGGCAACAGCGCCACCTTGCAATTTGTTCATTCCACTCAGCGCAACATTCAGAGAGCGCCAAGCGTGTGCCAGGCACCAGGGATATGCTGTTGAATTATGCTGCTCCCTGACTCACTGTTTCCCTCCTGCCTGTTCCAGCTTAGCCCAGCTTCTCTGGATGGAAACCTTTTTTTGTGAGCCAGGAGGAAACTGAAAAGCTTTAAGCAACACCTGAGCCATGAGTTTTCCAGAAGGACAGGCTCCCCAGGGCATTCTAGCTCTTGCTGCCCAGTGAGTGGGTTGCTTTCCCCAATCCCCTGGGTCAATCCCTGGCCCTCACTCCCATGGGTGAGTGATATAAAAGGCTCCTCTCCTCTAGGACGGCTGCCTTAAGTAGACTGGTTTATCCTTCTGAGTTTTTAAAAAAATTTATATATTTACTTGAGAGAGAGTGAGTGAGAGAGATTGCACATGAGCAGGACAGGGAGGTGCAGAGGAAGAGGGAAAAGCAGACTCCCCGCGGAGCAGGGAGCCGATGACGCTGGGCTCGACCCCGGGACTCTGGGATAATGACCTGAGCCGAAGGCAGACACTTAACCAACTGAGCCACACAGGCGCCCTAACCTTCTGGTTTTTTAAGACCACAATAGATAAATATGAAATTTGATCAAAGGCTTCACCACAAAGGTAGGTCACAGCAGGGATCTAGGTGGGTGTCTGCAGCCTTCGGTTGCTCATCAGTCTATTTCAACACTCTGTCTACAAAAACAGGGAAACCAAGGCTCAGGGTAGGGAAGTGACATGCTGAAGCAAATTTCGGAAAATTAAAACACAGCTGTCCTGATCCCCAGGCCAGAACTGTTTCTACCACACTCTGCTGCCCCTCTGTGGACATGAGAATGTATGAAGCCGCCTCATTGTGCCCTCCTGAGCACAAGAAAACAGACCCTCTACAACGAAGGAAACTGATAGGGAGGAAAGGTAACAGGAAATGCCTGGAAACTAAACCCATAAAGTCCAAACCCCGAGTCACCATAAAAGGCTTTGAACTGGCAAGAATGAGAGGAAATGATGAGAGAGCAAAGGAAATGGGCCTCTGAGAGAGGAAACACAGAGAGCACACACAAGGCCTTTGGGTAGCCTCTGTTGCAGGCCTTTGTCAAGAGGAGTGGGTCTCTCCCTCCCTCCCAGAAGCCAAGCCTGGGGCATCCTCTGTAAGGAGGCTCTTGAGAACTGGGCCGACTACCTACTAACACAAGTTACATTTAGTGCAGCCTATTGTGCTAAATGCTTTGTACGCATGTATTACTTGACTTAATCTTCTCAATAACCTTATGGGGAAAACTATTTTTATCAATCCCCACAGTGAGGTTAAATAGCATGCCCCAAAATGCACAGCCAGTAAGTGGCAGGGCTCAGATTTGAAAGCAGGGCTTTCTACTATTGACCTGTGTTTTTAAGCCATCTTGTGTTAAATAATGTCTCGTTGCTGTAGTGTGTCCTTTTTCTGAAAACTACTGAAAAGTACTGGGAACATTTCCATTTCAACAATTGGTATGATGATGATGATGATGATGATGATGATGATGATGATACTGGCCAACAACTGTTGACTGGTAACTGTATACCAAACACTGTACTAGGTGTTTTGCATGTGTGATCTCATTTAACCCTTACGATGACCCCAGGAGGTAGCAATAAGCTCCCACATGCTGAGAAACTGGCCCAAGGTCACAGAGCTAAGGATGCAGCTGTGCTAAAGCCCGCTCTTACCACTAGGCAACCTGCCCTTGGGTTTCTTCCCTGCCTCCCACTGATGCTGATGCCAATTAGAGGCTTGATGAAGGACAAGTAGGAGGTGGAGTGAAATGCATTAATTTAATGTTGGGCTGAGGATTCATTTGTGTGGGATCAAGTTGTTGAAATTTCTATTTGATGGCCAGATTTAATTAACAACCATCAAAACACCTTTCTCAGCTTTAATCTTTCATTTATTTAATCAAATTAATGTGTGGGAAAGTTTAACAGGGCTGTTGCTAAGAGCCTTTGTCTGACTTTCCCCTTCTTACCGAATGAATGATTCATTCAACAAACAGGTATGGGACTGCCATTGAGAGGCACCTACAATATGCCTGAGAGTCAGGAAGCTAGTCCCAAATCCCTTGTTGTGGGCCTTGAAAGCCCTGCTTTCAAAGGCCCCTACCCCTACTGGGTCTCACTAACTGTAAATAAGCCACTGATTAACCTGCAAGGTCCCTCGCATTGTAGGTCTCAGTGTAAGCTCCTGATTAGTGTTTGGGGTTTTTTACTGCTTTAAATATTTGATTGTTAATTTCTTATTTATTTTTCATTGAGATATAATTGACATATAACATTATATTCATTTCAGGTATACAACATAATGATTCAATATTTGCATGTATTGTGAAAGAATCATCACAATAAGTCTAGTTAACACCCATCACCATACATAGTTATAATATTTTTCTTATGATAACTTTTAAAATCTACTCTTAGCAACTTTCAAATACACAATACAGTATTATTAACTATAGTCACCATGCTGTACATTATATCCCCAAGACTTACTAATTTTATAATTGGAAATTTGAACCTTTTGAGCCCCTTCACCCATTTCACCCACCCCCACCCCCACCTCTGGCAATAACCAATCAGTACTCTGTATCCGTGACTTTGGTTGGTTGGTTGGTTGGTTGGTTGGTTTGGTTGGCTTTATAGATCATACAGTATTTGTCTTTATCTGACTATTTCACAGAGCAGAATGCCCTCAAGGTCCATCCATGTTGTTGCAAATATCAAGATTTCCTTCTGTTTTTTATTCTTGAATAATATTCCATTGTATACATATTCCACATTTTCTTTATCCATTCATCCATTAATGGATACATAGTTTGCTTCCATATCTTGGTTACTGTAAATAATGCTTCAATGTATCTTTCTGAGATAGTGTTTTCATTGCCTTCAGATAAATAGCAAGAAATGAAATTCCTGGATCATGTGGTAGTGCTAGTTTTTCATTTTTTGAGGGACTTCCACACTGTTTTCCACAGTGACTGTACCAATTTACACTCCCACCAACAATGCACAAGAGTTGCCTTTTTTCCACATCCTCACCAACACTTGTTATTTTTTGTCTTTGTGATAGTAGCCATTCTAACAAGTGTGAGGTGATATCTCATTGTGATTTTGATTTGCATTTCCCTGGTGATTAGGTTGAAAAGGTTGAAAACCTTTTCATGTACCTGTTGGCCATCTGTCTGTCTTCTTTGAAAAAATGCCTATTTAGATCCTCTGCCCATTTTTTAAATTGGATTGTTGGGGGGGTTGCTATTGAGCTGTGTATGTTCTCTATACACTTTGGAGATTAACCCTTTATCAGATATATGACTTGCATTTATATTTTCCCATTTGGTAGGTTGCCTTTGCATTTTGTTGATGGTTTCCTTTGCTGTGCAGAAGCTTTTTAGTTTTACATAGAGCCACTTGTTTATTTTTGCTTGTGTTGCCTTTGCTTTTTGTGTCAAATCCAAAAAGTGATTGACAAGACCTATGTTTCAAAGGAGCTTACTTTCGTACTTCCCACATTTTCTTCTAGGAATTTTTTAGTTTCAGGTCTTATGTTTAAGTCTTTAATCCATTTTGAGCAAATTTTTATGTATGGTGTAAGATAGTGGTCTAGCTTCATTCCTTTGTATATGATTGTTCAGTTTTCCCAACACCACTTATTGAAGAGAATTTCCTTTTCCCATTGAATATTCTCAGTTCCTTTGTCATAAATTAATTGACATATTTGTGTGGGTTTATTTCTGAGCTCTCTAGTCTGTTCCATTAATCTATGTGTCTGCTTTTATGTCAATACCATACTGTTTTGACTACTATAGACTTGTATTATAGTTCGAAATCAGGAAACATGATACCTCCAGCTTTGTTCTTCTTTCTCAAGACTGTTTTGGCTATTTGGGGGGGTGTCTCTTATGGTTTCATGCAAGTTAATTTCTTCTTTAAATGGCAGAAAAGAAGAAAGGGAATCAATTCCTTAAACTGCTCAACTGATGACTCTGGTGGGTGAGAGCCAGGTAAGGTATGTTTCCAGGGTGTTAGAGCAGACACTGAGGGGGATAAGGACAGCAGGGGACCTGGAAGATAGACCAGGAGACATGAGAGAAAATCCGAGAAACAGGAGACGCAGTGGGAGGAAGGTGGTCATGTAACCGACCAACAGGAATTCACTCCTTGGTGAGTCAAACTGCACTAGGTTGAGTTGTTGCACAAAGTAAATTTTATTTGCAGCAAATAAGGAGGTCACAGGGAATAGCTTCCAAAGCCATGAGTCCCCAAGCAAGGGTGGATGGTTTTCTTTTATTTAGGGTGAGGATGAATATTTAGATAGGGAAGCCTTGTCATTGTATGTAGAGGCAGGCATAAGGTCACAAATGTGCCTTAAGGAACCATGCCTATACATACATTGTATGTTATATAAATGAGGCTAAGGCTCCACCTTAGGTGGAGATCTTAGCATTATAATAAAGGTAGTCATCGGTCATTCTAGAGGTCACTCCATGGTCCTCTGTGCAGACTCCAAGTCAGGGGTTAAGTTAAAACTGGTCTGGATGATCTGGGAGGGCTGGAGGTCTTGTCAGGGTAGTCACTATCACTCAAAGGGCACTTTCACTGTCCATTTGTCTGAGTTAAGAGAGAAGCTGGAAAGAAGAGCTCAAGGAAAAATGTGGGACAAAGGTCTGTGAGTGCAAGCAGGTGGGCAGTAAAGGCAAGGTCTTGGAGTCTAGCTGGTGATAATAAAACTTTTGGGGTGCCAGAGTTTGTGGATTCCTTATACAACTGTGTTTTTGTCTGAAGAGCTATGTCTTCACCAACACCCTCTGATCTTTTATTTCCCTTTCCTGCCCCACCCACTGTCTTTCTTTTAAGAAGACAGACTAAGATAAGTAGTACTATAAGGAGTAGATAACACTAGAAGACCAGAGAGTGGAAGATTGTGTATCATCTTAGAGCATATGAAACAAAAGCTTTTATATATCTTTTGCTTATGATCAAATTTAGCAAGACAATGTAGGTGTCTTTATTAATGCAAGTCAAATCTAGAGGCACATTAGAATTTTCTACACACGTCCATTCCACTTACAACCTCTTCCAGAATCCTGTCAGGTTCAGCTGCCACCTTCTGTTTTTGTACCCTGATTATACTAAAAGATGGATGGGGGACGTAGGCTGAGGGTGGAAGTGAAGGAGACAAGATGCAATACTAGGTACTTTCCACGATGTTTCAGACATTTGTTTCTGAAAACAATAGAGCTAAAGTGTATCTTGAGGAGAAATTCTCAAATGACTCAATACCTACCCTCACCAATGCAGAGGGGAAAAGTCATTGTAGTCACACACAAAACCGTGAATTAGGAGATAAGCTCCATTCACAGTTCTGCCTTTCACTTGCTGTATGACCTTACACAAATCACTTTACCTATCCCTACCTCAGGGTTTCCTCATTATAAAATGGGCATATTACCATCTGCTATCCATGCACTTTTGAAAATCAGTTAGATAATATGCATGAGAACATGTTGCAGATGTGATCCATTGATGGCAGGTAGAGCCCTTACCTTAGAATAAAGTGCTACTGATAACATAGTAGTTTTACAAGGTAGTTTGAAAACAGCTATGTCCCATTAGAAGTATTTAGCTTCTCGAAATTTTCAGTGGGGCTTGTTTGGGTGATAGGCCATTGGATATGAAGGAATTCCCTAGTAGTTTTGTGAATCAAAGAGGATTTTGAAAATCACAGTGAAGCTAAAATAAATGTATTTGGAAACCAGCTGAAATGAAGTCTCCATTCAAGGGTCCTCTTCATTGTACCTTCACATTCTCAAGGCCTTTGCTTTTGTGCATCAATCTCTCTCCACTATAGGATCATTATCATCATGACTCAAGTATTTGACCAATTTAGAGAAAGCCTCTCTTAATCCTTAATACATTCTCCTCCAGCTACTGCTCAGTTTCTCTGCTTTCCCTTGTAGCAAAACTTTTTGAAAGAATTGTTTATACATGCTGCTTTCATTTTCCTCACCTCACAATTTCTCTGCTTTCCCTTGTAGCAAAACTTTTTGAACTTTTGAAAGAATTGTTTATACAGGCTGCTTTCATTTTCCTCACCTCACAATTACTCCAGTATCTATAACTGCAAAACTGCTCCTCTAGGTCACCTTTTCTGGCTGACTCCATTGGTCACTTCTCTATCCTCATCTAGCAACTTGAACCAGTATTAAACACAATTGCCTACACCCTCTTCTTCGATGTACACTCTTTCTCTTGGCTGTTGTGACCCTGCATTCTTACTTTTCTTTATATGTCTCTCTGGCTATTCTTTCTGAGTCTCCTTAGTAGGCTCTTTCTTCTCTGTAGAGGAGCACAGCAGTTAAGAACAGATTCTCAAGCCCTGCTTTCCAATATGGTAGCCCCTAGTCACACTGTGGCTATTACATTTAAATCAATAAAATTAAATAAATTAAATTAAATTAATTAACAAGATTAAATGTTTATTAAATTAAATTAAACATTCAGTCCCATCAACCTAACATTCCAATCGTTCAACAACAGCATGTGGCTAAAGGCTAACACACTGGATAGCAAGACTCAGAACATGGCAAGTCAGTTAGAACCAGGCTTCTAGAATTTGAATCCCAGCTCTGCTGATTTATCGCTGAGTGACCTTAGGCAAGTTACTTAATCTCACAGAAAAAATCCCTGCCTTCATAGAGTTTATGCTCTCTCTACAATGGGAAAATATGGCATGCCTAAAATGTAAAAGGAACATCTATAAACATTGATAGCTCTCCAAGAGATATTGGTAAGTGAAAAATGCAAGGTTCAGAGTGGTATAGTTATATAGCTAGATAGATACATAATATGATCTTGGTTGAACAAAATAAAGATATACTCATATTTTTATATTTATTAAAAATTCTGTAGAGCTACAAAAAAATTTAATGGTCCTTTTGGGGAACGGAGTCGGGGTTAGGAAAAAGACTTTGAGTTTGCATTTTAAACATTTATGTACTGTTTTATCACATACATAAATTACTTTTGATTAAAAATAATAATCTTAAATTTATATGTATATGATTTGGCATTTTTCTCGTTAGTTTGTTATACAACCATTACTGTATAACCGACTAAACCCTGGACATAGTAGCTTAAAACAACATCCATTTTATTATATCTCATGAATCTGTTGGTCACAGTTTGGTCAGGGTTCAGCTGAGAGCTATCTCCACTGCAATTGGCTTTAGCTAGAGTCATTCAGTGGTATTCAGATGGTTTGAATAGAGGACCTAGAACTGATTTACTCACATGTCTGGTGCCTTGGAAGGAATGGTTGGAAGTTTGGACTCAGCTGGGCCTCTCTCTATTTCCAAGCATTCGGGGACTTTCCATTTGGTCCCTCCAGCAGAGTAGTCAAATATTTCATATGATTGCTCAGAGATCCAAGAAACCAACATGGAAATTACAAGTTCTTTAGAGGCTAGATCTAGAATGAGCTTTATGTCACTTATGCCACACTCTATTGGTTAAAGCAGTTATAGGCCAGCCCAGATTTAGGGGATAAGTAGTAGAGATAGACCCAGGCTTTCTACTGGAAGAGCATCAGAGAATTTGTGGCCATCTTTAATCCAATACAGACATAAAGATTGCTGCCTTAATACAAGTTGTATCTTTCATAATTCAGGTTAGGACTAAAAATCATAACTGTGGATGGTTGAGGATAACTTGAATGGAAAACCAGGTAAAGAGGAGCTAAAGACACAAGTGCAACCCCTTCTACTGGAAAATGAAGGAGGCCATTCAGAGTCTCAGAGTACAATTTCTATTTTACTTACTCTCAGAATCACGTTGGCAGACTAATAATGCCTACTTCCATTGTCCTCCACATTCCCTTCATCTCTCTCAAGCAAGTCAGGGTAAGAAGCTTTTTTCCTTGGGTAGGCCTCATGTCTTTCTTGACTCTGTGAAACTTCTTATCCAAAATACAGAGTGCATAGTAGAGTATAGAGCCTACAGCAGAATCAAAGTAATGCCACCGATTGATAGTCTACCCTCCAGCACATTCTGCTTTCCTATATATTAAAGGCCACCATCCACTTTAAGTCAAATGCTGTGCTAGGTACTTTAATATATTTTTTATTATTTCATTGTAACAACAGTGGGATGGGTATTTTTTTAATGGAAAAGATGTATTATTATGATTATTAAATTTTGTTCTTCAAAATACACAAGCAAGAGAGTAGAAAAACTCACTACTGGGTGAAGTGTGAAAATTCTCATTTGGAGAAGATTTTTTGGGACAGGTATTATTATTAGCCCCCATTTTACAGAGAAGGAAGGTGAGACACAAATGTTAAGTGACTTTACCTCCACAACAAATACATAGGTGACAGAGCTTGGATAGCAACTGAGATCTTTGACTCCAAAGCCTATGATCTTTCATTCTACTATGTTGCCTCTCAAGGGAAAAGAAACAAAAGTCTGTATACTGGATACCAAGGGTAGTTTTCTCCTATTTCATTCATCCATCCAAACAATATCTAAGGTGTGCCGAGGGTGCTTCCACACTACCAGGATCTCCAGAGTATTAAAGAAAGGTCTAAAGAGAAAGGCTGTACTTCTAGCATTGGTATTTCCAAACCTTGGTATTCATAACATATCATAAAATATATTTTTTAAATCTATTACATGTTTTGCTGCTGCTCCTGGCATCTCTATATTACAAGGGAACAGCTGCTGATACAGTTGGCACTGTCATGTATGTTTGGGCAGCTGACCAGGAAAGGATCAAGGATGGCACAGATTGTCTCTTCTTTTCAGCATTAACCAGAAAAGCACTAATACAGAGGCCTGTTATTGAAGAATATGGGCAGGAAATGTGGCTCATGGATAAGAGACACTTAGGCAGTTGGAAGAATTTGAAAGAGTGATTCAAAAAAGGAACTGGGAGAACTTGACTCAAGCAGGATTCAGCAATCCCTTCATCTCTAAGGATTCACAGAACAACAGTATTCAGTGCACTGAGGAGAGGGGAGCCAGAGCCCTTGGGAAGACATATGGTGCAGGGGAGAAAGGTAAATAAAGGAGAACGCAATGGAGAAAGAAACAATAAAAAATATTGAGTGAAAAGAGAAATATAATGATTCTGTGGTAAACACAATTGATGGCCATCAACTTAAAACAAAGACCGCCACACACAAAATTGCCCATTTGTGAACTCGCCCCTTGGGGGTGGTGATTAGTGCAGAACACTGCCAAATGACTATGTACAAATCATGTCTGCAATTTTTTACTTTGGCATCTTACATTAATCAAAGTAGCAACTCATTCTGTGAGGCCAATGTTACCTTCATGACAAAACCCAACAAACACATCACAAGGAAGAAATCTATAGACCAATATTTCTGATGAATATAGATACAAAAATCCTCAATAAAATGCTAACAAACCAAAGCAACATATAAAATGGATTATACACCATGGCTAGCTATGGTTTATCCCTGAAATGCAAGGTTGGTTTAACATATGAAGAGCAATCAATAAAATGCATGCGATCATCTCAGTAGTTGAAGAAAAAGTATTTGACAAAACTCATCACCCTTTCATGATGAATACACTTAACACACTAGAAATAGATAAAGAGAACTTTCTCAACCTAATGAAAGCCACGTATAAAAAAAATGGTTAACATCAGTACTTAATGGTGAAAAACTGGATGCCTTACTCCTAAGATCAGGGATAAGATAAAGATGTTTGCTCTCACCAGTTCTATTCAATGTTGTTTTGGAGGTTCTAGCCAGGGCAATGAGATAATGAGGAGAAATAAAAGATATCTAGATTGGAAATGAAGAAGTAAAACTCTCTATTCTCAGATGACATAATCTTGTATATAGAAAATCTTAAGAAATCTACCCAAAAATATCATTAGAATTATTAAAGGAGTTCAGCAAGCTTGCAGGATACAAGGTCAATATAGAAAAATCATTTGTATTTCTATACACTAACAATGAACAATCAAAATATAAAATTAAGAAAACAACTCCATTTATAATAATATCAAAAACAATACAGGGGCCTGGGTGGCTCAGTTTTAAGCATCTGACTCTTGATTTCGGCTCAAGCCATGATCTCATGGGTTGTGGTATCAAGCCCTACACTGGGCTCCGTACTCAGTGGGGAGTCTGCTTGAAGATTCTCTCTGCCCCTCCCCCACTCTCTCTCTCTCTCATAAATATATAAATCTTAAAAAAAAAACAATACTTAGGAATATATTTCACAAAAGAAGTGTGAGACTTGTATACTAAAACCACAAAATATCATTGAAAGAAATTAAAGACGATCTAACTCAGTGGAATGTCATCTTGTGTTCTTGGATTGGAAAACTTAATATTGTGAAAGTAGCAATACTTTCCAAATTTATTTACAGATTCAACACAATCTCTATCAAAATCCCACCTGGTTTTCGTGCAAAAATTGACAAGCTGAACCTAAAATTTACATGGAAATGCAAGAGATCCAGAATAGCCAAAACAGCCTTCATGGCCTTGGGTTTGGCAATATATTCTTAGATATGACACCAAAAACACAAGAAGCAAAGGCAAAATAGACAAAATTGGATTTCATCAAAATGAAATAACTTTGTACTTCAAAGGATATCATCAAGAAAGTGAAATATGACCCACAGAATGGGAAAAAAACTACCTGCAAATCATATATCTGAAAAGGGTCTAGTTTCCAGAATACATAAAGAACTCTTACAACTCAACAACAATAACAAAAAGGGCAAATAACCCAGTTAAAAACAGGTAAAGAATTTGAATAGACATTTCTCCAAGGAAGTTTAAGAGGGATATGTCCAATAAGTAAGTGAAAAGAAGCTCAACATCATTAGTTATCAGAGAAATGCAAATTAAAATCACACAGAGATACCACTTCATACCCACAGGGATGGCTATATAATTTTTAAAAACAAAAAGTAAGTATTGGTGAAGATGTTGGGAAATTGGAACCCTTGCACGTTGCTGGTTGAAATGTAAAATGATGCAGTCACTTTGGAAGACAGCCTGGCAGTTCCTCAAAAGACTTAAACATAGATTCACACTTGACCTAGCAATCCTTCTTCTAGAAATATACACAAGAGAAGTGAAAATATATGTCCATACAAGAATGTGCACACTAATATTCATAGCAGTATTATTCATAATAGCCTGAACGTGGAAAAACCCAAGTATCCATCAACTGGTGAGTAGAGAAACAAAATTTGTTATAGCCATACAATGGAATATTATTCAGCCATGAAAAGCAGAAGTACTGATACATGCTACAAATGGATGAACTTTGAAAACAATATGCTAAGTAAAAGAAGCAGACCTAAAAACCACATATTATTTGATTCCATTTATGTGAAATTTCTAGAATAGCCAAATCTATATTGACAGTGGCTGCTGGGGCCTGGACGCAGGGGGAATGGGGAGTGACTGCTTATGGGTAAGGGGTTTCTTTTGGAATATTCTGGAATTTCATAGTAATGATGATTGCACAACTTTATGAATGTACTGAAAACCACTAATTGTAAACTTTAAAAGGGCAGATTTTATGGTTTGTGAATTGTGTATCAATAAAGTTGTTATTCTAAAAAGGAGAATTATATGTCTAACAACCAAGTAGGAGAAATGTGCTAAATCTTCAATTTTCTCTGTCCTGACTGGCTGGACCAGTGGCCTCCTTCCTTTTTCTTCAGAACCTGCCCCCAAATATTTACTCATTCCTTCACCTATGGCAGAAGGTGCCAGTCAGCTATGCCCTGAGCCAGTAACACTGGACATTCCTGTGTCCACATTTGTCACATCTTCTATATAACCCTTCCTTCATGTTATATTTGTATAGTGAACAACTCCTTTCTGCAAAAATGAGTCAAATGGGACTCAAAAAACAGTCTTGAGGCAACAGAGAGAAAGGGAAATATTGGAGCATAAGCTGTAGGGAATAGGTGGCCTCATTGTTCCAAAATCCTCCCCTATAATTGAGAATACTCAAGGAAACCTAGACATTTCGCCTTTTACTCCCTTCCAGCATAGTATGTTGGGAAAATATTTTGAAGTCTTTCAGTTGGAGACTAATTTATTCCCAGTTCACATTAGTGAACTTAAGCCATTCTCAGTGAGGATGGGCAACCATAGAAGAGTCCAGAGCTACTTCTGTCACCCATTCTAATATTTGACAGTTCTTGCCATTAACATACCAGTAACAATGTAACAATTCCCCATATTTAATCTAGGTTCCTAATGCTTGGTATAAACCAAATTACCTCTTGTTATATCCTTGGTAGAGAGTGAAAAGAGATACCGTTGATTTATAGCTGGAAAACAGTGCCTCGGAAAGAAATAGTAATAGGAACTAGGAGTTTTTTCAGAGAATGACAGATCATCGGTCTTTAACAATTTAAAATCCCCCTGTAGATACGGTTTCCCCATACTGGTCACAGGACTCTGGGTAAAAGTGCATAAAGGATGTAGAGAAATATAATTTAAAAAGAGGAGTTTAAGTCCTTTGTGAGTTAGCAAGGCCAAATGAATCTGGCCAAGCCACCACTTCCCACAAGCCAACATAATGACAGAGACTCAGACAAGCACCACTAGCAAGCAGAGTCCCCTCCAAGAGGTAAAGCACTTTGAATACTAGATTCCCAAATGAACCATCACTGCCATCCTGCCCAGGCCACCTTACCTAACCGAAATTGATTGGAGACATTCCCACATGTTTGCATTATCTCCGGGCTATTCCATCCTAAGGGGTATAATGCACAGCCTGAGCTTATCAGCAGCCCTGGAAAGAAAAGCATACATATAAGTAGAAAACATACCACAGGTCTTCTGTCACCCAAAATTTCTCTCTGGACTAGCTCAGCTCAACTTCTACCTCTTCTGTTCACTGTTTACCATTCCCCTTTAACCCTAAATATCTATGACACTACCAACTCAACAAGATTTCTTTGCCATGCCATAGGCAGTGAGTTGCTGTAGATAGTAGAGGGAACAACTTATAAAGAAAGGGCAGTTTTAGGAATTGAGACAAGCCAGTGTACTTTTTACAGCCCAGATGTTTGTGACGATGACTGATAAAGCCAAGTGGCCTCCCCAGTCAGACTCCTCTTCTACCTTGGTCTGATTTTCAAAGAATAATAATGTAGAGACTGCTACTCTTTCCTAAAATGTAGCCTTTTCTAAGAGTCAAATAGGTCCCTGCTAGTTGAAGGTAGGTCATAATTTCTATCACTTGGACTCAGCTGCCAGACTGAGATCTATAGAAAGCATACACGTTGGGTAGGCTTCTCCTGGTGAGGAGGGCACCACAATCCCTCTTCCAGAATACTTTCTTATTCTGAGAAATCATTCCAGCTTCATGCTAAGCATTTCTCCTTTATTTGGCTTCCAATACCTTCCACTGTGCCCCTTGTCTTCATGTCCATTTTGTTTAGGTTATCTGGTCACTAGAGAGAAACTGTGGGATCTTAGTGATAACCTTGCTCTTCCAATGAGAGGTACAAATCTGGGTCTGCTTGCTGACACTGCCTTCTAAGGGCAACTGCCTCATCCCCAGCTCTGGATTACTGCCTAGGTTTATCTTTTATAACCTAAGACCCCCCCCCCACCCCGTGCCTTTGGTGACAGTGGATTGGACTAAGCATTGACACCTGACACAAAAGCAATAAAATTCATTGGCTGATCAGTGATGGGTGACATCATAACCTGGCACGAAGAGATGATGAAGAGATGAACTGGGCCAGATTCTTCTTTCTGGAAATTTTAATCAAGAAACAGAGATGCTGAGCTAGTTAGCAGATAGAGCAGAAGTTACGGAAAAAACACCAAGAAGTAGAATCAAGTCTGTGTCAAGCTGAAACCAAATTCAATCCAAAGTTATGAGCAGACATCAATTCTGGGGAAGCTGAGTGAACTGATTGCTAGAGGAAGAGGATACAGTGGCATGAAGCAGACACACCATGGTGAAAAACTCCATTCTCACCCTGAAAAGAGGTAGCGAAAATCCAGTCCTTCCCAATGGCTTTCCAGTTCCACTTTCCTTGTGTTATAATAAACTCCCTTTTAGTGAGAGAACTCAAGTGAGTCTCTGCTACTTGCAACAAAGAGAGCCTAATAACAAGAACACTATACTCGGGTGCCACACCAAAGGTTATGGGAAGGTCATGTGCCACGAATATAAATGCAGAAACTAGTACATAACACAGAACCTCCGCAGAGAAGGTGTTCGATCGATGATGAATGAATGGTATATTTAGAGGTTCCAGAGCTCCCAGGCTCAGCTGGACAGTGAAAAGCAGACTACTCCCGGGACTACTGGTTTCACCTACACCTCTCTTTCTCCACTGAGGAAGATTCCAGATACACTCTGAGAAGCTAATAAGCCCACTTTGTCTTAAGATGAATCCTTTCGGAAGAAGGTCACAAAGTACTCTAAGCTTGTCTGCAACATGCAACCAGCTTTTCTCAATATTCAGTGAGTCCAGAGAAAAAGATGAGGGCCTTAAGAAATAGCAAGAAAGGTTTAAATAGGGGCACCTGGATGGCTCAGTCAGTTAAGTGTCTGCCTTCAGCTCAGGTCATGATCGTGGGGTCCTGGGATCTAGCCCACCATCTGAGCAGGGAACCCACTTCTCTCTCTCCCTCTGCCCCTCCCCCTGCTTGTGCTCTCTTCCTCTCTCTCTCAAATAAATAAATAAAAATCTTTTTAAAAAAGAGAAAGGTTTAAATAAGAAAACAGTGATAACTTTCTGACAGTGAGAGAGTGTTTAGAAACTAAAAGAATGGGGCGCCTGGGTGGCGGCACAGCGGTTAAGCGTCTGCCTTCGGCTCAGGGCGTGATCCTGGCGTTACGGGATCGAGCCCCACATCAGGCTCCTCTGCTATGAGCCTGCTTCTTCCTCTCCCACTCCCCCTGCTTGTGTTCCCTCTCTCGCTGGCTGTCTCTCTCTGTCAAATAAATAAATAAAATCTTTAAAAAAAAAAAAAGAAAGAAACTAAAAGAATGACCAATTAAGGCTAGAAATTCCCTTCAGTGGAATGCTTAAAATTAGAAGACATTCTTATCTGTCTCATAGTCTTAAAGGAAATGAAACTGGTCACTCAAAGACTTTTCTAGGCTCTGGAATTTATCCAATGGCAATGGAACAAGACTCCTATTTGTTTAGGGGTTCTTCTGTTTTGTTCGTTTGTTTGTACCACAGATAAACTGAAATCCTAAGAGATGAGGAGGTATGAGTCAGAAAATGGAGCCCAGAGTATGCACAATGGGTTAAGGACAAAATTGGAAATGAAATCTAAGCCTTTTCCTGCTTCTAGTATATATATCCTTTGAGGGAAGAGTTACTAAAAAGTGAGCTTTTCCACACAAACTAGGAAGAAAAGAACATAAGTTTATAAAAGAACAGCAGTTCTGCTTTCCAACCTCCACATTCAGAACCCTGAGACTGGCATGAACTCTGATTTCTCAAGAAGGTATTAGTGCTGGCCAAGTGTCTGTCTCAACATGGCAAGGGGAACCTTCTACTTTCCTCAGCCCCCTCTTGTTTCTCAGACCGTACCATGTTGAGCAGCTCAGGTCAGGAATTACCTCCTCCAGGAAGCCTTTCTCAATATCCCCAAGGTGCCACCCCCAGGCTAAGTTACATATTCCTTCTCTCTGTTCCCACAGCACCCTGTGCTTACTCCTGTGATTAAAATATCCTGTGACAATATATGCTTCACAACTGATTGAGGTCTGCTTCCCTCACTAAAGTGTGTGTTCCTGGAAAGGAGGAACCCTTGGTACCTGGTACATAATAAGTGCCCAATAAATGCATCTGTTTCAGAGTATGCTCTGGTTACCTGACAGACATCTTCCTTTGCCCACGCTACCCAAGGGGGAAGCCTTCTGAAGGGATCTTCATAGCTGGGATGGGAGATCATCCTAGACACCTGATACAGCCATAGAATCTTAGAGAGGGAAAGGCTTCTGGAGATTACCTACTCCAATCCGTCCCCATTACAAATGTGGATATTGAGACTCAGAGAGGGAAAGCGATTAGCTATGGTCACATAGCCAGTTACTGGCAACACTTTTCCCCACTAATCAGAGCGATCAGCAATCCTTAGAAGCTCTGCTGTTCTAGAGACAGGCATCCAGAAATGACCACCTTTTGACAAGAATATCTCTAGCAAGTACTAGGAATCTTATAGGCATTAGATCCAGAGAGCACAACACAATGGCTTCAGAGAACAACACTGTATTATATATTTGAAAGTTATTAAGAGAGTAGATCTTAAATGTTCTCACCACACACAAAAAAAACCATAATGACGTGAGGTGATGGATGTGTTATCCAACTTTATTACGGTAATCATTTCACAATATATATGTGTATCCAATCATCACGTTGTACACCTTAAACTCCCACAGTGTTATGTGTCAATTATATTTTAATAAGATGGGAAAAAAGAACGGGTTCTGTAGTCAGTCTAGATCAAAGTTCAAATTCCAACTCTGCCACCTAGAGTCTGTGTGACTTTAGGCAAGTCACTTAATCTCTCTGTGCCTCAGTTATTTTGCCTTTAAAATGAGAATAATAGTACTCCATCTTAGAGGGCTGTTTCAAGAAATAATACTTAGAAAGTGCCTAGCATATAAGAAGGTTTGACAAAAAATGATTTTTATTAAACAGCAGCCTCTCCCTATGACTCCTCTCTCACTTTCCACCTGTATTCTCCATGCTAATTTCTTCCTCACCTCTTTGTGCTCATAAAAAATACAGCTGAAAAGTCAAATGCTCAACAGGGCTCGATTCAAAAGCTTCCTGGTTGGAGTTGTTATCTTGCAATGTTTTGTAGGCACCAAGCCAGAGACTAGAAATCTTGGCCAGGCATGTGTTCTGCCCCAGTGCGTGTGGCTCCACACTCTACCCAACCAGCCCTCCTACTCCTCCCATCCCCTATCCTCCCTCCTGCCTTTTAGACAGATGAGCGCAGTAGGTTGTACACATGCTTCGTGGAGATGTTTGACTTGTAACTGACAGCTGATTCCATCACATTTGCTCATAGCTAGAGAAAGACGTGTCCTGGGAGACATATTTTAAAAATTAAGTCACAGGGTAATTTATTCTCAATTATGTTTGTTTCCAACAGTTCTCATCAATTTGGGATTTTGAAGATGAGCTTCAAATAGAAATGCAGAAGTCATTTGCCAGTGCCAGGACTTGCCACCTTCTGGAAGAGTGGGGCTTATTTAAAAAAAATGTAGAATCTTGGGCCTTCACCACAGATATTTGATTCGTTCACTGTAGCCTAGGAATATGCATTTCAAAAGCATCCTAGTGATGCTGGTGCATCTGGTTCTAGTACCAACACTCAAGAAAAACACCACTAAAAATATGAAGAACAGCAGCTCTGATGGCAGAGAAAACTAGTTTAAATCCCAGCCCTGCCACATACGAGCTGTAGCCCCAGCTCCCACTTCTCTAGGTACTATTGCTAGTTTTATTAGCCCTCTAAACACATATGTCCCTTGGTTCAGCTGGGTACCTTCTCATTTTCATCTGCCTCTAGAAAGGGGAACAAAAGCTCTTTAGAGTATGTTACTATCCTTACTTCCCTACTATACAGTGACCACTGGGGCTGCCATCTTGTTTCCCTTCCTCAGCTTTTCTTTCCACAAGAATCCCCTATTGCAAAATGTATGAAATGTCCTCCCCAGGGGTGCCTGGGTGGCACAGCGGTTAAGCGTCTGCCTGCGGCTCAGGGCATGATCCCGGCGTTATGGGATCGAGCCCCACATCAGGCTCCTCTGCTATGAGCCTGCTTCTTCCTCTCCCACTCCTCCTGCTTGTGTTCCCTCTCTCGCTGGCTGTCTCGATCTCTGTCAAATAAATAAATAAAATCTTTAAAAAAAAAAAAAAAGAAATGTCCTCCCCAAACATGGTTGCTATGGTTTGAATTCACTTCTCTGACCAAGCGGAGACCCGGAGTTAAACACTCTACTCTGTTTCAGCCCTTATGGCAGGCAACCTCAACTCCCATACAAACCCTCAGACTCACCTTCTTGGACAGAACCTGGAACCCTCCTTGCAGCTACTTCCCAGCTACAGCGAACCTTCCCCTGATGCCAGAATTACTACTTCCCCATATCCCAACAGTTGTATAACCTCCTCCTAACTGCACATGCTCCATTAGGCAAATGCCAAAATCTTTGTCTCTGGGCAGAGAAAGCCCCCTCCCTGGGTGTTACCAACCCCCTGCATTCCCCCCACAGCCATTCACAAGTACAAATACTGAGTGTGCAATCATTTTGTTACACTCCCCACCCGATCCCCAAATATGTGTCCAAATATGGTTATTAGGTAGTTTGAATTTACTACGGGAGCAGAAGTCTAGTATGGGTTAATTTGTTATTAATTTGCTCAATTTATTCCTTCTAGAGCAACTTCAACTCAAACACAGCAGAAAATGTGTAAGTCTGCCCTCCAGCTATAATCTCAGCTTCCCCTTCCCAGGGAGCTCCCCACTCAACTCTCCCATTCATTTGACCCCATATTCTCTCTCAGAGTTATAAGACAATTTACTTCTGTGAGAGATATTTAAAGTAGATCAGCGGAGGCTTCACACAGAGGCTGTCATTTGACATGAACTTTGAGAGATAAGCAGATGTTTATAGACAGAGATGGAAGAAAAGGGAGTTCTAGGAAAAAGCAACATTATGAATGAAACTGAGCAGAGGTTCTCAAATTTTAGCCTGTACTGGAATCATGCTGGAGAATGATAAATAACAAATCAAAGACAGTAGTTATCTTTGCTGTAGGAACAAGGGAATATGATCAGGATATGAAGGAGACTCTAACTGTATTGGTAATATTCTATTTCTTAAGCTGAGTGGTGCATACATCTGAACTATTTTATACTATATTTTAAAAAATAAATCAGTCTGAGAAGCTGTGTAAAACACAGAGAAGAAGGCATCAGTCCTGATTCGGTAGGCTTAGAATGGCGCTAACAAGCACCCCAGGTAATAATTCTTCTACAAAGTGGTTCATGGACCACTCTGAAAAACATTGTGATAGCATTTCATCTTCAAGGGGAAAAGGAAAAATCAATAGCACCAGTGCATAAAGCCCAGGGCTGAGAGTCAGGAGCCCTGACCCATATTCTCACTTTGCTCCAATTTGCTACATTTAAGTATTTGCTAGTAGCTTAACTCCTTTAAATACTATTTTCCCAAACAGAAAGCCACTTTTATCCTTGTTCAGCACGGTAAGTATAAATTAAATGATGCCAGTGAAACTCTGAAGGATTTTTCAGGAAATGCATGGTTTCCAGAGAAGATAATGGTTTTTAGAAAAATAGCTCCCTTGCCTTGATTCAGGTTCTCAGTGATCTGTCTCCAGTAGCAGCTTTCATTGAGTTTGAAGCATGTAGCATTAGGACCTTACATGGAAAAAAAACACTGGTGCCTGTCTGGGCATGTTGAATTATATCTCCTTAAAGAAAAAAAAAATGTCCAGGGTGATGGTTCTCACTTGGGTTGGGGAAAGGGAACACAGCATACACATCAGAGTCACTGGAGAGATTTTTCAAAACACCAGACTTCCACCTGTTGCTATGTATATCAGAATGGGAAAGAGGATGGGAGAGATGGGGAGTCCACATTTTTTTAAGCACTCCAGGTGATCCTGATACATTCCCTACTCTAGAAAGATTCTTGGCCTCCCTCAAGTAACCCGATCCAAGATCTTACACTTTTTCCTGCCAAGAAGTTCCTTATATTTACTTCTCAACTATTTCTTCTTTGTTTAGCTCTCACTGAAGATAGAGAACAATTCACAAGCATCTTGCATATGTATACACAGGGGAATGTGAATAATGACCTTGTTCTCAGGGACCAGGGGCCAGCTGGTTGGAAACCTCAGGAGCCCCAGGGTTGAAA
Organism: Ursus maritimus; assembly: GCF_017311325.1. NCBI lineage: Eukaryota > Metazoa > Chordata > Mammalia > Carnivora > Ursidae > Ursus > Ursus maritimus. The sequence goes on along the minus strand of NW_024423319.1, from coordinate 36,190,430 downwards.
TAATCTCCTGGCCAGATGTTTCCTTCACCGGTTGGAGCAGGGCATGAAGGTCCCTGTGGAAGGCTCTCTGGACCCTAGGCTTGTCCAGCTGGATCAGCTGCAGGTGGAACAAATGGGACCCAAGGGCCCCATCAGGTCACCTTGCTAAGTCTGACTCAGGCCAGCAGCTCTTTATTTCTTCCTGTCTCTCCCACTTCCCACCGTTCATCTCTGTGGGCTGCTGCCAAACTGGGGAACAAGAGTCAGGAGGGGGAGGGGGTAGTTCTTAATGGATACTCCATCTCTTCAGTGGTTTGGGGTCTGGCAGAAATAAACCAGACCTAAAACAAATTGGCTCCACCCCCTGATGTATTTCAGTTAATGCGCTAGCTGCCGAGAAGCCGCCAGGCCTGGAGCAACAAAATCAATTCCCCTCAGCTGAACAACAAGCTTAAACTTAACCCTCACAGCTCTTTCTCTTGTGTCTTTTATCCGTGGTGCTAAACATGCTGTTAAGGTTTGGCTTCCTGACACTGGCAGAGGGTATCTCCAAGACGTCAGATCCAAGGTCTATAAAGACCCCTGGGTAATGCTCGTGTGCCAGGGGGCTCCTAGAAAATATGATACATCCAGTCTTCACCATTCCTTCACATCTGATGTAACGTTCACAGGCACCAGTTTCTAAAAAGGCAGTAGGAATGACCCTTATTTGGCTGGTGTTACAGATGAGGAAGCTGTTGGAATTTAGCAACCTGCCCAATATCATTCACATATCCAGGGATAAACCTTGTACTACCATGCCTTGGGTCTTGACTCCTTCCATGACTGCTGCCAAATTTTATTCTTTAACTTTAAAATCCTTCCTCTAAGTATAAATATTGTGACCATGTTCCTCTGAGCACAGGTCAGAGGGGAATCATTCTATATGGGGAATCATATGAGATGAAAAGGGTACTGATGTTCTGACTTCCTCTGTATGACACTCGCCACTCAGCCAAAGTTCTTCCCCACTCAGTCTATGAGTGTCTAAAGCTCCATGACCTACCCACATATCTCCTCAAGAATTTCCTTTGATTTTCTCGACCAAGGAAGTGGGATCAACTAAAATGTATCATATGGAGAACCACAAGGTTTTCGTAAAAGTCTCAGCCAAGCCCAAGCAAACTGGGAACGGGAGCCACTGTTAATGGTTGGAGCCTGATGGAAGCTGTTGCTACTGGCCTTCTGATTCCTACCAGTTAACCCTTCCTCACTCTCTGCTGGCAACTCTTAGAGATCCACGTGAAGCTAAGTTGCCACTCTCAGATCAGAAGAGAAAAGGACTCAGGGTGCTAACCCGCCTGAATGGAAGCCCAGAAAAAAAAGGATGGGATGTGAATGAACCCAGCTCTCACATGTCCAACTTATCCCAACATACACTAAACATTGTCTTAGCTGTGTATTCATTCTTTTATAGTTACTGAACACCTGCTCTGTGCCAAGCAATGAACTGGGCCCTAAGACTATGAATATGAGTTGAAAAGACCACTCCTTTCTTCTGCCAGTTAAGTGTCATCTCCTGAAATAACGTGTCCATAAAAGTGCTGAGCTATGTATAGCATGCCCAAGAATTCAGATGAAAAGTGAGCCTTTTTAAGGTTCATTTGTAATATCCGTAGAGGCCCTGAAGGGAGACAAAGTCATTGGCTTAGACCAGCCTTAGTAATTGGTTCTGTACCATGGTTTTCAAGAGGGAAGAAAGAAGCTAATCTAATGATTTTCCAATATGGCCAGGAAACCATTAGTAGCTAAAGAGTGGAAAAATTCAGAGATAAGGGAGGCTAGAGTGTCCATTCATATTTAAAACTTTTACAGTGAGTCTGAGGAAAGAGGGAACCAGAAAAAAATATCACCTTAACTGGCACAACCAAAAGATTCTGGCACTTTTTTATAAGCAGGTCAGGAAACCATGATATCTTAGCTCAGGGTTTCTTGACCTTGGCACTATTGACATTTTGCGCTGGATACTTCTTTGTCATTAGAAGTGGAAAGCTGTCGTGTTCTTGTTCCCTCACCTTTACCCACTGGATGTCAATAGCACACCCCCCGAGTTGTGGTAATCAAAATTGTCACAAAGAGATTACCAAATGTCCAGGGTGGGGTGAGAATCAGCCCCTGTTGAGAACCACTGTTTTTGTTCACCACTATCACCTCACTCTGTGGCCACCTAAATACAGTCATCAGAGAGAAGAAAGAAAATTAGGATCTGCGCTATCTTGCCAATGAACAAATTCAAAGAAGGAAGGGAGATGAACACAGGAAAGGCCACTGTCATTTGCCCATGGCCAGAGGGCAACCCAGGGCAAGAGCCAGAAGTGGGATCCAAGTTTCCTGGCTCCAGTCACCACACTATACTGCTAATGGAGATGATAATGATCATAAATTGAGTAATGATTCTAAAACTTCCTGAGCAACGACCACCACTTCAGCAGTAGGTTCTACTAGCACGTTTTCCCAGTGCACCATCCCGGTATAAAATATCATTCACATATTCACACACAGATTTGCCTGTCTGTCTAAACTTGCTTTTTCTTCTTATAAAGTTCAAATTAAACTGCCCCTGGTGCCTTCCTGCAGTTGCCATTTTTGCATTTGGCCCTTTCCTGGCCCATCTATGCATTACCAGCATCCCACGTCTTCTGCACTAAATTTAGAGGGAGACTGAATGAGGGAAAAATAAGTAGGGTGGTCAGGGCCCTAAGAAATTGGGATAGACTGCTAATGGCTACCAGACAGGGCTAACCTTAGATGTAGGCCAAATTAGCAGTCACCTACAGTCTGTCTGGTACCTAGCATTTCACTTTTAGAGCTATATTTCTTCGGCGAGGACTGTACATCAAACTTGCTAGTAATTAGCACTTGCATCTATATCTATCACTGTCCTCTGAGATAACTATCAGAGATCAAGGCTCTTAGAGATCAAGTGTATTTAGAGTATATGTTGCTGTCCCTGGCAAGTGGACCTGGATAATATCATTAAATGGGCACTGTTCATGCAGAAGAAGGTGATGAAAATGGAGGGCTAACAAACCAGATGTCAACGTTGCTGCTAGCCAATTTTGCTGTGAATAAAGTCCTGGTATAGATGGCCCCTTGGGGACGCCTAGGCTAGGTGTTTCAAATGAGTCCCCATTCATAGCCTTTGGGTTGGATAAAGGGGAGGGGCTGAGAGTGGGTTTCTCCATAAAGAAACACGTCCCACCGCCACTCCCACCACCAAACTCCACAACCTACCCAACCCCAGCAACAGTCTTACCTCCCACGAACTGTGCTGCTCCCATGCAACGTCCCATCATTCTGGAGATGAGCTCCTCCATGCAGCAGCCCAGGACAGCAGCCAGTGCCACGAGGAGCAGCAGAGCACAGCCGGCTCCTGTCACCACCGTGCACATCTGCCAGGCCAGGCTTGGGATGGCACTGAAGCTGGCATAGCGCCCACACTCTTCCACCATGATCAGACTGTGCCCCTCTCCCCGCACAGGGTAGTTGCACCTCCGGAATGTGCTGAATGACACTGGCTTCCCCAGCTGGGATCCAAAGAGCCAGTAAGGCAGGAAGTAACTGGTAGAACTGGCCACAGCAGTAACAAGGGACAGGAAGGCCCAGAGGGTCCCCACCAGGGTCAGGCTGCTCCTCATGGTCCCAGGTTTCTCTGCAGGGATGGGGAGATGAGTGGGGTCACAGCACCGAATGCAGAAAGTTAGCATGTAGGCTCCATTGACCTATTTTTCCTCTGGCTGGCCAGTCCTAGGGCTCATTTATGGACCACCTGGCCATTGCTTTTGGATAAGATTATTCTCTCGAGGCCCATTTAGGTCCTTCTAGGATTCCACTTTCCAGCACTTTTCCCATCTTCCCTTCCTCCCACCTGATTCAGAGTTCTAGGCTCTCTAGGCTGCAATGGAAGAACCATAGAACTGAATTAGTGACTGTTCTGCCAACTCAAATGCAGCCTAATTGGACAGCTTTCAACTCTTGACATCTAGCATGAAACGAGTGGCAGGAGCTGAAGCCGGAATGAAACCAAGGCAGCCCAGAGAATCCTCAGCTTCCAGTGGAATGGCCTTGCTAGCCTGGGGGCCTGGAAGGAGATGATCTCTCAAGAGGGTCAGAAACCAAGTTGCTTTCAGAGAATGAAGGAAGAAGGAAGACAACTCATGGGGCTGCCTCTCCTTGAAGGGAGACATGGGAAGCAGAGCTCACTATGGAGTTACAGGATGTGCCCATGTGACCTATGTAGTGCATCAATATGAGCTGTTCATGGGGTTGAAATGTGTAGAATAAAACTAGGGGTGCCTGTCTTACACCCGACGCTTGTCACGGAGTGAGCACTGTTCCGTCACTTTTCCCAAAAAACAATATGGGAGGCAACTTTCCAACCAGGGAGAGCTGTTTAACTCTAAACAGGCTACTAAGAAAACCTGCCTCATCCCTTGCTCAGTATAGTCAGGAAAGCTTCTCCTTTCTCTGAAATGGATTAGGTAGCCCCTGCCTGGCAGTAGGAACATACGTATATAGATGTAAGGACCTTTCAAGGTGCTTTCTGAAATAAGTAATCTCAGATTCAAGACACTGAGAGTTTTTTCAGATCTAATCTCCACAGCCCAGCTCACAAATGGCTTTCACAGACCCCTCTGTCGAAAATCAACCACTTCCCTCCCAACTCCATTAATCTGCCATTGCTTTCTGGCCTCAATTAGGGCAGAGACCACACTGCAGCTTGATGACAGCACTGTGAATGTCTCCAGCAGGCAGATGGTGGAGTATATTTCGGAACCATCTCCATGATTCATCACCGTTTCTTAAAGCTACAGGTGGTGGGAGTGGGGTTCAGCAGTGGGGGACACAAGGTAAGGGGGGTACAGGCACTGGCTATACAGGGCTACAATACTGCCAGTCTGGGACATTGTCAGGAACAAGCAGCAGTTGTACTCAGGGTCTCGAGGACTATGCCCAGCTGTAGGCCTTTTCCCAAGCACCATTAAACAGTGCCTCACACAGAGTAGAAACTCCAACTCATGTTTGTCTAATGAAACCCATTTCATAGAAGCAGCCAATTTCCAGGCTGGCAGGGACCTTAATGAATCACCTAATTCAACCTTCTTGTTTTACATATGGGGGAGCATGGCCCAGTAAGGGAGGAAATCATTTCCCCCAAGTCACAGAATAAGTTAGCAAGCAGCAAAGCCGGAATAAGAAACCCGATCTGCAGATTCCTGGGCCAGTACGCTTCTACCATGTAGTACTAACACCCCTCCCCCCATCACTTTGCAGACTGGAATCCGAAGAGGAAGTGATTTACCCAAGGGTAAAGGGCTAGTGAGGTACACTGGCCAGACCAGAGCCCAGTTATTTGATTCTTAGCATAACTCTCTGTTTTCAGTCCACCACAATTCCCCTCCTGAAACACATGTATTGTGTGCTATGTGTTTTGTGCAGGAAGGGAGAAGAGATCATACATTGCAGGTGCTTACTTTGGAATGCTAGGGCTTGGGAAGAAAGTGCCCTGAGCTGGGCCCCTGGGAATGAGGCTTTGTGCCTGAGGGGGGCGGGGTAAGAAGAAGATGTGATGAGGGATTGAAAGCCAATGGGAGGAGAAGTGGAACTAGTTTTAAGTAATTGCTGTTAGAAAACAGGTATGCTTGGCCGCAATGAGGTCATGCCTCTGCTTGTTATATTAAAGTTTGTAAGATTATGAAAAGTGCAAGCAACCTTCTGTTATGGTCTCACTTGCCGGTGAAGAAGCCAGGCGGCAGGATGAGAGGAAACCAGCTGACAAACGCTTAGGGCTGCATCATCCTATTCCCTTCCCAAGCCATTATTTCATGAACTCTGCCCAACGACCTTCCCTGTTGGGTAAGGTGTCACCCTCAATGTACAAATGAGCACGGTGAGGGTCAGAAAACTGAGTGACTTGCCCAAGGTTGCATAGTACTTTAATGGCACAGCCATGACTTCCCACCTCTCATTCACCCACCGCCTTCCCCCCATGTTCTCCTTTATCACCCCAATGGTATTACGATGAAAGGTCTCCATGGTTTCCCAGCCAGGATTCCAAAAAATGTTTAGTAATGGAGAAAGAGTTAGAGAGACAGACTGGGAAGGTAGGAGGAAGGCCACTTTCTCTAAGCAGTGTGGAAACCAGCGGAACAAGAGAATTAGCTGTTTCAAGCTTAGCAACTCTAGTCAGAACCAACCCCATATGTTGCCCATAAATGTCATCACCTTGAGATCAAAAGTCCCAGTATGACAACCAGTAGAAGGGCAGAGAATTTCAGGTGGAGAAAAAAACTGTATCAGTGAGTGTTACCTAGACTATATTAGAAATAAGAGGTGGGGTTCTGACATAAGATTATGATCATCTGGGGGCACCTGGGTGGCTCAGTCGGTTAAGTGTCAGACTCTTGTTTTTGGCTCATGTCATGATCTCAGGGTGGTGAGATCAAGCCCCATACCGAGCTCCATGCTCAGTGCACAGTGGCTAGAAATTCTCTCTCTCTCCCTCTCTCTGCCCCTCCCCCACTGGTGTGTGTACATGCGTGCGTGCACACTCACTCTCTCAAATACATAAATAAATACAATCTTTATTTTGAGAGAGAGTGTGTGTGTGCAGGCATTGCAGGGGGTTGGGGAGGGGCAGAGGAACAGGGAGAGAAAGAATCTCAAGCAGACTCCATGCTGAGTGTGGAGCTAGATGCAGGGCTCGATCTCACGACCCTGAGATCATGACCTGAGCTGAAACCAAGAGTCAGAGGTTTAACCGACTGAGTCACCCAGGTGCCCCAATAAATAAAATCTTTTATTTATTTTTAAAAAATTGTTAAAAAAAGATTATCATCATCTGTGACAAATCAGGCTGTTTATAAAACTACAATACTACTAACCACTGTCACCATAATTTTATTTTTAAAATGGAATTTTGAAGCCAAGATGTAAGAAGGCAGAATCACAAAATCCAGTTTAAATTTCATATGCTCAGCTTTAGAGAAACTCATTGGCTTTCAGAATTTAAATACATTTAACTTCAGGAAAACTCACTGTCCTTATTTCACTGAGGACTAGGATGACCAATCATGCCAGCTCTCCTGGGACTGAAGGATTTCCTGGGATGTGGGACTTACAGTGACAGAACTAGGAAAGTTAGTCACCCTATGCAGGCCTAGAGGTGTGGTGAGCCAGCACTGTCTGTGGACAGCAAGCTGAACATCACTGCCACAGATAATTCTTTAGCGTTCTCTCTCCAGGACTCCAACAATATGAAGTTAAAAGGGACCATGGCATTAAACGATGGAGAGATGAAGCCTATGTATTTTGAATGTAAACCTTTCTGAATCATAGATGTTACCTCATGCAGTCAAGGAAGAGAGCTCAGAGATCCAATTGCTCAATGTTTTCTGAGCACAGAATCAGTCCCACTTCAGCTTCGCCTGTGGCTGGACAGGGAGGCATTGGGCCATGTGGAGTCTAGGCAGGCACACTGCTACATGTTCACAGGTGCCGGACGGGGAAGTGCATTCAGGCAAATGCTTTTAGTTCCTGTATGGCCTGCAGTGGACGTCCCTCCATGACAGTCCTCCAAAGCAATCCAAGTTCATTCCCAGGAACTAGCCAAGTCTCTTTGCATGCACATAAATAAAAATCATATGCAGTGCTATACTTCATTCCATCTTTATTCTTCCCGTGTATGTCATGTATGCAATGGTTCTGTTTCCCTGTCCTGGAATTCTAGCCACACAGCTACACTGGATTTCAGAAACCAAGAACTCAACCCTGGCGCTCCTGCTAGTTGGTCCAGTAACAAGACATTGATAGGATTCTTGCTGACCCTCTCTTTAGGTGTCACATGGTCCCTTATCCCTTAGTTTCTCTGTCTTCTAAGTGGGTCACGTGCCTATTTCTGAGAGTGGTTGTTAAGATGCAGTGAGTGTGGCCCGAAAGCTGTGACAACCAGGGTGGAAGCACGAAGTGTGTTCTGCACTTACTGTCCTTACTGAAGGCTAATGCTCTCTAATCTTTAGAGTTTTGGTCGTCCTTCTAATGCAGACTGAAGGGTAGGAAGCACTTCAACCTTTTGAAGCAGGAAACCCACCTAAGCCATATACGTCAAATGGTTATCTATATTGCTTTTAAAGAACTCTAGAAAAGGGGACTGTCCGATTTTTCTCAGTAGCTTAACAGCTCTCACTGTCAATAAATCATTCATTACATCTCATTTGAAACCTTTTCTGCTGTAACATAAGGCCAATTCCTTTGGTCGCATCCTCAGAGGGAATGGAGAAGAGCTTGGCTAGTCTTCCAGATGAGAGCCCTTAATCAACTCAGATTGCTGGGAGCTTACCTTTAGCCTCTTTCCCCCCAAAATGAGCACTCTATCTCTCTCTGTGGCGTCTCATTGCCAAGTCTTTAATTTGTTCTCACCTTTTCACTCTCATGTGTACATACTCATACATAGGCACTTAGTATCAGTGAAACTGGAAAAACTGCTCTTACTTTTTCTGGGTGGAGGAAAAGAAACCAATCTTTCCTTTACCTCACTTTCTCCCCAGTCCTCACAGACAAAGACTCAAATATTTTTTCTCCACTTGAGCTTGTCATACAACTTTTGAGTTAAGGAAAGCACTACCTTATCAAATGTAACAGGGTCCAGGCAAAGCAGCCAGTGAGTTCATAACCAGAATACGAAGTGGTCAGAAAGAGCGTCTCTGACTTGCAGTTGCTAAGGAAAGCATGGCTGCAAGACGACTGGTTTCAGACTGGTCTGTGAGGAGCAGCTTTGTTGGCACTGGTGTTGGCAAAGGAATAGGAACAGGCCTTTCTCCTCATGCCCCCCAGATGGTGTGCATTGCCTACCTGCCAACCCTGTTACAAATACATCATACTCAGTGTTGAGACTTTTGTAGGAAATGAGCAAGATCCACAGGCATATGTTTCCAGTGGTAAATAGAGCCACACTCCAGGGAAATGTCTTTGCCCAATGTGATTCCTTGTATCAAGTTGAGTATATAAGCAGCCTGAACCTGAATATTCTAGATCTTTCTGCTTCAGACACAGCCTCAAAAAGAATGTACTACCTCTTCCCAAGTACTTCTCTCCTCATTTTCTGCCACTTGAGTCCTTCAGGAGTTATTCCTCCTCTGTATATCTCCGCAATGGGAGTTACTCTGAGTTCTCCTATGCCTGAAATCATCTCATGATGTAGTTACTCCAAGGGCTTTATCTCCCATTTGTATCTTGGCGACTCAAAGAAAAACTCACTTTTTAAAGCTTTATCAATGTGTAATTGGTATACAAAACATTGTACACATTTGGCGCATACATCTCAATGAGTTTGGACATATGCTTATATTTGTACCACCATCACCACAAAGTACTAAAACATTCATAACCTTCAAAAAGTTCCATGTATTGGTTTTGTGTGTGTGTGTGTGTGTGCGTGTGTGTGTGTGTGTGTGTGTGTGCGTGTTAAGAATACAATGTGAGATCTATCCTCTTAATTTATTTTAAAGTGCATAACACTGTACTGTTAATTTTAGAAACAAAGTTATATGGAAGATCTCTAGAATTTACTTATCTAGCATGACTGAAACTTTATACCCATTGAACAACAAGTTCCTATTCCCCCCTCCCCACCAGTCCCAGGCACCACTATTCTACTCTGCTTTATATTTCACTTTTGACCTAAGCCTTGTCTCTCAAATTCCTCAGCTGTCATGCTTGCTGATCTCTTTCTAAGCCTTTTCTTTTCTTCCCTCCTCTTTTATTCTGGAGTAGAAAGATTAGCAAAACTAGTTGTGTTGGCTTTATTTATTTATTTGCCTCTGAGATGTTCACCTGCAGGTGAGGAAGTTGAAGGCAGGAAGTTAGAGAGTATGTGGAGCTGGAACACCAGCTGAGTCACTGACAACCTAATAATAATAATCAAGTTGGCTGTGCAGACAGAGAGAGCCCTTACAAAGAACCTCCATGGGCTATTCCCTGTCTCCAGAGTTTGAGGTTGGAAAGGTGAGAATTAGAATGATTTCCCTAAATTTCATATGAACTTCTCCCTTCCCTGAAAAAAGAGTGGTGCTCACTGAGCTCCCCACTTGTCTTCTGCTTTGGAAACTGAGGTGCCAATTTGAGCTCTTCATCCCAGTTCTTATTCTGGCTGGACAGATGCCACCACCTTCAGTGATCACTTGGTCAGCTAGGAGTCCCATCCACCAGTTAGAAACCATTCCTACCAGCCTGCTCTGGCAAGACACTGTTAAGCCCCAGCAACAGTGGGCTAACTGGTACTGCATCTCCCCACACCCTTAGGTTCATGGTCCCAGCCCTGCTACTATTGCCCTGTAGACCCTTTACCTGTGGCCTCAGAGGGGAATAGAATGCCACCTCAGCTGACTACCTCCATTCAGTGAACCTGGCCAGTATACGAAGAAGGTGGGATGAATGCTTCTCCAACCACTTCGGCAGACATGAGAGGCGGTGTGGCATATTAAGAGCATTTCTCAAAATGGTGGCCCCAACCACTCTGCATTAGAATCACCCTCAGTGCTTGTTTAAAATGCAGACTGTGTAACACTCCTTCTGAGAGTCACTGAATTACAATTTACGAGATTTGCAGTTTTGAAAAATTCTCAATTGATTCTTATGGAAACTAAAGATTGAGAAATACTATTTTAGTGGAAAAGGGTCCAGATTTTGGAATCAAATCTGAGATAGGGTTGTGATGTCTTCCCCTTACAGGTTACGCGAACTTGAGAGGATCACTCAAAACCTCACGGTTTCAGTTTTATCTATAAAATGGAGATGATTAAACAGTTCAAGTAAAATGACATCTGTGAAACACCTAACACCCAGGTAGGTGCCCATTATTCTCCCCTCTACTGGAAAAGATTCCATTCCACCATAAGTAATAGAGAAGACTTGAAGTCTCCCAAGAAGTGGAACATCCCTCCTCTCCCCTCTCTCTCCCCTCCCCCCACTCTTCCAGTGACTTCTTACCTCTCGGCTTCTTTCTGTGTTCAGTTTCCCACCACAAAATGGAACCACTGGGCCCAGTGGTCTTTTCAAGAATGGATTTATAGTCAAACTATTTCAGGTTTTTCTGTAAATCATTATGCTTGGCACATAGTAGGAACTCATAAATATTTACGGAGTGAATACAATCTTTTGTTTCCAGCCCCACTGACTGACTTCAACATCTGCATTTCAGCTTAACCCCATCACCCCATTTTGGTCCCGTAATCCCAATTTAGGCAATTCTAAGAGATCAACCAAGCACACCAGCAAACCGGATCCACTCTTCCTTCTATAGACAGGTTCCAGCAAAATCCCTCCCTCCACTCCCAGAAATATGCACTTCCTCTCCTCAAGTTACCAACTCTCCTGGGAAAACCAGCTGACAGTTAACCCTTAGGTCCTCAAACCCTGTCAATATGAAATAGGAATCCACCCGGATTCCTCTTACCCTCTGTGCAAACAACAGGCTATGAGGGAGTAAAAATGCACCAGGCCCTCTTAGGAAAGAAAACAGCTTCTCTGAGCTGTGAGATGAAAGTACAGGAAGCCTGAGAAAGGAAAGCGAGAAAAGGGGCTGAGCAGGGGGAGAGCAAAAGCAGTTTCTTATCCAGCTATTCCATTGCATTTGGCCCAAGTTGCAAATTTACCTTCTGACCACGAAAGCTGATTGACTTGTTCCTCTCTTCAGACTCAGATCTGAGAAACAACTTCTCCTCACAGCTTGTCAGAAGGGGATGGGAATCCCAGCTGCTCTTTGCAGTGATGCCTGAAAACCTTGCTTTACCTTTGGGAGAGAGGGGCGGAGTCCAACCTAATGGGAATTAACTCCAAACACGCTGGAGGCTTCAAATCCAGCCTCAGACGTGCAGGCTCTTGAAGGGGCTTAGCTGGCACAGAGTTCCCCACCTCCATCCTCACAGCTGCCAAGTCAGCTGTGTGTGTGTGTGTGTGTGTGTGTGTGTGTGTGTGTGTGCACACGCGCGCGCGTGCGCAAGCGCTGCAACTGCGTATCTGTCTCACTTCCTCATCTGCTGCTCACATGTCTGCCGAGGAATAGAGGTTCTTTCTAACTTTCCACAAAAGCCCTAAATAATCTCCACCATAGATATTAGGTAGCAGACCTAAGTGGCTGGAAACGGCAGAAAACACATGCGTGCATGAAGTAAGACAGAATAACCTTTTTTCCCCAAACTGATTTCCATTGTCTGATGCTCCAACCGTACAACGTATGGCTCCAAGATGTAATGACTTTACATTTAAGAAACTTGAAATCACACATTGAAAAAGCTTAATAATGCCTTTTTAAAAATAACGGTACTACCAAAAGTCAGTGTCTAACTTATCCCAAAGCACCAGTAACTGCTTTTGGGCTTGGGAAGATAACTGAGAAGTCTGGAGATTAATGGCATTCTGCCTGATGCTTTGCTCCAACCTGATGTCATCTCTCCCGCCTGTGAATGTCCCTGGCACTCCATATTTATTTTGGAAAACTTATCACCTTCTACCTTGTGTTATTTTTTCACATATGTGTCCCATTTCCTCTCCCAGATGCCTTGTGAATAGGGAACTTTGCTAAACAAAATGAGTTGGAAGGAGGAATGGTAACCAGTTTAACTTAATAAAACATATTAAACTGGTCCAAAGTATCTTTACTTCTATAACGTCCTATGTGCCTGCCTAGAATGCTATAAAGGTTATTAGGCCTATTTTCTAGCATTCTATGGCAATAATTTAAAAGAGGAGAGTAAATGAACTAGCAGTTTGGCAGATTTATTGTACCCCAATTATTTAATGAAGTTAAAATCCTGCCTGCTGTGAATACAACTGGGCATTTTATCAGTGATACAACCTTATATTCATGCATGCATGCATTTGTCTATCTTGCTACTTTCCATCAGCAGTTTTTAATCATTTTTTTTTCCCAGCCCTAACACACTGCCATCTGTAATAATGGCTTGCTAAGGCAGTTTCTGGGGGGGGACAGATGATCTAGTAGGTGAAATGTCAGATTTTTGGCAGTGTGAGTCCTGAGGTAAGTTTTATAATCTCCCAGTCGATGTCCCTTTAAGAATTGCTGCTTCAGATATTGGGCTGTATAAAGGAAATGCTAGACCCTGTGTTGTCAAAAATAAGTCAATATTAGCATATACATAATAACTGTGTATGAGATATGGCTGAAAATCTTGACATAAGAAAAATTGTTGATTCCACTCTATGCACCAATAAATATCGCCCCTTGCTTAATGGCTATACCTATTATTTGGAGAACTGATGATCATTTGCAACTCTAAGTAGAAATTATCTTTACTTATCCCTTTTTATCCTTTTTTCCCTATGTTCCCAGTTCCCTTAAGTGAAATAATATGAAAACTTAAATGTGTACTAAATAATTATCCAATTTCTTGGGTAAAGTTTTGTTTCCTGTTCTTAGTTTAATGGTTGATAATTCTCTCGTGAAAAAAAAATTGTTTCTATCCTGTGCCTCTAGAAAGTTTTTCATTTAAAATGTGCTTTTCATGAAATCAGAGAGGGATACAAACCATAAGAGACTCTTAATCATAGGAAACAAAGCAAGGGTTTCTGGAGGGGAGGGGGATGGAGGGATGGGGTAACTGGATGATGGACATTGAGAAGGGCACGTGATGTAATGAGTGTTGTTATATAGAAGTGATGAATCACTGACCTCTACCTCTGAAACCGGTAATACATGATATGTTAATTAATTAAATTTAAATTTTTAAAAAGTACAAAGAAATAAAAATAAATAATAAGTAAAATGTGATCTTCAGGCCTACTTTCATAAGATTGTGGGGGAAGGATTGAGAAGGGAACACTTCTTGTAATTTATTTAGAGGATAGGATGGTATATAATATTTTCCATAATGCGAAAATGGGTATTGGTCAGGGACCCATGGAACACCTGAATTTTGCCTTGGTCAGTGTGGAATAAGAGATCCTAAAAAGACAAGATATGATGATAGATGGTTCTGATATATGCCTCCATCCCTAGTTTGCAAACCACTGCTCTATGCAATAGAATTTCTCAAGCAAAATCAACACCCCCACAACATTTAATGAATTATGGAACTTTACATCAAAAACTAGAGATGTACTGTATGGTGACTAACATAATATAATAAAAAAAATAAAATTCAATAGTAAAAACAAACAAACAAAAAATACCCCCACAACATTTTGTTGTCTAGACAAGGGGTCAACAAACCAGAGACTGTGTTATGCACCAAATCCAAAAGGCTGCCTGTTTTGGTAGTTTTATTGGCACACAGCCACAACTTACTCATTTATGTATCATCTATGGTTGTTTTCATGCTACAGTTGCAGATTTGAGTAGTTGTGACAAGGATCTCATGGTCCACAAAGCCTAGAATGCTTACTATCTGGCTCTTTACAGAAAAAAAAATAACGCTGACCTCTGGTTCAACCCACACTGATAGAGATATTATGTCAATTGTTAGGAGAAAGAGCTTGAAAAGGAAGGGGAGTGGAGTGAAATTTTTTTTAAAATGCTGCTTGCTTTCATCTTTGTTAAGGTGCCAATCAACCCTCACCAGATTTTTAGAATCTGTGAAGTTAACAACACACTAGATCAGTATAAGCCAAATATTTGGTAAGCTCATGAAAATGTATTTCTTTGTTAGCTATCCTTTGAACCTGTGTTTATGTTGTTTGCCAATATACCTTAAGTTTTTGGGTTTTTTTACTGACAACTTAATTGAGATCTAAGTCACATACCATAAGATTTACCCTTTTTAAGTGTGGAATTGAGTTTTTTATTATATTCCCAAAATTGTGCAACCCATCACCACAATCTAATTCTACAACATTTTCATTAACCCCAAAACAAACCTCATACTCATTAGCATATACTTTAAGTTATTTTTGCTCTTTTGTCAGAGCTGCTTCTTTTTGGGGGGCTACTTGGTTTTTTAAAACAAAGTTTCTTTTTAGTATAGGATGCATATTCTTTTCTAGTCTTTTCTTAAGAAAAGGCCAATTATTTCAAGAGGCATTTCTAGAGCCCCATTACCCTTGAACTTTGGAGAGTTTACATGTAAGTGCTTGCAAATTAAAAACCTCATAGAGAGACTATGGACTCTGGGAGACAAACTGAGGACTTCATACGGGAGGGGGGTGGGGGAATGGGATAGGCTGGTGATGGGTAGTAAGGAGAGCACGTATTGCATGGTGCACTGGGTGTTATACGCAAGTAATGAATCATGGAACTTTACATCAAAAACTAGGGATGTACTGTATGGTGACTAACATAATATAATAAAAAAACCATTATTTAAAAAAATAAAAAATAAATTTAAAAAAACCCCGCATAGTCTCCATGGCCTGTCATCCATGCAGGTTGAATATGGAAGATACACCTTGCTTATGCTGTAGTTTCAGTTCTAGACTGAAAACTGAGAGATAGCACTTATATTTCTTTTTCTATAAAAATCAGAACTGACCACTATTTTGTTGAGTGTTTTTATTGTCCTCAGAGGATGAACTGATAGTGTTAACTAATGATGTGGTGTGCTCATAAATATTTAATAACTGGATTTGGGTGGCAGGGGAGCAAGAGAGCCCTGATTTGTGGCATTTGCTTATTCCCATGGTGTAAATACTCCCACTGTGGCCAATTGCGAGCTACCAACTTGAAGTCAACAAAAGTGGAGTTGGGAAGATATATACACAATCTACCCTCATCAGCTGGTATAAGCCAGTTCCAGCACATCACTGGAACTCAGATTTAAGGACTTATTTCAGTCTCAGTTTGCATAGATTCATAAGCTACATACAATATGAACCAAAATAGGGTAGTTTTCGTACCCTGTACATAGCTATTTCACACGTTACACATAGGTGGCTAACCACGATACACTGGTAGCCGGCACTAAAACATTGCAAATTTTTTTTTGTTGCTCTACCAACTTTTAAGCTTCTAGAGTATAAATTGTTTATTATACAGAAGTAAACCAAAGATTAATTGTTTGTGAATATAGAATGACTAGAATTTCATTCCTAGGGCAGTGTCCTAAAAGATTCATTGCTGCCTGCTTTAACAACTTTTGAGACAGGCTCTTTATTGTATTTATAACAGATAAAAAATAAACCAGGTTGCAAATCCCCCCTTTTTAACTTAAATTATTTCCCATATTTTCAGTACACTTTCAGTGTAAGTTAAGCTAAATTGCATTATATTAACAACTATGAGTATCTTTCTGTGAGATATTTTTATTGAATATGAATAAACTTTTGAAAAAAATAGAGAAAGTTTTCATCAAGATGTAAAATGAAACTCTTACGAAGTTTGACATACCAGATGGGGAGGATTCATCACCCATGCTGATCGCTGCCCTCTTAGAGAAACGCAACTTGCCAACAATTACAAATCACCAACATGCACCAGGCACTGTGTTAGGAACTGGAAGCAGAAAGTTAAGAAGATGGTGTCCCTACCCTTACGAAGTTTATATTCTGGCCCAGCCTAAGTCAGAGCAACAGGAAGCCACTGCCTGGTTTAAAGCATTATCGGCTTCATATTTGAAAACTGTCTTCTTGTAAAATATAGAAATTTGTAACATTGATATTTCCAGGTCCCAGGTTGTTATCAAATCTTTCTTATTCTCTCAGGAATTGTCTTGCATTCGCAACCTCCAGACTTCACTTTTCATTTCCTTTTTGGCCCCTGCATTCAAGGTGCTGTGATGCTGAACTAATTATGAGATTCATTTGCCTAGGAACAGAAGACCCATTCTCTCCTACTCCAGTTAATCAAGGTATGACTAGAATTCTGTTCCTAGGGCAGTGTCCTAAATGGTCTCCTCCCAAGTCTCTCAACAGTATCTCCTCTGCCATTCTTCCCTGTTCCTCCTCTCCCACCACAAAGCCATCAGTGTCTTTTGAAGCCTTTTTAGCACAAACACCCCTGTCTTTAGCACAGGCCAAACAATTTGGAAGAGTGACCACTGATGGCCTAACTGATTTTCTAAACCACCCTGATTCATTTACCAGAGGGTAATCTAACTGGGTTAGAAGAGTTTCCACGAAACAAGAGAAGCAGCATTCCAGAACCAAGAAATCCTTATTATCCTGGCTTCTGCTTCCTGAAGCAAGTCATGGAGCTTTGTCAATTTGGGAACCTCACTCACAAAGACTGGTTTCTAGGCATCCAGTTGGTTATCACAGCATTATTACACTTTACTGGCTTTGCTGAATAGTGCAGCCTGTCCAGCTGCTTCAAAAGACCTGGGCAACTACACTACAGAAGGACATTAAAAGAGCTGAAGGGATGAGTGTGTCTCCTGCATCTTGGTATTGGCAAAGAGGCTGAAGGAAAAGTGAGGATTACAGGATAACCAAATATGCTCAGGAAATGAGATGTAGGGCTCAGGAAATATACAACAGCATTTTCCACAGGACCAATCTGATAGGGCCAGTGCTGGCCAGTGGAGACAGTGCTACGAGCCAGACCACTTGCCCACAAAATCCCATGAAGCAACAGCTGCAGGAAGCAAGGATCACACAATAGGAAAGGCACTGTTTATGAACCTCAGCTTTGTTCTCTGGGTATTTGGGTGCTGGGGTAAGACCACCCCAGGGCACATTTGGGCATTTGCCTAATGACCTGCAGTATGCACCATGTTTTCTTGACAGCTGTGAGTAAAATACAATTGGCAGCCAAAGAAATTTGTTCTCTGTGTTTCTGGGATGTAATTCTACTTTGTGGTGACACAAAAGGCCCATCAGTGATTCTAAAAAGCCTTCAATCTAGAAGACCTGCCCAGGAGGCTGTCATCATGGATATTTGCTGGGAATTGTGAGCAAATATAACCTAATCTTTGTTAGCAGGACTTGTTTTTTACCAAGTAACTGTCCCTTAAATTTGAATAGTAAATTTGATTCTCACAACCGCCTTATGAAGTAGGCACTACCTCCATTTTCTGGGCAGAAACTGAGACTTAGAAGAGTTATATGACTTTCCCAAAGCCTCAGAGCTCTTAGGTCTAGTAAGTGATGGATTCAGAAAAGGACTTGAAGACAGAAGAGAGGCTGGGTGGAAAACCAGAGGGGAGGGGCCAAAAAGAGTTTGAGGGAGAGGGAAAGATGTGGTATGATTCCTACATTTCTGCTTTGAGAGCCAGGGTGCATGGAGATATACTTCATTAAGATAAGAATAAAGACAGATTGCAGTGTGATCTCCCCATACCCCTTCTCTTTGACGATGGACAGTGAAGAACAGTGAATAATTGTGTTCAGCTTGGCTTTTAGGTGAGAAGCATCTCTGGAACATCTTAGTGTATAATACACACTGAGTTATGTGGGTCTGGAGCTCAGAGGAAAATTCTGGGCTGAAAGTTCAAGTCTGAAAGGCATAAGCCCTAAGAGTAGATGATGTGACTGAGGTGGTTATCAAATGTGTGGGTCAAGGACAGGAAAAAAAAAAAAAAAACCTTGATAAACATCCACATTTAAAGGATAGGTAAAGAGGCAATGATTTGTGAAGGAGACAAAGATTGCTCAGTCCTCCTCTTGCCATCCTGTTTCCCACACACCACAGCCTCTCAAGAATAAGAGCTGGCTCAGGAAGGATGTGGGAACATGGAGGTTGAGGGGGGCAGCGTGGTTAAAAATCCTTCCGTGTTAAGTGCTTTATCGACCAACCATTGTCCGGAGGTAACCAAGGATGAGCTGTGAGAAACCAGTCTCACTCAGAAATGCAACTGTACTTCCAGCTTGTTTAACAAGTCTTTTTCACTTTTAATGCATTTTAAGGGACCACTCAGTAGCTGACGTTTGCTGTACTTGGTAAAGTCCCATCAACACTAGCACTAGCTGATTTTCTTTCTTGAATTTAAAGAAATTTCAAGGAATGACAGGGAGGCTGAAAGCAGGCTCAAGAACCTTGGATTTGGCCTTGAACAATCTCCTGTGTCTTTCTCCTTTACTCTTGTGGGATGCCACAAGCTAAATTAATGCTGTGGGAATCACTCCACAAGTCAAAGACTTTCTGTTTGACCTTGGAGAGCACTTTTACCCTTCCTAGAACTTAATTTTCCTATCTAGGGAAAAAATTTAGAAAATTTAAAAATTATTCTCATATACTAAGGGGCTATATCATATATTAAGTTGAAAAAATGACTTGGAGGACATTGTTGTCAGTGTTATACTACTGATGGGACCACTATGTTCATTCTATAATGTTCGTTGACTGCTTATTATGTGTCAGGCGCTGCAGATACAGTGATAAAACAAGATAGACAAGGTTCCTGCTCTCACACAGCTCACATTCTAGTAAGGAAGAAAGTCAATAAACAAGTGAACAATTAATAAAATAGAGTAATAAGTTCTAGAACAAAATAGAATTTGGTTGTAAGATACGATGTTAGGGTGGGAATAAAGGCAACTTTAGATTAGATGGGGGTAGTTAGGAAAGCTCTGAGGTGATATCTGACATGAGACCCAAAAGATCTGAAGTGAAAAGCATGCAAAGAGCCAAGATAAGAAACTTCCAGGCAGAAGAAACAAAATTAAGAGCCCTCAAGTTATAAAAATGCATGGAGTGTTTAAGAAACTAAATCCAGGCTAAGGACAACTGGATGTCCACATGCAAAAGAGAGAAGCTGAACTGCTACTTCATCTTACACCATATACAAAAATGAATGCCAAATGGATCAAATACCCAAATACAAGAGCTAAAACCAAAAAACTTATGGAAAAATATCCAAGCATAAATCTTCATGATCTTAGATTAGGCAAAGTGTTTTAGATATAACACTAAAAGCATAAGCAACAAAATGGAAATCAATAAATTGGACTTCATTGAAATTAAAACATGTGTGCATCAAATAATACTATCTAGAGAGTGAAAAACAGCCTACAGAAGGGGGGGAGTTGAAAATTATATATCTGATAAGAACCTAGTATCCAGAATATGCAAAGAACACTTATGACTCAGGGGTGCCTGGGTGTCTCAGTCGGTTAAGTGTCTGTCTCTTGGTTTCAGCTCAGGTCATGATCTCAGGGTCATGAGATGGAGCCCCACATCAGGCTCTGTGGTCAGCAGAGACTCTGCTTGAGAATCTCTCCCTCTCCCTCTGCCCCTCCCATCCATGATCTCTCTTTCTCGCTCTCTAAAATAAATAAATAAATCTTTAAAAATAAAAACAAAAAAGAACACTTAAAACTCAAAAACAAAAAGACAAACAACCGTATTTTAAAATGGGCAAAGGACTTGAGTAAGTATTTCTCCAAAGAAGATATGTAAATGGCCAATAAGCACATGAAAGATGCTCAGCATCATTAGTAATTAGGAAAATGCAAACCAAAACCACAATGCAATACCATTTTACATTCAGTAGGATGGCTATAATATTAACAAGGATAGTAATAAGCATGGAAAATATCAGGTGTTGGAGAGGAAGTGGAAAATTTGGAACCCTTGTTCTTTGCTGGTAGGAATGTAAAATCATGCAACTGCCATAAAAAACAGCTTGGCAAGTCCTGGAAAAGGTTAAACATACAGTTACCATATGATCCAACAATTCTACTCCTAGGTAAATACCAAAAATAACCCCCTGAAAGCAGGTATTCAAACAAAAACTAGTGCATGAATATCAATAGCAGCACGTTTCCCAATTGCCAAAAGGTTGAAAATACTGAAATGTCCATCAGCTGATGAACAGATAAATATATTTGGTATATCCATACAATGAAATAGTAATCATCCATAAAAAGAAGGAAATTCTTTTCTTTTTTTAAACTTTAATTTTATATTTTTAACTCCAATTAATTAATATACAGTGTTAAATTAGTTTCAGGTGTATGATATACTGATTCAACAATTTTATGTATTATCCAGTGCTCATGTAAGATAAGTGTATTCTTAAACCCCTTCACCTATTTCACCAATACCCCCCACACACACACCCACTTCACCCCTGGTAACCATCTGATAGTTCTCAATAGTTAAGACTCTGTTTTTTGGTTTGTCTTTTTCCCCTTTTGTTTCTTTTGTTTCTTAAATTTCACATACAAATGAAATCATATGGTATTTGTCTTTCTCTGACTGGCTTATTTCACTTAGCATTATACTTTTAGATCCATCCATGTTGTTGCAAATTCCAAGATTTCATTCTTTGTTATGGTTGAATAATATTCCACTGTGGTTTTGATTTGCATTTTCCTGGTGATGAGTGATGTTTAGCATTTTTTCATGTGTGTGTTGGCTATCTGGATGTCCTCTTTGGAGAAATGTCTTTTCATGCCTTCTGCCCATTTTTAAATTGGGTTATTTGTTTTTTTACTGTTGAGTTCAATAAGTTCTTTATATAATTTGGATACTAACCCTTTATCAGATATGTCATTTGCAAATATCTTCTCCCATTCTGTAGGTTGTCCTTTAGTTTTGTTGATTGTTCCCTTTAAAGTACAGAAGCTTTTTATTTTGATGCAGTCCAATAATTTATTTTTGCTTTTATTTCCCTTGCCTCAGGAGACATATTTAGAAACATATAGTTATGGCAAATGTCAGAAAAATTACTGCTTTTGCTCTCTTCTAGGATTTTTATGGTTTCAGGTCTCACATGTAGGTCTTTAAACCATTTTGATTTTATTTCTGTGCGTGGTGTAAGAAAGTGGTCTAGTTTTATTCTTTTGCATGTAGCTGTCCAGTTTTCCCAGCACCATTTGTTGAAGAAAATATCTCTTTCCCATTGCATGTTCTTGCTTCCTTTGTCAAAGATTAAGTGACTATATAATTCTGGGTTTACTTCAGGTTTTCTATTCTGTTCCATTGTTCTTTGTGTCTATTTTTGTGCCAGTACCATACTGTCTTGATTGCTACAGTTTTGTAGTATAAATTGAAATCTGGACTTGTCATACCTCCAGCTCTGTTTTTCTTTTTCAAGATTGCTTTGACTATTCAGGGTCTTTTTGCTTCCATACAAATTTTAGAACTGTTTGTTCTAGTTCTGTAAAAAATGCTATTGGTATTTTGATAGGGATTGCATTAAATCTGTAGATAGCTTTGGGTGGGTTGGACATTTTAACAATACTTGTTCTTCCAATTCATGAGGATGGAATATCCTTCCATTTATTTGTGTCATCTGCAATTTCTTTCATTGATGTTTTCTAGTTCTCAGAGTATAGGTCTTTTCTTTAGTTAAGCTTATTTGTAGGTATTTTATTATTTTTGATGAAATTGTAAATGGGATTGTTTTCTTAATTTCTCTTTCTGCTGCCTTATTATTTGTGTATGGAAATGCAATGGGGCTACCTAAGTGGCTCAGTCAATTAAGCATCTGACTCTTGATTTTGGCTCAGGTCATGATCTCAGGGTCATGAGATCAAGCCCCACATCAGGCTCCACACTGAGTGGAGAGTCTGCTTGAGATTCTCTCCCTCTCCTCCTTCCTCTGCCCTTCCCCGTGTTCACTTAAGCTTAATTTCTCTCTCAAATAAATAAATAAATCTTTTAAAAAAGAAAGTAAAGAAATGCAATGGGTTTCTGTACAGGGATTTTGTATCCTGAAACCTTACTGAATTCATTTTTCAGTTCTAGTAGTTTTCAGGTGGTCTTTTGGTTTTTCTATATATAGCATCACATCATCTGCAAATAGTGAAAGTTTATTATCCCCTTAACAATTTGGATGTTTTTTTTTTCTTGTCTGATTGCTGTGGCTAGGACTTCCAGTATTATGTCAAATAAAAATGGTGAGAGTGGACATCCTTGTCTTGTTCTTGATCTTAGGGAAAAAGCTCTCAGTGTTTTACCATTGCATGTGATGTTAGCTGTGGGTTTTTCATATATGACCTTTATTATGTTGAAGTATGTTCCCTCCAAACCTACTATGCGGAGGGTTTTTTATCATGAATGCATGTTGCACTTTTTCAAATGCTTTTGCTGCATCTACCAAAATGGTCATATGATTCTAATCCTTTCTTTTTTTTAGTGTGCTGTATCACATTGATTTATTTGCAACTATTGAATCATCCTTCAAGCCCAGGAATAAATCGCATTTGATCATGGTGAATGATTTTTTTAATGTGTCATTGGATTCAGTTTGCTAATATTATATTGAGGATTTTTACATCTATATTCATCAGAGATATTAGTCTGTAATTCTCTTTTTTTCATCCTGTCTTTATCTGGTTATTGTATCAGGGTAATGCTGGCCTTATTTAATGAATTTAGAAGTTTTCCTTTCTCTTCTGTTTTTTTAAATAGTCCGGTAATAGGTATTAAGTTTTCTTCAAACATTTGGTAGAATTCATCTGTGAAGCTGTCTAGTCCTGGACTTTTGTTTGTTGGCACTGTTTTGATTACTGATTCAATTTCTTTGCTGGTTACCACTCTGTTCAAATTTTCTATTTCCTCCTGTTTCAGTTTTGGTAGTTTAAATGCTTCTAGGAATTTATCCATTTCTTCTAGGTTGTGCAATTTGTTGACATATGCTTTTCATAATATTCTTTTATAATTGTTTGTATTTCTGTGGTGTTGGTTGTTGTTTCTCCTCTCTCGTTTGTAATTTTGTTCATTTGAATCCTTTCTCTTTTTTCTTGAGTCTGGCTAAAGGTTTAGCAATTTTATTGATTTTTTCAAAGAACCAGCCCCTCATTTCATCGATCTGTCCTATTGGTTTTTTTTTAACTTCTTTTTTTTCTGCTCTAACCTTTATTATTTCCTTCCTTTTATTGGTTCTGGGTTTTATTTGTTCTTTAGGTGAAAGGTTAGGTTGTTTGAGATTTTTTTTTGCTTCTTGAGGTACACCTGTATGGCTATAAACTTCCCTCTTAGAACCACTTTTGCCACATCCCAAATATTTTAGACTGCTGTGTTTTCATTTTTATTTGTCTCCATGTGTTCTTTTATTTCCCCTTTGATTTCTTGGTTGATTCTTTCATTGTTTAGTAGCATGTTATTTAACCTGGATATATTTGTGCTCTTTCCAGATTTTTTCCTGTGGTTGATTTCTAGTTTCATAGTGCTGTGATCAGAAACAATGCATGGTATGACTTCGATCTTTTTGAACTTGTGGAGACTTGTTTTGTGGCCCAGTATGTGATCTACTTTGCAGAATGTTTCATATGCACTTGAAAAGAATGTGTATTCTGCTGTTTTATTTTTATTTAATTTACTTATTTATTATTTTTTTTTAGAGAGAGAAAGAATGTGCAAAGTGGAGGGGCAGAGGGAGAGGGAGAGAGAGAATCTCAAGCAGACTCCCTACTGAGCATGGAGTCCAACATGGAGCTCAATCTCACGATCCTGAGATCATGACCTGAGCCAAAATCAAGAGTCAGATACTTAACCAACTGAACCACCCAGGCAGCTCTATTCTGCTCTTTTATGATGAGATGTTCTGAATATATCTGTTAAATCCATCTGTCCAATATGTCATTCAAAACCACTGTTTCCTTATTGATTTTTTGTTTGGCTGATCTGTCCATTGATATAAGTATGACGTTAATGTCTCCTAGTATTATTTTATTAGCATCAATCAGCTCTTTTATGTTTATAATTAACTGCTTTATGTATTTGGGTGCTCCCATGGTGGGTGCACAAATATTTACAATTGTTGTGTCTTCTTGTTGGATTATTCTTTTTATGATTATGTAGTGTTCTTTGTCTCTTGTTTCAGTCTTTGTTTTAAAGTGTATTTTGTCTGATGTAAGTATTGCTATACCAGGTTTTTTTTCACATCCGTTTACATGATAAATGCTTTTCCATTTTTTCACTTTCAATCTGCATGTGTCTTTTAGTTCTGAAATGAGTCTCTTGTAGGTAGCATATAGTATAGATGGGTCTTGTTTTTTTGTTCTTTTTCTTAGAGAGAGAGCAAAAGAGAGAGAGAGTGAGGGAAGGGGCAGAGGAAGAGGAAGAGAGAGAATCCCAAGCAGGCTCCTTACCCAGCATGGAACCTGTTGTGAGGCTTGATCTCACAACCCTGAGATCATGACCTGAGCTGAAATCTAGAGTTGGACACTTACCTGACTGAGCCACCCAGGTGTCCTCGGTCTTGTTTTTTTTTATTGATTCCATCACCCTATATCTTTTGATTGGAGCAGTTAGCCCATTTACATTCAAAGTAATTATTGATAAGTATATATTTATTGCCACTTTGTTACTCATTTTATGGTTGTTTTTGTAGTTCTGTTCCTTTCTTCCCTTGCTCTGTTCTCTCATGATGAGTTGGCTTTCTTAATTGATATACTTGGATTCCTTTCTCTTTATATTTTGCATATCTGCTACTGGTTTTTGATTTATGGTTACCATTTGGTTTGTATATAATGTTTTCTGTGTGTAGCACTTTATATTAAGTTGATGATAGCTTAATTTTGAACCCATTCTTTTTTTTAAAAGATTTTTATTTATTTATTTGAGATTGAAAGAGAGAGAGATAGTGAGAGAGGACGAGTGGGGGGGGGAGGGCAGAGGGAGAGAGAGAAGCAGGCTCACCACTGAACAGGGAGCCCAACAAAGAACTCGATCCCAGGACTCTGGGATTATGACCTGAGCTGAAGGTAAACGATTAACTGACTGAATCACCCAGGTATCCCTAATTTTGAACCCATTATTTAGTCTTCTCCCACCCCACATTTTAGGTACATGGTGTCATTACCTTGTACCCTTTTATTTTGTGTGTCCCTTGACTGATTTTTACAGATATACTTATTTTTTTAGTGCTTTTGTGCTTCCTACTTTTCTTACTCTTACATAAGATCTTTCTTTTCCACTCAGAAAGTCCCCTTTAACATTTTTTTGTAAGGCTGGTTTAGTGGTCATGAATTCCTTTACATTTTTTTTTCATCTGGGAAACTTTTTATGTCTCCTTCTATTCTGAATGACAGCCTTGCTGGATAGCATATTCTTGGTTACAGATTTTTTCCTTTCATCACTTCGAATATATCATGCCACTCTCTTCTGGCCTGCAAAGGTTCTGCTGCAAAATTACCTGATAGCCACATAGGGTTTCCCTTGTATGAAACTGCTTTCTTTTCTCTTGTTGCTTTTTTTTTTTTTAAAGATTTTATTTATTTATTCCAGAGAGAGAGAGAGAGCAAGGGAAAGAGCAGAGGGAGAGGGACAAACAGGCTTCACGCTGAGCACAGAGCTTGATGCAGGGCTCAATCCTAGGACCCTGAGATCATGACCCAAGGCTCAACCAAGAGTCAGACACTCAACTGAGCCACCCAGGTGTGTCTCTCTGGCTGCTTTTAAAATTCTCTATTTAACACTACTTTATGCTATTTTAATTACTATGTGTCTTGGTGTGGACTTCATTGCATTGATTTTGCTGGGTGATTTCTGTGCCTCCTAGATCTGGATTTCTGTTTCCCTCCCCAGATGCAGGAATTTTTCAGCTATCATTTCTTCAAATAAATTTTCTGCCCCCTTTTCTCTCTCTTCTCCTTCTGTGATCCCTACAATGTAAATTTTATTATACTTGATGGAGTTGTTGAGTTCCCTAAGTCTATTCTCATTTCGTACAATTTTTTTTCTCTCTCACCTGCTCAGCGTTATTACTTTCCATTACTCTGTTGTCCAGGTTGCTGGTTCATTCTTCTGATTCCCCTTTTCTTCTATTTATTCCATCTAGTGTATTTTTAATTTCATTTATTGTGTTCTTCACCTCTGATTGGTTCTTTTTTATCTCTTTCTTCTGGGTCTCACTGATGTCCTGCACTCTTTTCTCAAGTCCAGTGGGTATCTTTATGATCATTATTTCAAATTCTCTATTAGGCACATTACTTATCTCCATTTCACTTAGGTCTCTTGCTATAATTTTGTCCTGTTCTTTCATTTGGGACATATTCTTCTGACTCTTCAGTTTGTCTGACTCTCTGTGTGTTAGGAAAGTCAGTTACATCTCCTAGTCTTGAAAGTAGTGGCTTTATGAAGAAGAAGTCCTGTGGTGCCCTGCAGCACAATGTCCCCTGTTCATCAGGATGTGGCATTTTGTGGGTGTCTCCTATGTGTTTTGAGTGTGCCATGCTCTTGTGGCTGAGCCACTTTTTCCTTCAGCCCAGTCATCTGCAGTGTCTTTCTTTGTCTCTTTGTGGCAGTGTTTCATCCCTGTGGTATTAGTGGGCCAGTCTGGGGTCACCTTGGACTTGATTTAAGTCAGACCTGGCTTTTGCAAGATGCAATAACACCAAACTACAGGGCACTTTCTCTGTGTTGTCCCATGAGAAGCTTTCATTGGTGAGGAAGGCCTACAATTATACTAGCTGTCTGCCCCCAGCCCACTGTTACAGCCACAGTCTGACCGGTGTGTGGTTATCTTTCCCTCTCCCTGGGGCAGGAGTCTCTTTGGAGTGGTGCTGGCCCTTGTCAGGGCTGCTTGCACACTGGCGGGCTTGTGGTGCTGCTTCAGATGGGCTCTGGCCAAGAGCATATTGGAGGGGGTGGATCTGCGACATGCACCGGGGCAGGAGGATGCAGTGTTTGCGTGGTTTGTGAACTAGTTCTCTGTGAGAGGCTACCTGCCACAGAAGCAAGGCTGGCCAGGTTGGAGGGTGTGGGCCTGCAAAGTACATAGGGGCAGAAGGTGTGGTGTTGGCAAGGTTTATGCTTGTTCACTCACTGCAAGAGGGGACCTGCAGCAACAGGACTGAGGCAGGACTGGCTGGAGGGGGTCAATCTGCCAAAGCACAGAAGGAGGTGGGTGGAGCAGTGGTGTTAGCATGTCAAGTAGTGAGTGCCAGTGTTGTGCTGGTTCCTGCAGGTGACCATGTGTTTATGCTGGGGGGAGGGGGTGGAGAAGGGAAATGGAGGCTGCCAGGTCTTTTGTTCATGGAGGAGTAGCCCAATGATCTCTGTCCCTCCAGGACATGCTCTGAGATGAGTAAACAATTCTCCCTCCTGTATGCCCCAGGTGTTGTTCAAACTACTGCTTTTATGCTGTATCTCTGCAGGCTGTTTTTTGTGCTATCCCTTTAAGGGCAAGGACTCAGTTTCCTATCATCCTCCCAGCTCTCCCAGAGCCAAGCCCACAGATTTTTAAAATTCTGGGTTTTAAGTCCTGCTGGTGTAAGGACTCACAAAATTTGGTCCCTCTGGTTTTCAAAGCCAAATGTTATGGGAATTCATTTTCCCCATGCGGGCTTCCTGGTGTGATGGTCTGTTTCTTTCCCCTCTCTATGCCATAGGTCCCTCTCTCAAGGACTGTCTTGCAGGTCCATTTAGCTCCCATCCAGCCACTGCCTTCCTACCCTCTTCAATGTGGCTTTTTCTCTAACTTTAGTTGTGGAGGGTTTTTTGCCAGTGTTTGGGTCATTTTCTGGGTTATTTACACTAATGGGAGTGTTATCTAGTTTTATCCATGGGATGAGGTGAGCTTAGGTCCTCATATTCTGCCATCTTTCACCTTTACCAAAGGAAGAAAATACTGACATATGCTACATCATGAATGAATCTTGAAAACATTATGTTAAGTAAAATAAGCCAGACAAAAATGATCATATATTATATGATTTAATTTATATGAAATGTGCAGAATAGGTAAATTTATAGAGATTAAAAGTAGTTTAGTGATTGCTAGGGGCTCTGGGGAA
Source organism: Ursus maritimus (assembly GCF_017311325.1). Taxonomy (NCBI): domain Eukaryota; kingdom Metazoa; phylum Chordata; class Mammalia; order Carnivora; family Ursidae; genus Ursus; species Ursus maritimus. Next base: position 36,161,837 of record NW_024423319.1, on the reverse strand, counting down.
GGGATGGGGAAGTAAATGCTTAATGGATACAGGGTTTCTTTTAGGGGTAATAAAAATACTCTGAAACTAGATAATGGTGAAGGTTTCACAACTCTGTGGTTATACTAAGAATAATTTGGGGTGCCTGGGTGGCTCAGTCGTTTAGCGTCTGCCTTCGGCTCAGGGCGTGATCCCGGCGTTCTGGGATTGAGCCCCATATCAGGCTCCTCCACTGGGAGCCTGCTTCTTCCTCTCCCACTCCCCCTGCTTGTGTTCCCTCTCTCTCTGGCTGTCTCTCTCTCTCTCTCTCTGTCAAATGAATAAATAAAATCTTTTTTTTAAAAAAGAATAATTTTAAATGGATGAATGAATATTATCTGAGTTATATCTCAATAAAGATATTATCCCAAAAAAGCATGCTAATGTTATCAGAGAATAGTAAGGGAAAGTGATAGAAGGGGTAGAGATGGAAATTGTCTAAGAATACCATCCTCTTAAGGCCCCATGCCAATCTAAGTCTCATAATGCTAAACATATACATGGAGCAGCTTCCTTGACCTCTTTGTGCTAGGCCAATGGCTTTTTCTTTCCTTTCAAAACTTAGCACTCTAAAATCAAAGACCATAGAACCCTAGGGGAGAAAGACGATATTTGTCTCTGTATTGAGAGCAGAGGTAATCCAATTATTCTCCCTAGTCCTATTCAGGGTGGGAGCTTCCTCTCAACCCCCCACTAAACACTCCAGAGACATCAAATGAATCAAAGGAACAATGGAGAGAGGATATAATAAGCTTGTTCCAAGGACATGAAGGTTTAATGGATCCCTGCATGAGATCACAAGCTCTATCCTCCAAAACTATGGCCCAAGGATCACCTTGGCTAACATTAACTACATTTTATTAAATGATTACTCTGTGCCAGGCATTGTGCTAGGTGAGATTGAATTGGTTATCTCATTTGATCCACACAACAACCCAGTGAGGATTTTTCACATTTGTATCCCCAATTCTACAACTGATGAAAGTGAAGTACCTCTGTGTCAAAACCTTGTCTAAGGGGCGCCTGGGTGGCTCAGCTGGTCAACGGCTGACTCTTGATTTCAGCTAGGTCATGATCTCAGAGCTGTGTGATAGAGCCCCATGTTGGGCTTACACTCAGCATGGAGTCTGCTTGAGATTCTCTCTCTCCTTCTCCCTCTGCCCTACCCCTGCTCATTCTCTCTCTCTCTCTCTCAAATAAGTAAAATCTTAAAAAAAAAAAAAAAAAGAAAGAAAGAAACCTTGTCTAAGACTTCACAGATAATAGGAAGGCATACCCAAGTTCTGTCAATCTAAACTTCCTCTTAATCTCCACATCATACTATTCTGTCCCCTTGACTCCCATGAATGTTTCTCTTCTGTGGAGTTAAGAGAGGAAGTTCTGAGATCCTTGTAGAAGTTAGGGGTATAGTTTTATTATTATTATTATTATTTATTATTAATGTTATGTTAGTCACCATACAATACATCATTAGCTTTTGATGTAGTGTTCCATGATTCATTATTTGTGTATAACACCCAGTACTTCATGCAATACGTGCCCTCCTTAGTACCCATCACCGGGCTAGCCCATGCCCTCACACCCCTCCCCTCTAAAACCTCCAGTTTATTTCCCGGAGTCCATAGTCTCTCATGGTTCATCTCCCCCTCTGTTTTCCCACCCTTCATTTTTTCCCTTCCTTCTCTTAATGATCTTCCTGCTATTACTTATGTTCCATAAATAAGTGAAATCATATGATAGTCTTTCTCTGCTTGACTTATTTCACTTAGCATAATCTCCTCCAGTTCCATCCATGTTGATGCAAATGTTGGGTAGTCCTCCTTTCTGATGGCTGAGTAATATTCTATTGTATATATGGACCACATCTTTATCCATTCGTCTATTGAAGGACATCTCGGCTCCTTCCATAGTTTGGCTATTGTGGACATTGCTGCTATGAACATTGAGGTGCACATGGCCCTTCTTTTCACTACATCTGTATCTTTGGGGTAAATACCCAGTAGTGTAATTGCTGGGTCATGGGGTAGCTCTATTTTTAACTTTTTGAGGAACCTCCACACTGTTTTCCAAAGTGGCTGTGCCAACTTGCATTCTCACCAACAGTGTAAGAGGGTTCTGGGGTATAGTTCTAAACTATATATTCTTCCGTGAATTTAGCGGGCTAAATAGACAAAACTTTGATTAATTAGGGATGTAGCTGGCTACCTTAAAGGAAATAGAGCATCATAAATGTTCTGGCTGTACACCTTCATAATGCTGCTTCTCTGACCCACCTGAGGTCTATGAGAAAAGAGAGGAAGAATGGGTTGGTCGTCAGAGTTCAAGCTTTGTTTCTCTCATCATATGAAAACCTTTACTCTAGAATTATAGCCGAAAGGTGTCCTTAGCTAGCAATCATAGCTAACAAATACTAAGCACTTACCAAGTAGTAAGCACTGTGGTAAGTGCTTTTACATAGATTATCTCATTTGATCTTGACAACGACTCTGTGTAATAGTTACTATGTTGTCATCTTATTTTTGTAATTGGAAGAACTGAAACATGACTATAACAAACTTGTCCTAAATCTTTTAGCTCATAAAATTACTGAAGGCAATGGTCACTTTCAGTCAGATCTCGGATCCCTTGTTTCTCTAAAACTTTTTTTTCATTGTGGTAAAAAAAAAAAAAACGTAAAATTTAACACCTTAACCTTTTTTAAGTGTATAGTTTAGCAGTATTAATTATATGCAGATTAGTGTACAAAAGATCTCCAGAACTTTTTCATCTTGCAAAACTGAAGTTCTATGTCAATTAAACAAAAACTTCCCTTTCCTTCTCCTCCTAGCCCCTGTTAACCATCACTCTACTTTCTGTTCCTATGAATTTGATTAGTTTATATACCTTGTGTAAGTGGAATCATAGTATTTGTCTTTTTTTGTGACTGGCTTATTTCACATGACATAATGTCTTCAAGGTTCATCCATGTTTTAGCATGTGATAGGATTTCCTTTTTCTTGTAGCTGAATAATATTCCACTTGTATGTATGTCTTAGTCTGTTCAGGCTGCTATGACAAAATACTATAGACTGGGTAGGTGAAACAACAGAAATTTATTTCTCATAGTTCTGGAGGCTCGGAAGTCTGAGATCAAAGTGCCTGGTGGTTCAGTCTCTGGTTAGGGCCTTCTTTCTGGTTCACAGACGGCCATCTTCTTGCTGTGTCCTCACACAGCAGAAAGGGCAAGGAAGTTCTTTAAGATCTCCTTTACAAGGGCACAAATCCCATTCATAATGGTTCCACCCTCATGATCTAATTACCTTCTAATGGCTCTACCTCTAAATACCATCACATTGGGAGTTAGTATTTAATATATGAATTTTTTAAAGATTTATTTATTTATTTATTTATTTATTTATTTGAGAGAGAGAGCGAGCAGGGGGATGGGCAGCAGGAGAGGGAGAAAAAGAGAGAATCTCCAGCAGACTTGCCACTCAGGGTGGAGCCTGACAAGGGGCTCAATCTCAAGACCCAGAGATCATAACCTGAGCCAAAATCAAGAGTTGGTTGCTTAACCAACTGAGCCACCCAGGTGCCTCAACATATGAATTGTGAGGGAACAGAAACATTCTGTCTGTAGCAATGTATATACCACATTTGTTTATCCATTTATCTGTCAATACACGTTTGGGTTGCTTACACCTCCTGGCTACAAATTGTGCTGTGAATATGGGTGTGGAAGACCCTGCTTTCAATTCTTTTGGACATATACCTAAAAGTGAGATTGTTAAATCATATGGGAGTTCTATTTTTAATTTTTTGAGGAAACCCCATAATGTTTTCTTAGTGGATTGGACCATTTTACAATCCCAACAGTGAGCAAGGGTTTATATTTCTCCACATCTTCACTAAAAATTGTTATTTTGTGTTTGTTTTTATTTTTATGGTAGTCATGCTAGTAAGTATGAATGTAATATCTCATTATGGTTTTATTTTAATTTCTTTGAAAATTAGATATGTTGAGCATCTTTTTATATGCTTGTTGGCCATTTGTATATCATCATTGGAGGAACATCATTCAGGTCTTTTGCCCATTTTTAATTGGGTTATTTGATTTTTTGTTGTTGAGTTGTAGGAGTTCATTATATATTATGGATATGTTGATTGTGTCCTTTGATGTACAAAAGTTGTTAAGCTTTATGTAGTCCCAATTGTCTATTTTTGTTTTTGTTGTTTGTGCTCTCAGTGCCATATCTGAAATATCACTGCCGTATCCAATGTCATGAAGATTTCCCCCTGTATTTTTTTCTAGGAGTTTTATAGTTTAGGGTCTTGTGTTTAGGTCTTTAATTCATTTTGAATTAATTTTTGTATATAGTGTAAGATAAGGGCCCAACTTCATTCTTTTGTATGTGGATATCCAGTTTTCCTAATACAATTTGTTGAAGAGTCTGTCCTTTCCCCATTGAGTGGTCTTGGCACCCTTCTCAAAAAAAAATTTCACCATACGCATGGTGGTTTATTTCTAGGCTCTTTGTTCTATTCCATTTGTCTATATGCCTGTCTTTATGTCAGTAACACACTGTTGTGATAGCTGTAACTTTGTAATGTTTTGAAATCAGGAAGTGTGAGGCCTCCAACTTTGTTCTTCTTTTTCAAAATTGTTATGGCTATTTGGGATCCCCTGAAATCCCATATGAATTTAGAATAATTTTTAATGCAAAAATAGAAAATTGGGACATCAAACTTAACAACTTTTGTACATCAAAGGACACATCAACATGCTGAAAAGGCAACCTATAGAATGGAAGAAAATATTTGCAAGTCCTATATCTAAGAAAGGGTTAATATCCATAATATATAATGAACTCCATTTTTGTAAAAAAAAAATTCTGTTGGGATTTTGAAAGATATTGCATCAAATCTGTAGGTTGCTTTGGGTAGTATGGACATCTCAACAATATTAAGTTTTCCAATCCATGAACACAGATATATTTCCATTTATTTTTGCCATTTTAAATTTCTTTTAGCAATGTCATGTTTTCAGTATATAGGTCTTTCACCTCTACAGTTAGGTTTATTCTTAAGCATTTTATTCATTTTGATACTAATGCAAATGGAATTGTTTTTTTAAATTTCCTTTTCAGATTGTTTGTTAGCATATAGAAATGCAACATATTTTTGCTTCTTGATTTTGTATCCTGAAACTTTGCTGGATTTGTTTATTAGTTTTGACAGTTTTTATGGAATCTTTATGGTTTTCTACATATAAGATCATTTCATCTGCAAACAGGAATAATTTTACTTCTTCTCTTCTGATTTAGATGTCTTTACTTTTTTATTGCTTAATTGCTGTGGCTAGGATTTTCAGTACTATGTCAGATAGGAGTGGTGAGAGTGGACATCCTTACTTTGTTCTTGATCTTAGAGGAAAAGCTTTCAGTTTTTCACCATTGAATATAACATTGGCAGTAGGCTTTTTGAATATGGATTTTATTATGTTGAGGTAGTTTACTTCTATTCCTAGGTTGTTGAGTGCTTTTATTTTAAAAGGGTGTTGATTTTTGTCAAATGCTTTTTCTTCATCCTTTGTAATGACCATGTGAGTTTTGTCCCTCATAATGCTAATGTGTCCTATTACATTTGTTGATTTGTCTATGTTGAACCATCCTTATATTCCAGGAATATATTTCACTTGACTATGGTGTATAATCCTTTTAATATGCTGTTGAATTCAGTTTGCTGTCATTTTATTGAGAATTTTAGCATCAATATTCATCATTTTGTATCAGTGTATTCTGGCCTTATAGAATGAGCTTAGAAATGTTCCCTCCTCTTCAATTCTTTTTGGTGAGTTTCAGGAAGATTAATGTTAATTGGTTTTATTAAGATTTTATTTATTTATTTCAGAGAGAGAGAGAGAGCATGAGCGAGGGAGAGGCAGAGGGAGAGGAAGAAGCAAACTCCCTGTTGAGCAGGGAGCCTGATGCAGGGCCCAATCCCATGACCCTGGGATCATGACCTGAGCCAAAGGCAGATGCTTAACCAACTGAGCCACCCCAGTGCCCCGATATGAATTGTTTTTTAAACTTTTGGTAGAGTTTTGCAGTGAAGCCATCTGGTCCTAGGTTTTTCTTTGATAGGAAAGTTTTCATTAGTTTCCACATCCTTACTTGTTACTGGTATGTTAAAATTTTCTGCTTCATGATTCAGTCTTGATATAGTGTGTGTTTCTAGGAATTTACCCATTTCTTCTAGGTTCACCGATTTTTTGGTACATAATAGTTCAGATTATTCTCTTATAAGCCTTATTATTTCTTTGGCATCACTTATAATGTTCCCTCTTTCATTTCTGATTTTAGTTTTTGAATCTTCTCTGTTTCTTAATCTAGCCAAGGGTTTCCCAATTTTGTTGATATTTTCAAAAACAATCTCTTACTTTGTTGATTTTTTTTGTTATTTTTCTATTTTCTATTTCATTTACCTCTGTTCTAATCTTTATTATTTTCTTCTTTCTACTAGCTTTGGGTTTAATTTGTTCTTCTTTTTCTAATTTCTCGCTGTGTAAAATTATTTTGTTGATTTGAGATCATTTTTTTTTTCTTTCTTTCTTTCTTTTTTTTTACACACACAGGTCTCAAAACTTCCCTGCTTTCATTGCATCACATAAGTTTTGGTGCGTTGTTTCCATTTCATTTATCTCAAAGTATTTTCTAATTTCCCTGTGACTTATTCTTTGAGCCATTGGTTGTTTAAAAATGTGTTGTTTAATTTCTGCATATTTGTGGCTTTTCTAGTTTTCCTTTTGCTATTGATTCCTAGTGTCATTCTATTGTGATCAGAAAAGATACTTTGTATGATTTCAAGCTTCTTGGTTGTTAAGACCTATTTTGTAACCTAACATATGGTCTGCCTTGGAGAATGCTTCATGTGTACTTAAGAAGAATGTGTATTCTGGTATTGTTGGATAAAGTATTCTATATATGTCTATTAGGCCCAAATGGTCCGTGGTGTTGTTCAAGTCATCTATCTCCTTACTCATCTTCTGTCTGATTTTTCTATACATTTTTGAAAGTGGGGTATTGAAATCTCCTACTATTATTGTGTTGCTGCCTATTTCTACCCTAAATGCTGTCAAAGTTTGCTTCATTTGTTTAGGAGCTCTGAGATTGGTGCATAAATACTTATAACTACTTTATCTTCTTGGTGAACTGACCCTTTTTTCAGTATACAATGCCCTTCTTTGTCTCTTGTAACAGTTTTTGACTTAGAGTTTATTTTTTCAAATATTAGTGTAGCTATTCCTGCATCACAGTCCTTACATTTAGCTCTCAACATTGCGTGGCCTCAAGACCTTCAATGCTTCCCTCCTGTGAAGTGAGAGAGGGTGTCTTGAGTTCCTTCTAGAAGTTAGGCATATGCTATTAAGATATTTTATTTTTCCTGTAAATCCAGTGGACTAATGAGCAAGGTCTATGGTCATCCAAGAATGTAGCTGACCCCCTCAGAGAAGGTCTGTAGAATATCAGACACTTTTGCCTGCACATTCATGAGGCCGCTTCTTTAAATCCTCCCATTGCTCCTATGTAACCACCTCTGACCAATGAGTTGATGATTCAACAACTCAAGTCCTTTTCTAAGGGTCTCTGACACTGCTCCAAATGGAATGGAGCTTAAAGAACTCTCAACCTTTTAAACCTCCTTCATCTCGTCTTTTGCCAAGAGTGCTCTGTGACCTTAAAATCCAGACTTGGCTGTGGTTAAGGCTGAAGGAGGCCTTTGAAGTGTTTTCTGTGAAGTCAGAAAAGGGAAAGAATAAAATGAGGATTCATGCTAGATCTGTAATCAACATTTTTGCAAGTCAGGTCCTCTGAACTAACATAACACTCTGCTTTCAGAGTGAACCTTGTTGTCCATATCTGAGTGCTTGGGTTCCAAGGCTGCTCCTGGACCTTTCTATTGAGTGGGACCTTTCAAAGTAATCTCTGAGAGCAGTGCCTGTAGGGAAGACCACTCTCTAGCTGCTGGAGCTATGACTCTACCATTGGCACACATTCCCATTTTCATCTCCCCAAACCACAGCCAGCTTCAATTCTCACTGACTTCCATCCTTTGCAGAACAACATCTTCCTGTAAATGCAAATATTCAGGTTGTCCATAGCTGGCTTTGTGCCTGTGGCTCTTTGATAGAAATAAGGCTAATAATAGAGTTTTGTGTGAAAATAGAGAGCTGAATCACATCAAATAATCATGAGGCATTCTGCTGATTAATGGGCCAATTGTCCTGAAGGTCATATGGTCTGAGCTTGGATAGAAATCATTAAAATGTGGGTTGTTACTCAAAGCAACTGCTGCCTCTTCTGAGCTTCCATTTTGGCCCAGAATAAGAAATGACAATCAAATTTTTGACTCTAAAATGGACTGTACCTTTAACTGAGTTTGCATCAGTTTGTCTTCATGTTTCACAAAAGGGCAGCTAATCCTTGATGCCTATAACCTGATTTTCCCCTTTGTGGGATTCCCAAATGTCCCATGTCCAGGTGCTTTTTCTTACTCCAATTTCTATAAAAATTGGCTTTAAAATATACATCAAAGTATACAAAATGTAGAGTTCATACAACATGTAGGGTTTATTGAACCACTTGTGTATAAGCTCTTGATTTCCCCCCTGGTTTTTCTTACTATCATTTATTTTGTTTTCTTCCTTTGGGCAAGGGTAGGAAAAATGCTTTCCAGTATTTCCCCTACAGAATAAAGGAAGCCCTTAATAAAAACATTCTATCACTGAAAATAAACTATTGGTACACTTGCCACAAGGGACAAACAAAAGACATCATCAGGAAATGAAAACATATTGGTAGGTTTCAATGTGGTACCTTCCACTTTAGTGAGTTTTTACTGTTGTACAGTGAGTTTTTTTCTCAATTACTTTATTTTCCTTTTTTAGTGAGAGGAAGCTATTATTTTATTTTGATAGAGGATGACCACTTTGGCTTTGCTAAAGCAATCATTCAGGACAGATCAGAAAGGTTAAGAGACTTCCTTACCACTGACTGCCCATTCTGGACCTGCTGCTCACCCTGTCCTTGGGTCTAACCAATGCACCCTCTAATAGGGAGTTGGCCTTACCAGGAGGCCTTCTGTGTCTTGACTTTTGACAATTTCTTGACTAACTTCTTCCATTTACCCCCTACGCCCACCCCCACATACACAGAAGAATCAATACTTCTGAGAGACTCCTCAGGCCTCACCATATAAGACACTCAAGCCATAAAGTTTTCTTTTACAGATCTGGCATCACACAAAGGACTGGAAGCCTTCATGTGTGTTCCCTGAAATCAATGCTTTTTTTTTTTTTTTTTTAGTTTTGAAAATGTTTCTTTTCTTTCTTTTTTTTTTTTTTTTTCAAAAAATATCTCCTTTGTTTCATCGGTCAAGACTAACTCCTGTGGGTCCTAAGAACTTAAAGAGATTTTTACCAGTGTCTCTCTGCTCTTTAATCTTCAAGTAATAGCACACTCTATCCCCTGGGTCAGGCCAAAGGACTCTCCTTGGAGCAGACTTGGCACTCTTGGGCTTTGTAATTTAAAATATGAACAACTGGGAGAGCTCAATGTGGTAGACCTCCCTTTTCTCATTTCTTCCCTTTTTGCCAAAGGAATGGATTTCTTGTCTTTAAAACACAGAATAGTACCATGTAGTTAATTAGAGCAAATGTGTAGCAAGCATTAGAAAGATTTCTTCATGAAGGCCCAGAGATTGCCTCATGGACAACTGCATATTCTGGAGCCCTAAGTGTTTTAATCTGAGCATTCTTCTCCCTCTTGAACTTTTCCTTCATGTGTAGCTGATGGACCCTCAAAACTAGGAGTTTGCCTTTCCAGTAGGTTCTCTGCATTTTGACTTTTTTTTTTAAATTATTGACTGTAGGTCAGAACTTTGGCAGCCCTCTTGCCTTGCACCACCACAAAAGTCAGTATTCTCACTCCATTATCCACTTAAGCCTTAAAGTCTTATTCTAAATGTCCTGACACCACACAAAGGAATGGTGGCCTTCAGGAGTTACCTCACAAAGGTATACTACTAATAGTTACTGTGTTTTTCAAGTTATATAGTTCTTTTAACTTCTGTTTCAACAGCAGGACCTCAGTCATGTGGTTGGTCAAGGTGAAACCCTATTTGTCCTAAAAGTTTCTCCCTTGTCAATGTCTACCTGTTCTGTTACCTTTAAAAAACAGTGCATTGCTACCCCTTGTATCCAGCCTTCTGACTGTTTCTGGACACTACTTCTGTCTGGGCACACATGTGGCTGGAAAAGCAAGTCCTTGGTATTTAGTACGTAAGGAACCTTAAGGAACCATGGTCACAGCTTATCAGTTGAGATGCTGAGAAGAGGCATACCTGAGGCCCAGGCTGCAGGAAGAGTGCTTTGGAGGGCCAAGGCCAGTTTAATGTATCAGAGAGGAGGTAGTTGTGTACTTCAGTGGCAATTTGTACTGGCTTTCCTTCTCCACCAGCCCAAGATCTCAAAGGAAGTCTTAAGCCTGTATCAGAAGATGGAAAATCAGATCCCTCGCCTTGAGCACAGGCTGAGAAGAGCCTGAGAGGGAGGCCTGGAGGTTGCTAGGGCCACACTGATTGGTGAAGAAATCACCACCTCTTTGGCAGGGAAGTGACCAGGTTCCAAGTTGCTGGAAGAATGTGGCATGAGTGTGATCAGTCAGGAGAACTGATTTGGTACTGAGGGAAGGAAAAGACAATGAGGCTCATGACTTTTTCATATTGAGAAAAAAGACAATAAGACAGTCATAAAAGGTATCCTATGGACTTATTGGAGGAAGCACTCCACCCCCACCCCTCACCATTGGCTCCCTTTTCCCCTCTGATTGAGGGAAGCAGATACATAACAATCTTCTTGATTTTACTGATACAAATCAGGCCTAACTGATTTGGCAGAGTCTAACGTGGAATTGTGAGGAGGAATGATAGCTGAAAACAATCATCAGAGGAATGGAGCCCAGGAGGCGATTAAAAGGGGAAGACTACATCATGCTAGGAGATGCCATGTACTCCCCATCAGCCTGGTGTGGGAAATTTGGTTATGTTGACTGACACCCTGTTCCAACGCTTCCTAAATCGCTTGAGCCATAAATGCATGCCCTGGCACCTCACCATACCCAGGTTTGGTGCACTTCATGTATTATCTTTCTCAATGACATCTACTATTTTGTACAGCCTTTAAAAAAAACTTCTAGAGTATATTTTTAGATGCTTTCTTTTTTCTGTCCTTTGTATTTATTTTATATTGATTTCTGTTGTTTGTTTCTTTTCCTCTTTGCAATTTAAGTGGGTGCCCTTTAGGTGCTGTGGTTGCTCAGTGTGGTTCGCTGTGTAAGCTGACCTTATTCTGGGCAGCTTCTTCCTCATGGGTTTGCCTATTGCCAGCACCTTACCCTGAGCTTTGCCCTTTTTGAACAAAAACTAAAAATCAGTTTAGCCTCCAGAAATTATAATAGTCGATGAAAGAATCGATGACTGATAGGGCTGGGTATGGTAGTCTCCCATTTTTCTTGACTTTCATTTTAGTCTTATTTTCCTTTCTTGGTGAGAGGAAATAATTTGTATCTTTTAACGGAGGACAACACCTGGTAGTTAGCCAGAGAAAAAAACATGGGTACTTATTCTGCTCATTTTTTAATCAGAGCCCACTGTTCCCTTGACCTTGGGTCTAGTCAATGGCCCCTTAAGCAGGGAGCTTGCCTTCCCAAAAGGCCCTTTGCATTAGTCTTGGCATGTGTGTGTGCGCGCACGCGCACGCGCACACACACACACACACACACACAGTGTCCTCAAGAAATTTGTAAGTCTTTCACATGCATGTATATGAGGGCTGCATGTGACAGCCCTTAGGGTGTTTTCTCCTCCATGTGCAATGTGTAGCTGGTGGGGGGAGGTTCATTGCGTTTTTCATTGTAAATTCATTTTATTCCTTGTTGCCTTTTTAGAAATGTCCTTACTGGTATCTTCATTTTCTGTAATCTTTAAACAGCAGCACATGCTGTCATCTTCAGTCTGGCAAAACTGACCTTCCTCTATCTCAAGATCTTCCTACTCTTTCTCTTCTCAATACCTGGCTTTTACTGCAAGGTTTCCCCAAAATCATTAAAATAAAGTATCTTCAAAAAAACAAATATTCATTAAGATGCTGGTATAAATGACTGGCAAGTTTGACTGCCATAAATCCCAAACATTTTCCCCCTTGTTATGTTTGTTTTCTTTTAAAATGTGAGATTGCTTTTTTTTTCCCCTTTAGCTTATTTATTTAAAGATATCCTCTAACAGCAGGGTATGTTGACTCTATGGGTTAAGCAGTGATGTCCCTTCCTTAGGAGGTATAAATGATTGGGATGGTGCCCTATGGTAGCCCTTCAATGGTAAAAGGAAGGAATTCTCATCTTGTAAAAAAAAATTTAACTTTTCAGTTAACTAGAGAAAATAGGAAGCATTCGTCTTTCAGATGGCTTCAAATTTTGCATCCTTAAATGTTTTAATCTGAGAACATTGCTTCCCAAAACCATGAGTCAAACCAATAGACCCTCTTAACTGGAAACCTATCTTTGCAGAAGGCTGTTAGCGTTTTAGTTTTCTATTCACAAAAAGTGAGCTTTTTGCCTTACTCCTTTCTTTGTCATCCCCACCTGCCTCTAGCTTCCCAAAGCCATTATAAATGACTGGGGGCTGCCTGTGGTATGTTAAAGCATTTTAAAAATTGATCTACTAGATTTGCTTTCCTTGGTAGACTTTCCATTTCTCTAGCACCACTTGACATCATGTGTTCACCCAGAGTAGAGACTCCTTAACCAATGTCTACCTGCGCTGCAATCTTTTAATAACTGCATTTCAGCCTTTGGGTCCAGCTGACTGACCTTCCTCTGGACAACCTCCTCAGTTTTTGGAGGAAGACTGAGGGAGCAAAATCCCAGGGCCTCAAGAGGAGGCCCTTTGGGTGCTTTTGACCAAGAAGACCCACACCAGGACTGTCTCCAGGTGCCACACACATGCTAACGTTCAAGGCCAAGCCCGCAGCTGCCTCTGAACTGAAACAGACCTGGAGCCCCTCTGAGCCTTTAAGAGAAGTATGGCTGCTTTTGCTTGCATTCCTCAAATACGTAGTAACTCCTCATTAAGGATGAGCACATCAGACCCTTCTTGTGACCAGATCTGAGATGAAAGCCTACACAGGAGGGAGGTATCCTTCAAAAGGCAGCAGGACTTGCGTACCTGTCTTAAAGAAGCCCCATCTGGTTTGGAGAGCCACGTTGAATGTTAGTGGCCCCTGGCTACTAAGACACACATGCCCAAGAGTATGGCAGAGTCTGATACAGAGATAGATGTATCAAGAGGACCAGTTCCCACAGGAAAGGCAGCCAAGGCAGTGTTGCCGAGATGTGTCTCTCAGGGACCTGGGAGCCCCACCTCTTTGACTAAGGAGGCCCACCTGTCCCATGGACCCAGGAGAGACAGGTGGGGGAATAGAAGTGAACTGATCCCTAACAGGTGTAGAAAAGGATGGTCCTTGGGGGAAGATGCACCTGGGCCATGAGAAGGGACAAAATAATAACACCTCATGTTAGGAGACCCCATAAGTTCCATGTCTGTGTGGCAGACACAGTTATGCTAGATGTGAAGGAAAACACAAACGCACTGGGGGGACAGGTTGTCTGGAACCAAGGTCTGCTCTGAGCAGGCCAGCGACCTTCATTCCTCCATTCAAAGGCCTGCTTCCCTTGCTCAAATTCTCACTCTCTGGTGCTGGGTCTGAATGAACTCAGCCTTCTTCTTAGGTTTATTTCAATGACAACAGTCTCCTTTTACTGGACAATTATACACTGTTCACCATTATACACTGCCTGCTAGGCACTGGAGTCAGACTGTTCATCCAGTTCCCAGGCAGAAAGTGTGTGGGCCACCAATTCTATACCGAGAAGAGGAAACAGTGAAATCAATTTGCCCCCACAAGTGTCTCTTGTTGTGTCCAAGGTAGAAGGTCCAGCCTTCGCACCTTGGGCTTCCTAATTACAAATACCCTGCTGCAAGAGAAAAAAAATAATCATTACGTCAGAGGAATAAATAAAACGTTCATCACATGAAGGTATAAATGAAGAGGAAGTTTTTCTATGACAGCTTGCCTGTTTTTCCTTCCTTTTATTGTGGCAGGAAGGAATTTCTATCTTTAATGAATAATGTCTTGTAGTTAGTTAAAACATGTATCTGTATGCATTGTCATTTTAGAGATTCCTTCCTACTGGCTGAATATTCTGCACCTTAATTTGTTTAATATGACTAATGGTGTGAGTTTGGGCAAGTCACTGTCCCACCTAGTTTCCTCATCAGTGGAGATTCTAGATTGAAGAAGTAGCTTTTAAATTTTGCTGAGTATGACCTACATAAAAGAAATTGATTTTATGAGGAGACCAGATTTTTTGTGTACAGAAATAAACATTTTTTTTCACTGACTAGTACCTACCACTACTTGTGGGCAAGGGACTCTGATAGTTTTTGTTCTATTTACTGTTTTAAAAAATGTTGCTTGTTGTAACACCTGAAACTGACTCTACAGTCCAGTAAGGATGGTGACTGGTAGTTTAAAGATCATGGAACTGGAGGGTCTTTAAGAATTTGTTTTTCTGTTCTAATGTTCTAAATAAAAATCAAAGCTGTGTATTGGGAACATGGCAAAACAAAATAACATTTATCCACAGTCTTAGTCCCACTGAGTCTTTCCCTTTGACCTTCCCCCACTTGTCAGTAGTTACAAAATAAAAATGAATTTTCTGCATCTCCAGGTATCAAGGTCTCCTAGACTCTGGTCCAGGCTTAATCCCCTAACCTGGACACACGACAGCAGGTAGCCCCAGGTACTTAGCATCTCTAAACCCCAGCACCCTCATCTGTAAAGGGAGGATATAATGCAGACTTTACAAGTTGCGATGAGGATAAATGAGATCCTAGTATGAAGGTGTCCACAAGGGCCATGACCTGTGGTCCCTTGGGCTGAATGTGATCTGCAGGTGTGATTTGTCATGCATTATGCACACCCTCCACTTTGCCACTGTCCCTACCATCTGTATTTGACTTGTGAGAATAACAAAGGATGCATACACAGAAGAAACTTGAAGGACATGCACTTTATTATGAATTAGAATTTTGGTTCTCACCTTCTCCTATAGGGACAAGGGTATATGTTTGCCTGGGCTCCTTTTACCTAAGCAGCCTACAATACAGCATTGATCCCTTAAACTCCACTTATGAAGCAAGAGAAAGCCCCAGGTCACCTTGCTTCACTACTCTTATATTAGATAATCCAAGATATTTGAAGAGAACTAAATAGAGGCACTTTAACCTTTTTGACCTTTTTTTCTGTAAACCACCATGTACTCCATAGTTGGGTATTTTATCCTTAAGCATTCCATTTTTTTTTTTTGCCCTTAGTTCTTATTCATTAAGGGGGCAGCTATAGGAAAATGTTTAGGCCCTGAGACCCCCCCTTTTCTTCCAGGGGTTAGAGAATATAACTGGCATTTGTTCTAAACATTTTGTTTTCTTTCTTGACATCTTAGGGCTCAGTAAACAATCTGATGTTCAAACAGTGGTTTTGCTGTTCTTAACAAGGGAGATCGGTGGATTACCAAAATCCTGTAGGTACTTTGAAGCTACATTTATAGTCCTTGCTTTTGCTATATGTATCTTCCTGGAACCTGGAATATAAATGTCACAAGAACAGAAATGTTTGTCCTTTGTTCACAGATGGATCTCAAGAGGCCTGGCCCATAGTACGTGCTCGATAAATGTGTTGAAAGGATGACCTGGAAAATGAATAATTAAACCCTAGATTTGACTCAATTGGACTTTATTGAATGCATATGTTTCTATTATTTTATTGCCTCTAGAAGCCACAGGAAACGATTTACCTCAAGTCCAAAGTATACACTAGAAGATATCCTTTAATTCTGCTTCCTATTTTAAACATGCATAGCTATGTTGTCCAGGCTTATCAGAGTGCTATGTTTAATGCGTGCAAGAAACACACACATTGCCAGTGATGTGCTACCTCAAAATTTAGTTTCTCTGTAAAATGTAAGACTACAGAGTCTACCCCTTTGTCAACTCAATCTTTTGTTTGAAATTTGAAGTTCTAACAAAATTAATCTCCCCAAAGGTGAATCAACTTAATCAAAATGCACAACTAGTTGATGAAAGAAAGTGAATACCTTCTAAAAAATGTATTAAAAAATGTCATCTTCTCCCATTTTCTATTCCATTGTCCCAGAGGGATGAGGGGTAGTAACATGTTGCAGTCTAGGGTAAACTCATGAGCCTTTTAAACCACCTCTGATGTTGAATTACTGTCATGCCAAATCTCTCACAATTCCACTTCAAAAGCTACAGCTAAACATTAGGAGATAGAAATGTTAGTCTATGCCTATACCCACAAAAGACAGAAAACACAATCATAACTAATGTGACCACAGCAATAGCTTAATTTAGGTACCTACTCTCCCACAGAAAACATTTCCCAGGCAAAAGCAATGTCCCCCATATCCAATACATATTTTATAATCTAGGCTTCTGTTACCAACATAGACCATAGAAAATTTTCAGGTGTGAGCTGGAATAAAAGAGAAAATGGTCAGATAGGAACACAAGAGAAGAACAAAGAACAAAGGAAAGGAATGCTCTTCTTATAGAGGAAAGTGGGGAGTTGGAAAGGGGCTGTTGTAAACAAAAAGTCCATTGGGGTAAACTGGGAGCTGGAAATACAGTGGCTTCTCATTGGCCAGGCTGTTGCTGGGGGAGGAAGAAATCTTCCTTTCTCCTGCTTGGATAGTAAAGCAGTATCCAGTTAGAAGGTAAGTCTCTTCCTATTGGTTCTGCTATTGACTGTGAGTGGTATGGCATTGGAGCTCCTTCTCTCAGCCTACCGACTCCATTCTAGTGAGGTTTCCTTTTATTAATTGTCACACAATTCATCTAGACTTTATTGAATATATTGTGAAATCATAGAGAAAAAATACAGTTGATCCAGCTGTCAGCTGTCAGGACCTCTATAGTTAAATGATTCCAACTGAAATTATCTCAGGTTTCTTTTTTATTAAGTTTGGATTTCCACAGGATTACAGCCCATCAATTTCCATTGTTCTGAGTCCAGCATCTGGGAATAAGCACAGTTGAAAAATTCTACCATCAGGGCCTTGGTTTTGTCCTGAGTGCTGTGACTATTATCACATGTGTGGCATCTGGATGTGTGTGGTTTCCCAGCTGAATGGTACCCAAAAGGCTCCCTTGAGACCTTGGGACTTTGCTCCCTCTGCCCTTGCACCAAAAACTGAGGAGGCTGTCCAATGGAGAATCAGT
This sequence comes from Ursus maritimus, assembly GCF_017311325.1. NCBI lineage: Eukaryota > Metazoa > Chordata > Mammalia > Carnivora > Ursidae > Ursus > Ursus maritimus. The sequence continues at coordinate 36,144,425 of NW_024423319.1, read as the reverse complement.
CAGCTGGGCCCAAGACCTACAAGGTACTTTCATTAAAATGCTATCGCACAAGTGGACATTGGTTAGGGAATCTCTGTCCTGGGTGACCACATGACTTCAGGTGGTGCTAGGAAAAAGAAAAGCCTACCCCCCCAAAAAAAAGAAAGACAAAAGAAAAAAGAATTGTGATGGTCACCATACACTGGAAAAAATACACCTCTGTGAACTCTCTCCTCTCTGAGTGGTATTTCAGACACTCCTGTCTTCTTGCAAAATTTCAAAAATACACAGTATGCCACATAAACACAAACACCCCAGTCACTGGAGCTTGCCCATAAAGTCTGTCCCACACATTTCAAATCTTTTAATTCCCACATTCCCTATGAACTTCGTGCTTCAGAGCACCTGAAAGTTGACCTGAGGATTGTCTCTATCTAGTAACATGGCGCTCTAGTGAGCAAGGTAACCTGCTACTCTCCAAGCAGTCTATTGCCTGTGCTCTTCACAGTGCCAGGTTCCTGCCCCTCTTTACCTATCCTTACCAAGATATTAAAGTGTTTTTATCCCTGAGCTACAGGAGCTTACTTTCTCCCCTGGAATTCTATGCTAACATCTGACTTATTTACACTAACTGGTGACTACGTTCATAAGAGAAACTTAAGCACGTAACCTTGATTTGTCTTGTTAAGTGATAACTAAAATACCCCCTTATTTTACTTTCCTCCTTACCTCTGCCCAGCACTCCCTCGGGAATAGTCCCACAGTGCTATCCATTCTGGATCACATTAAGCATGCCTATATTTCAGGATGCTAGAAAGGGCCCCCTCCAGCCTTGGAAGAGTAGTGTTCCTAAGGCAACAGGTAAGAATTAAAGTACATGCACTTTTGCTATACTTAGGAGGAAGACTGACATTTATTGATGAAGATTTACAGACTTTTAAGCAGGACGTTTTTGTCACAGTTTCAGTTAAAAATCCGAAAGCTGAAGATAGTAAGAGTGAACTACCTCGACACACATACACATTCTTAAAAAAGCATCAAGCAGCTGCTAGACACCCACTCTAAGGCTTTCTAGCATATTTAAACTGCTCCTGTGAACCTCACCCCACCCCATCCCAGCTGAGCTACAGGGTAGAACTATGTTGAATTAAATTAATTCATAGGGGCAGTGAATAGTGAGGCGATTGGGGGGTTTCCCACAGTCTGGATATTGCTCCGGGTAAGAGACAGTGGAAATGGAAAGAAAGAAGTACACAGGAAAAACAAAGGCTTGTACCCTGATTCTTGGCAGTGTGATAGTGAGGTCTCATGACTCCAGAAGGGAAATGGCTATGGGATGTGTGTCTAAGGACAAAAAGAAGCCTCATAGAATATACCAATGTCCCAAATGTGGAACAGAAGCAATAGAAAAATTACTTCATCCTGAGCAGGCATTGAACAGCAGCTCTCTGCTGGATCCCATGAGTCATCAGACAGGGATAGTAGCAACCAGGCAATGTGGCAACTTGTGTGAATGAATAGACAAGAACCAGATGGCTCCACCTTTCCCTCTTCCTAATGCCTTGATATTGGATAAGGTCTCACTTGAAGAAGCATCCATTACTTAAGCTGAGTATTTTATGAGGGTAGACTCTTAATAAGACAACAAACTTTTTACTGAGGGTAACGGGGTGAGGAAGAATACAGTAGGGCACGTTCTTATTCTTCTTATCAGGAGACTTGGTGGAACTAGGAAGGATATTATACTAGGATCTAAGGATTCTTCTGGGAAAGGATCCTATGGGAAGAACCAAGATGAACAAATTTGATTCAACAGAAATAGACCCGTGTTTGAAGACAGAAGGGAAGTAGACTTTAAGTATAACATGGGTGTAGATCAGAATGTATTTTTGGCCAGGCCTCAGAGACTTAAGTCTGAATCCCTTAGCAAGGAGGCTGCAGTAAACAGAGTAAATCTCCATAGGACATTGAAAGCCAAAGAATCAGCAGCATTGGTGCCAACAGCTTTGGCAGTAATAGAATGTACTATCTTTGAGGCAGTGTTAGTACTCTAAATGCAGGTATCTGCAGCATTGTCACAAGGAGGTATTCAGCATCAGTAATGTTGCCTTGGTCCAACAAAGAGTTTAGGCATTAGTGTTCCTGGTGAAGCCTCACTATCCTGAAGTCATCTGTGGAGAGTAGCGGCAAGAGACATCCTAATTGTAGATAGGGACAGAAATTGGCTGAGATCCTTTAGAAGGAGATTATTGCAAGGGCTGCAAGCTGGGTAAATTAGTCAAGAAGCTTATGTTCAGATCCTATTTGGCTGATGTCAGTGCATTCCAACCCCATTTCACTATCTTAGTCAAAGCTACTGACTGGACAATGGCAAGGAAGGGGGCCAAGAAAGAATGGATTTTGTAGTAACGGGCAGAAGGAGTGAGTGGTTAGAAGAATAAAACTACGAGATTCTCAAAGGTGACTACAGAATTCCTTCAGATTTATGAATGAGATTTGATGTTTATCTAGTTTCTCCCTCCCTCTTTCTCCATTCAAGACAAGACCATGTGGACACAAATATTTTTTCTGGGCTAACGTCAGTACTTGGCTCCTTACGTTGTCCCTGCTTAACAGGAACCTAGGAGAAAGTGGTAAAGGAAACCAACCAATCAATAAGCATCAACGGTGTCTGGTGTGACAAGAGGAACAGTGGGAAATTTAAAGTAGAGTAAAAAGGATTTGACCAACAGGGACATTTACCAATTCAATGAGAAAAAGAGCAATAAAACTATACTTTTTTAACATTACAATTTTGTAATGTTAAAATTTGTATTACCTTAAGCTTAGAGTAAACATAGAAAATACCCAGAAACTGAAGGATTCCCATTTCAGAAAGGAAGTCTGTAAACAAACATCAACTTTGCTCATTTTCTATGTGGGTGGTACCTTCATCTCCACAGGCCTCAATTTTAGCAGAAATCATGTTATTGAGACATCTGAAACCTGCCAACATGACCGGTAAAAAGGAGTTTCCAATTAAAGTGTCTTCACTCCCAGGAAGTTTTAATTGACATTATTACTGCATAACAGAAATCCAAGTGTAACTATTTTTATGGACTGGATGATGGCATACAGATATGTAATATATTTTTTCAAATCAAAAATTGGGGCAAATGGCTTATTACGATTTTCTTTTCTGATTTGGTAATGTATTACAAACATTCTTGCAAGTGAATAAGCATTAAATCACATTTAGGTATACATTTACGACTTCTTTATTTAAATAAAATAGTAAAAAATTGAAACTGTTCCAGAAATACCTGCATGTATTTTTTATTTACTTGTGCAATTAATATGTTGGTAACTATTTCAGCTATATTCAGCAGGCATCCTAAAATCCCTCAATTCCTTACCTTTCCCTGCTCTCTACCCTGTCACCATACCCAAACATCTGTTTTGTTTGTCTCTGCTGAGGTCTGCAATAAAAAGTTGGCTTCACTACAAGTGTATGCCATTTAATCTCCGTTCAGCGTTAATTACTGATTGACAATTCCTTATTCATCCCTATGTTGATGCCCCTCAAGCAGCTGTTCAAAATGATTTCACTTTTCATAGGCTCTCAATCCTCAAAGAAGAAAATCAAAGGAAGGGAACAACAATTTTGAAAAAATGTAATTCACGAAAATGTCCCTGAAATAGGATTTAAAGCTGCATATCAAAAAAAGAAATTGACCTAACCAAAGCAACCAACACAGAGATATATTCTAGTAAACTTACTAGACTTTAAGGGGAAAAATTCAGTAAAAGGACCAAAATCACTCATAAATGAGAGGAAACTAGATTATCATCAGACTATTACAACAAATTATTATGCCATCAGAAAATGGAATAGCATACTTAAAATACTCAAGGAAAGAACATGTGAACGAAAAATTTTATACCCAGGCTGATTTTCACATAAAAAGCCACAAACAAATTTGTCAGCATGTGAGAATTCAGGGACTGTTGTTTCCACAAGTCCCTCCTTATTTTGGAGAATGAGCTTCTAACAACCAAAACACCTGGAGAATTTCATCAGCCTAAAGACTGATAGCATCGATCATTAATAGCAGAAAAAGAGGCAACCAAGCACTACGTGCCTCCAAATAGAGCATACTACCACCTATGAAGCCAAAAGAAAAAAAATAAATAAACACAAATCTGATCCAGCCTGTAGAACAAGTTACTCATCTATAGGAAATTCAGGACAGAGCAACATATTAAATTACAACAGAGGATACCACCGAGCAAAATCAAGACTGTGGGAAACTCTAAGGACAAGGTGCCATTTCTTCAACAAATAAATTACAAAGACAAGCAGGATAGTCTCTAGATTAAAAGAGACATATGGGGAAGGGGAAAGCATAACTAAACTACTGCTTAGGAAGGAACATTTGAGTGATAAATTTATAAAGAAAATTAAAAATTCACTACCATAAAGGTCAGGACTGTGATTACATTTGAGGAGAAAGAAGGCTTTGCAATTAAGACAGATGGAGAACAAAATTCTTTAACCTACCCTGTGGTTATAAAGCTGTTCGCCTCATAAAAACTGATTAATCTATACATTCATTTTAAGAAGTTTCATTTATCTGTTAGATTTTACAATAAAAAAAGCATTTTTGGAAAACACTATATGTTCTTTTGTATAGGTTATCCTTCTATTTTATAACAGTGAGGCTTTAAGATCCAGCCCCCAATACACATAACTTTATATAGCAGGGCAAGCCTAGAATGGTCTAGTTGCTTAGGAAATATAGAACAACTCAGGGCTTATTCAGATTCCTGCAGTGAAAAAGTAGTAGTAATAGTAGTAGTAGTAGTAGTAGTAGTAGAAGAAGAAGAAGAAGGAGGAGGAGGAGGAGGAGGAGGAGGAGGAGAAGAAGAAGAAGAAGAAGAAGAAGAAGAAGAAGAAGAAGAAGAAGAAGAAGAAGAAGAAGAAGAAGAAGAAGAAGAAGAAGATGAAGAAGAAGAAGAAGAAGAAGAAGAAGAAGAAGAAGAAGAAGAAGAAGAAGAAGAAGAAGAAGAAGAAGAAGAAGAAGAAGAAGAAGAAGAAGAAGAAGAAGAAGAAGAAGAAGAAGAAGAAGAAGAAGAAGAAGAAGAAGAAGAAGAAGAAGAAGAAGAAGAAGAAGAAGAAGAAGAAGAAGAAGAAGAAGAAGAAGAAGAAGAAGAAGAAGAAGAAGAAGAAGAAGAAGAAGAAGAAGAAGAAGAAGAAGAAGAAGAAGAAGAAGAAGAAGAAGAAGAAGAAGAAGAAGAAGAAGAAGAAGAAGAAGAAGAAGAAGAAGAAGAAGAAGAAGAAGAAGAAGAAGAAGAAGAAGAAGAAGAAGAAGAAGAAGAAGAAGAAGAAGAAGAAGAAGAAGAAGAAGAAGAAGAAGAAGAAGAAGAAGAAGAAGAAGAAGGGGAGGAGGAGGAGGAAGGGGAGGAGGAGGAGGTGAAAAAGAAAGAAGGAGGGAGAGGGAGGGAGGGAAAGGGAAGGAGGGAGAGAGAAGGAGGGAGGGAGAGGAGAAAAACATCATAAAATACATTCCTCTGCTTTTGTCCATGAGAAGTATCATCACTTCCATTATTTCTATTGTAAGTGGTGTTTCCTCATGCTTTCAACAAAGTAATAGAGAATTGTTTAAAAGAACAGTTATGCGCAAAGACTTAGCCAAATGTTGGCAATTGATAGCATTGCCTACAGAAGACCAAGGCCAACAAAAGCCATACCTAGAAAACTCCTAATATTCTGCTGAAGTTGAAATTTCCCACTTTATAGTCGTACTTATACTGCCAGTTAACACCAGTGTTTATGGAAGATCAAAGCCAACACAATCAACAATGCTTTCTGGACATTTTGTAATATCTTACTAAACTTTAAGTTTGCACTGTAAGGGCTGTACTTTAAAGTTCAATCCAACCATATGAATAATGGAAGGAGAATTTACCTGGGAGCAAGATTCAGGCTAGCCCCAGCTATGCTCTAGATGAAATCACTTAAAACATTGAACCTGTCCCCTCACAGGATGAGCAATACCAAAATTTCCTTGAAACTGATTGATGAAACAGATTGATTTTGAGTAGTGCTATCTTTCTATGGAGTTAGAAAACAATGCTCAAAAGCTCTTCCCAACGAGTTCACTCTAGTTGAAAAATGCTTTAAGAAAAATGAGGTTAGGATATATTAGCACTTTAAGAAATATTTTAAATATAAGTTCTAGCTAAATACACAATCGCTGATATTCTAAAGAGCGCTATTCCTGAGACTTTTTTTTCTAGCATAATTTTGGAAATACAAAGAGATATTTTTCGCTAAAGAGCTAGAAAAGCGTTGCCTGGCTATATAATGCAATACTCAACTAAGAATTTTGCAGAAATAAAAAAGAAGAAACACTTTAAACCATGATCCTGTTTCAGATAAATTTCCGAGCCAAATTTTTACCCTGATCTTAACCTCTGGAAATGATCATGTTTACACTCAAAATATGGCTAGCATTGCCATTGCTAGAAAAATACTGAATGTGAAAAATGCTTCCTGATGGGAAAAGTAATCTCTGGATTGAAAATGCTTGTTAATCATTAATTGGGATTATTAGTGCTCCAAACTCATCCTCCTACCACCATGAGAAAAGCCTAGAGTATAGCATGACTGAGCACATTCTGAATGCTGTCCTTTAGCACATTGCAACTGCCATGTCATAGGACCATGCTGCTCAGAACAATGACACAACTCCTAATCCCCTCCAAATACTCACTAAAAGCTTTATAATAAAACTCAGTTTATATTTCTATATCTTACCCATGTAGAGAAAGGCTTCAGTTTTCAATTCCAATTCTGAACCTTCTGTGGCTGCTTTCAACTAGGAGTGGGAGTGGAGGGTTCGACAACTCACTGGCACTTCTCTCAAAAGTCCAGCAGTCCAGTCTCCAAGATCCCTGCTTCTATGTTGCTGACCTAGCAGATCGTGGCTGGCTGGCCACTATCTGCTCACATCTCTATCCACTTGAAGACCTGATCAATGATTCCTAACTACCTGGGATTCTCTGTCCTCTCCTCTTTGTGCCCGTGTTCGTTTCCACTGTAAGATTTCTGACTGTTCATCCACAATCGGGATTCCCTGGCTGTGCAATTGCCCACTTTCCTTTCCACTAAGAAAGCAGATTTGCTTTCTATTTTAGTTGGAATTTCCTATCCATTTACAGATTTCTCATCTGCGGCCACTGTAGCCAGAGTTTCCTGCCCATGTTTGCTGTCCACTTTCTTTTCTACCATGACCGAGGACAACGTTGCCACTATTCTAGAGTTCCCTGCCCACTCTGAGATAAGACTTCCACCACTTCTGTCTATCATACCTTGCCTCTACCATGTTCTGGTGTTTTCCTCTCACTAGGAGACTCTCTCATGCTCCTACGTATTTTTCTTCACCAAAATTGCACTTTGGGATAAAAACCAATGCCATTTACATCCATATAGTCTTTTCAATAAACAAGTGCATATAATTCAGCTTATCTAACCATGTATTTGGTGGTGACTTTTGTCCCCCTCTTTCTTCAGATAAGATTTACTTATATGCATCAGGCAAAACTAATAACTAATCCAGAAACAAACATCACTGCAATTAATTTGAGATGACACCTTTTCTCCTCCTTCTTCAAATCAGCATTTACTTATATTGATCAGGTCCCACGACTAACTTGCCCAGGATCCTAGATCATTGGAACCCTTTTTGGTATCCCCCTTCTCTTTCACGTAAGCATTTCCTTATAATGATTAGACAACACAAATAACTAGTCTAGAAACAAACATCACTTCATGTAATTTGGGGAGTGACTTTTTTCTTTCTCCCTCTTCAGAGAAGGGGTTACTTACATGGATTAGACCCCATGACTAATTCATCCAGAATCTGGTATCACTTGGATTGATTTTGGTGGTGACAGTTTGGCCCCTCCTCCTTCAAATAAGCATTTACTTCCGTGGACCAGACAACATAGTAGAGAAACAAACATTGCTGGATGTTATTTTGGCAACGACTTCTTTACCCCCTCTTCCTTCTGATAAGCATTTAGATAAATTCTCCAGACCCCACTACTATCTCAGCCAGCCTCAAACATCAGCGGAATTCATTCTAGTGTTCACCTAGAGCCTAAGATTTCCCCTGAGTTTTGTCAGCTTCTTTGCCCAGTCCCAAACTCAAGCCTTGCCCTTTTTCTAGTACCATTCCTTTTCTTTTTACTCTATTTAGCACTGTATGTCACTTTTCTTCCCCATAAGAGTAAAAGATTTTCCAACTTGGCATCTCTTAATTACTTGGCTATCTAGGTTAAGGAGTGTCTGAGGCTGACACACTCAAGCCCTGGAATTGTATATCCAGAGTCCATATTTAAATATATAAAGAGGGAGAAAGGAGGGGCAGAAGGAGATCAAGATAATACAAAGAAGCTGGTCCCATAATGTGACTTATAATCAGAAAGAGCTAAAAAGTGCCCGCTTTGATAAAAGAAAGGAAATCCACATAATAAAAGCAGTTGGTCCACTGTCTATTTAGAATCTTGAGAGTCATGATCATGTATGATGATCCATCTCCCTATCCAAAATAGCCTCTGCTAGGCTCTGTCTTTTATCACATAGCTCTTTCCCAGAAAGTTTTGTCCTCATTATTCCACCTTCAGAGAAACACCCAGGGGAGGGGGCTTAGTGCAGTGGTTCCTCAACCAAACATATCTGACCTCACAACCCACCATTTGCTTCTTCCAGAATGTAGTGTCTTCAGATCTCTGCCCTTGCAGAAATTCCTGGGGAAGGAATCCTACTCAGCTCTCCTTCAACCAATCATGTTCTGAGCCTGCCCATGATATTTTCCTCCACTAGCACTCACAAGCACTCCTGCTCAGTCTTTTCCTTGTTCCATAGTCCAACTTGTCTGGCCTCTCCTTCAGAGCCCTGGGCCCAGACAAGGCCCTGAAGGAAATTCTCTCAGGGGCTGTAGCAATGGCAACAGACAGCTGGTTTGGGGGGAGGGGCCTTGTGGATACTGTCTGCCCTGCTTCCAACATGCAGCCAGCCCTTCCCTCAGAACGCACATGTGGCTAGATATGCAGGTCCTGGGAAGTGGGCCATGGACACACCTCCTCAGGAAGAGCTGCTGAGAGGAGGCATGCCTGAAGCCTGAGCTCTAGTGACTTTCTTCAGCTTTTCCTCACTTCCCCATCAGTGCAGTTCAAGAGCTCTGCCCACTCATCCAGACCATACAATAGCTTCCTAAAACACTACCCTAATGAAATTTATAAATAATGATGAATGGTTTCATCCTCTTCCAGCAAAATAGTCCCATTCCCAATGTATACAATGATGGTATTTTCATGAAGCAAAAAGTAGGGCATGTTTTATGGCATAAGGACTTAGTGCCAGTCAGAGATTTTGGAATTGAGGTTACCTTGGGCCAATCCAGGGCTTTTGCTTCCTGGGGTGTAGGTATAGACTAGTTTTTTTTGAAGGAACCTGAAGTCCACTTCACTAAACTGAACACAATTCAGTCATCTGGACTTTGTGGTCAATGCTGTGTGCTATCAGATCAGAACTTTTACCATTTCTTTCCTCAAAAGAATGGCAGAGATTGTTCCAGTTCCAAAATATTAGAATGGGCACAAGGTTCTCCTTAAATGTGAACATGTATAATAGCTGGATCTGTAGGGATTCTGATGGTTGAACAGTGTGGACACTAAGTAAACATGCTAAGAGTGATTATTGATAAGATGTAACTGTTCATATACCGCTGACTGACAATCAGTACATATTGCAAATATTTCCAAATAATGCCTTTTACAGGTACATTGGAATTGAGGTTACCTTGGGCCCACCCAGATGGGTGACAAGAGCTTTGAAGCAGTCATCAGAACCCCGGGCATTACCATTCACTAGGTTGTTACCTTAAGCCAATATAAGTTGCTTGAAGCAGTTTACCTAAAAATCTTTGCCAACAATGGATCAGAGCCTGGACCTTTTCAGTTTTCAGGATCCAACAGAAACAAGAAAAGTAGCAATTTGGATCAATAAATTCTCGGTTCTATAGGCTTTCTTCAAGTCTAGGTGTACCTGGAAACTAGCAAAGGCATATCAAAGGAGGACTAACTCCTTTTTTTCTCCAGATGAAGAAAGATGTTGTGGTCTACACTGCTGTATTTGCTCAAATAAAAATGACCACTTTACTCAACAGACTCCAGAACAAGGTTCAGGCATTTCTCTCTTTCATCCGGAACCAGACATGTGCTGATAAATATGTAACAACTAGCTCTCTAGGTGGAAAGGGGTCTTGATTTGTAGCATCTACATATTTCTGTGGTATAAAAATCTCCAACTCTGGCCTATATCAAGTCACCAAGGTGATGTCACAATCATTGAATCAGTGAAGGAAGAGTTACACAGAATGAGCTCTGATAAAATGATGTGAGCCGGCTCCAGTTCTGTGACCAAAAATATAATCCATCCAGAAGAGAAGACCGAGTTAAAAGGATAAAGAGCAGAAGCTTCCAGTGGTGAAGGGCTATCAGAAAAAAATGGTGTTTATTCATTCTTTACTTCAATGGTGCACAAAACAAGTGAAACAGTCTATTGCAAGAAGATGAGCAATTGATATAGAACACAGAAATTAGAGCCAATATGGATCCAAATCCTGGTTCTGTCATTACCAACTTGGTCAGTTAATCTTATGAGACTTTAGAATCCTCATCTAGAATAACTCAATACGGTAGTGCATGTAGGGTTCTAAGAACCATATACGGCACACTCAATAAAATATTGGCTCTTATCAACATCATCATCAACACCATTATCTGCAGAGTTGGTATAACAACCAGCCTGCTTTCCTCAAAAAGGTATTACAGGGGCGCCTGTGTGGCTCAGTCGGTTAATCTCTGACTTTTGATTTCTGCTCAGGTCATGATCTCAGGGTCAGGAGATTAAGCCCCACGTCAGGCTCCACGCTGGGCATGAAGCCTGCTTAAGATTCTCCCCCCACTAAAAAATAGGTATTACAAACTGAAATATTGCATGTGAAAATAATTTGTAGTCTACAAACACTATTCCAATCATTCCGTGATGATTTGCTGACCTCAGAGACATAAGTAAACTAAAGGTACTCCTAAGGGAAATGCATGAGTTCTCCAGAAAGCTCTAAAAATAAGAGAGTCTCATTGTCTATGAAGGATCCTGTCATAGTCACAGTCACAGGCAAGTTCCTTAGACTTTGGAGATCATCTGACCCAACACCCTTGTTGTACTGATGTGAAAATAACTGCTGAAAGTTTAGGAAACTTAACTAAGAGGTAGCATCAGAATTAGGATTAGCATACGGGGCTTTTGACTCCATATTCTTGCCACCAACGGCACGTCAATATTGGACCCTTTTGAGAAAGAAACTTCTTAAGAAAGGGAGTTGATTTGAGTCATACACTGTGCTAGGTTCTGGAGTGAGAACCCAGGGTGATCTGATTCCAGAGGTCGATTAGACTTGCTGGTTCTGCTGTCTAGAGAGCCAAAGAGGATAATAAATTTTTAAAAAATTAACCAACATCCTGAGATCAGAAACCAGTGGGAGTTTTGATACAGGTTATATGTTTAATTCAGTATCAGGTTTGGGATTTACTCTCATGATATTTTCACACAAGGTGGAAAAATTGAAGGTTTTGGGTTAATCTAAGTTCTCCTTCCAGTTATAGTAGAATTCTGGGGTCACTTTTTACCTATTCTTTTCAGGGGCAAGAAAAAAAAAACCTGGTCCACTGGGATCCAAAGTGTGATATTGTCCCAAAAGTGCTATCAATTCCCTGGGCTTCAATATCTTCAGCTCATTTGATTAGATAATTGTTTTCAGTCTGGAAAACATTTATCGAGTGCCTATAACATGGCAAATGTTGTGCTGGATGCTGGAGATACGATGAGGAAGCAGACAAGCCCCTATCTCTATTGACTTTAAGACTCTAACGGAGGAAACAGAGAGATAAAGTATGCTGCAAGTGTAATTATACTACAATTTGTGTAATAATAGCAATAATATGTATACAGTGCCATGGAAGAGAAAATGACTCATGGTAATAAGGAAGGCTTCAAACAGCAGGTGATATTTAAGCCAGGTCCCAAAGGATGAGGAAGAGCTTAATAGGTGAAGAGCTTAAGGTAGAGCACTCTAAGCAGGAGAAACAGCCTTCACAAAGGTAGAGAAGCATCAAAGTGCCTGGTGGGTTTTGGTAATATCAAGAAATTTGGAATGACCAGAAGTGAGTGTCTAATAATAGTAGCATCTAACATGTATTGACCATATCATATGGACCAGGAGCTGTTCCGGAATCAATATAAAAATACTGAAGATATACTTTGCTTTCTTTTAAATTTGATATGCATTTTATGTCTGCTTACATCTCAGTTCAAACCAGCCACGTCTCAGGTGCTCAGGAGCCACTTGTGACTAGAGACGGGTATATTGGACAGCTCAGCTCTAAGTGGCTCTCTTTGTTGTGTGGTAGTGTGTAGAGGGTTTTTGTTGTCATTGCTTTATTTTTCCTTCTGTTTCAACAATATCACAGTTCATATGGTCATCCAAGGTGATCCCCTGTAGATCCTGAAAACCCAGAGACTCCTTCAACCAACCTGTTCTGTAGTCTTCAAATTTACTGCTCCTTGGTTCAGACCAACTCATCTTCCTCTGGACAGCTTTTGTATTGTTGGGCTTGTCCAGTAGCTAAGCGAATATGTATACCTGTACCTCAGCATAGACTAGATTTATAGCAGGAGATATGCATGGTGACTTACTCATCAGCACATAATGGGAGTTGAAACCATGAGAATGAGTGAGGTCAGCCAAGGAAAGTATGCATATATGGCAGAATGAGAAGACGAGATGGCTGAGGAGCTCAGGAAATCACCCACACTGAAGAGGAGAGCAAATGATGAGAAATGGTCTAAAAGTTATAGGCAGGGGCGCCTGGGTGGCACAGCGGTTAAGCGTCTGCCTTCGGCTCAGGGCATAATCCTGGCGTTATGGGATTGAGCCCCACATCAGGCTCCTCTGCTATGAGCCTGCTTCTTCCTCTCCCACTCCCCCTGCTTGTGTTCCCTCTCTCGCTGGCTGTCTCTATCTCTGTCGAATAAATAAATAAAATCTTTTTTTAAAAAAATAAAAGTTATAGGCAGAGCCAGGGACAGAATGGTGTTTCAGCAGCAAAGGAAGGAGAACCTTTAAAGAAAGGAGTAAGCAACCGTATCAACCACTGGAGAGAGGTCACCATGATTAAGGAGCCTGTCAGCTCTACCACTATATGATTCCATGATCAGTTAACTAGTAGGTTTTCAAAGATAACAAAGTTCAATATCTAATGAAAAGAAAATAAACATGGCAGTGCCTACATTAAATTGCCTTTATTTTCATTTTAGCTAAAAGCTCCCTCTTGTGTCCAGAATGGGGATTTCCTTGACAGCTCACAAAAAGGTTTTAAGAACAGCATCTGTTGGCTTATATTTATTTTCCTAATATTCTTCTATAATATTCACTTTTGCCGATCTATATGTATTAATGTTATAATCAAACAGAAACATTATGATAAAAAGAAAAAACAAGAGTGTTTTTCCTCTAGATTTAAAGCTGCATTGGAAGGAAAGTCATCATGTAAACACAAAAAATTCCATTGAGTGGTATGATTTTCTCAAAGATGTAGAGGTTTCATTGAAATTCAGTAACAGCTGGGCAAGACTGACATGTTTAACAATCAGCTCCGGTGAATCAGATCACTTTGGAGTTTGAAAACTATCTCTCTGGGCCCCAAAACTATCATGTCTCCAATAAAAGGAGAAAAGGAGGGGAAACCTCCCTTTTAGGGACCCAGGAGATCTGTAAGGCTCAAGAATCCAGACACAGGGAATAGAGTAGCAGGGGAAGGTGCCAGAAGCAGAGGTCCTAGCCTGGTTTGTTCCACTGGTGGATGTGCTAGGGAATTGAGGAAAAAGCACTGTCCTAGAAAGCTGGAGTCTCAGGGACTAACATCATGACTCTGCCTCTAAATGGCTCTGTGTGTGTGTGTGTGTGTGTGTGTGTGTGTGTGTGTGTGTGTGACTTTGAACTGGCCTTTCCTTTCCTGGACTGGACTTCAGATTCTTCTCTGATGGGACCTTTCCATTCCATGATCTAAGAGTCACACCTCGAGGGAGGCCAGATTATAAAGCAGGTGATGTTTCCCATCTTCCTCTCTCACCTGTTTTCAGGGCTGTTACCCCCATGAGAGTCCAAGGCCCGAGGACCCTCTATTTCAACACCTGTGCAAACCAGGAGCACCTTGGACCAACTTCCTCTCCACAGTATAGTTTACCTATTGGACGAGTTAGCAGTAGTTTGGCAGTGGTTACATTTGTAAGATGAACTGAGGGCTGCTGTGCAAGGACTAGAGCTTTTGCTGTATACCTTTTGTTAGGCTTGGATTGTTTACCATGTACACACTGTGTGGGTACAAGTGTGTGTTCTCGTGTGTGCATCAAGCCACACCCTGCTTTGTCTGTTAATTGGAATCTGGGTTCCTCATAGCCAAACACAGGTGAGAATAGTGGATTCCCGGTGAAAGATTACTGGCACCCCACAAGGACAGAAAAAACTATACAGCCCAGGAGTGTTGCACTGCTGCAGGGGGTGCTCCAATAGAAACTTCTTTCTTTTTTTAAGATTTTATTTATTTATTCGACAGAGAGAGACATAGCGAGAGAGGGAGCACAAGCAGGGGGAGTGGGAGAGGGAGAAGCAGGCTCCCAGTGGAGCAGGAAGCCTGATGCGGGGCTCTATCCCACGACTCTAGGATCACTCCCTGAGCCGAAGGCAGACGCCTAATGACTGAGCCACCCAGGAGGCCCTCCAATAGAAACTTCTTAAGAAAGGGAGTTGCTATGAGTCAGACACTGTGCTAGGTCCTGGAATGAGAACCCAGGGCTATCTGATTCCAGTGCCTCTCCTCCCTCCATCATATCATATACTTTGCTTGACCCCACAATAGGGACTGGAGAAGCTGTAGCTCAAAGAAATAGTCTTCATTTAATGAGGTCCTGAGCAGAGAAGCGGGGACAGCCACATGAGCTAGGTGCGAAGCCTGAGGATAGTTGTTTAAGGGCTTTGCTCTTTTTCCTTTCCTTTCTTTTCACTCCATTCTCCTCTCTTGTTCTTTCCTTTCTTTACCTTGCCTTGCCTTTTCTTTTTGTACCAAAGGCTGCAAAAACACCTCCCTTCCTCTCATCTCCTGGAGACAGCGGTCAATAGAGTGGCAGCAGCGACAAGGACTTGGTGATGGTGTAGACTGATGTGTTGGGTGTGGTAGCTTTAGCCTGGCAAGGGATTAACAAGCTCACTTCGACTGATCAATGCAAGTCTTGCCTTGGATGAGAGCGTAGCTGATCGTGGAGCAGCAAAGAACAGCAGTTTTGTAGGGGAGGCTGGAAGGAGTAGGCTACTGGAACATTGACGAGAGCTGGTTTTTTTCTAAAACTCAAAACCGTACTAAAAAAAAAAGAAGTATGTAGGAAACAAAGGATTCTATCCTCTTCTCAGGAAAAAATCAAGGGTTACATTTGGATTGGATTGTTACTACTAGTCATTGGGAAGGAAATAGCTTTGTGGGATTTGGGACACATCTGGGTATTAACCGTTACAAGTACAAATCACACACAGAAAAGTAGTGCATGTCAGGGGCAATGCATGTTCTCTCCTCTCTGCTCTGTCTCCCCTTCCCTCCTCCTCCTCTTCCCTTTTTCTTTTTCTTCTTTCTGTTTCTCTCCTCTCTTTTTCTCCCTCTCTGTCTCTCCCCCTTCATCCCTCCCCCTTTTCTCTCTCCCTCTTCTCCTCCCCCTCCCCTTTCCTTTCCTTCACTTCCTTCTTCTTCTTCTCCCTGCCCCCTTTCTCTCCCTTTCTCTCTCTTTCTCTCTCTCTCTCTGTAACATAATCAGATCAGGGAGTATCTTCGGAGATTTATTACAATTATGTTGAAAGAAAGCAGACTAGTTTGGTTCTCTCCTATAAAACCCTACACACAGATGGCAACTCAGTACTCACCAGGGAGTTCTCTAACTTCCCTTCTCCCTTAGGAGGGAGAGGATGTAAGCAGCTAGTCAGGCCCGCCTGCTGAATGGAGGCCAAGTGTGGTGGAAATGACTGAGTGCTACTCCTGTGCTGTCGAACGGAGTTTGCCTTGAGAGCCAAACCCACTAAAATGGGGTCTGGAAGCTATCAGAGAAGAAATCTGATACATGTATGTTTTTACCCACAGTCGTCCATCACCAAGGATTTTTGCATTTGAGGCATGTTGCATAGACTCAGGCAAGCTGCTGTATATCAACTGTGATCAATTTTTAACATGCTGTAATAATCTAAAGGGAAACAGTCCTTGGAATCTACGTAACATTTTTTTGTTCTTTTACTAATTTGCCCTTCAGTGCCAAAAAAAATTAAAACTAAAACCTGAAAGGCAAGATTTTTTAAAAGGATTTTATTTATTTATTTTGGAGAGAGATACAGAGATGGAGAGCAGTCGGAGGGAAAGGGAGAGAGAGAATCTCAAGCAGACTCCATGCTGAGCACAGAGCCC
Organism: Ursus maritimus; assembly: GCF_017311325.1. Taxonomy (NCBI): domain Eukaryota; kingdom Metazoa; phylum Chordata; class Mammalia; order Carnivora; family Ursidae; genus Ursus; species Ursus maritimus. The sequence goes on along the minus strand of NW_024423319.1, from coordinate 36,127,838 downwards.
AACACAGGGCTTGATCTCAGGACCCTGAGATCATGACCTGAACTGAAACCAAGAGTCGGATGCTTAACTGACTGAGCCACCCAGGTGCCCCTGCAAGGCAAGATTTAAATTGAGCCATCACTATTTCAGAAAGACCTAAATTACTTGCATGTTTGTCTGCAGCTGCAGGATAGAGTGCACAAATTTAGGTAAACAGTGAATTCAGGTAATGCCATTTGAATTGTGTTGGCCACCTACTATGTTCCTAAGCACTGTATTTGGTGCTGAGTCCTTCACATAGGCTAAAACTAAGAGGAGGAAACTCTTAACTGGGTCAAAAGGGATGTGACACTTCAGAGCATTTTAGGTCAATGAAACAAAGAAAATACATCCAATTTTCTGCTTAGAGAGGCTTTCAGGTAAGGAGCTCAGAAAACCTTATTGTGAACATTGTTGCTTTGCAACAATATCCAGGAAAAGGTACTATATTCGAAGTTGAAAATATGCAGTCCTAAAGTTTGTTAATATCCTCAATTATATAGGCTACAAAACTTTTACAAAGTTCCAAGAAGGAGAGTTTGAGGTTACTATATTGGGGTTTCTTACTCAATCTCACAATCCCTAAAATATACAGTCCAGACAAGCACCAAACTTTCCTGGACCCTCTCCTCTGTCTTCCCCTCAAATAGTGATAGTCTTCCAAGTTTTTACCTTTGGCCCTCCTCTGTTCTCACTGTACATCTTCTCTCTAGGTGATCTCATCCTCTCTGGTGATTTTTACCATCATCCATCTGCCGATGCTTTCCAAATCTAAATCTTCCATCCTGACGTCTCCCTGGAGCTCTAGACTCATATACTGAAAAATGTCCAGTGAACATCTCCACTTGGATGCCTCCAAACCATCTGAAACTCAAGATGACCAAAACTAAACTCATCATTTTCTTCCAGATTCTATTCTCTATTCTTTATCTTGGTTGGTGAAACACAAGTTCACTCATCATTTAGACCATAAATCTGGGAATCCTCCTCAACTCTTTTCCCTTCAACCAGCATATCAAACCAGTCACCAAGTCCTGCCACCTTTATTCCCCCCCTCGTCACTCCCCTCCTCTCTGTCACTGCTGCCTGGCCTTAGTCAAGACCCTCATCATCTCATGTGTGAACTGTTACAGTAGTTTCCCACTAAATTTTCTGCTTCTGTTCTTGCCTCTTCTAATCTCACTGCCTCCTAACCCACCCTCCACTGTCAGTCTAATAGGTACATCAGTACATCTGGTAAACCCCTGGTTAAGTGATTTCAGTGACTGTCCTTCACCTACTAAATGAAGCCATACTCTGTGGCATGGCATAGAAAGTCCCCTAACCTTTGCCTTTGCCTTTATCCCTAGACCCATCTCCTACCACTCTCTTGCCCCTTACCCTCGATGATGCACTTTCTGCTACATCAATACTGAAGTATTTGTGATTCCTCCCACATTCCATGCTGTTGCATATCTCTGCATCTTTGCTTGTGTTATTCCTGCAACTAGAGTGACAACCCTATTCTGACCCTTTCTTTGCTTGGATAACTCTCTTCACCCCTCAAGACTTCATTCCAGAGGCCCTTCTTGTGAGAAGCCTTTCTGGAACCCCCTACCCCCAGAGCAATGTTCTTTCTCTGTGCTTCTCCAACACCCTATGTGTGTGTGTCTCACTGAATGTACCACATTCTATTGTAATTGTTGGTTTGCCTTTGATTTGGGGTCTGTCTTCTGCACTGTATTTTCAGCTCCTTGGGGTGAGAATAGAGGCTGCATTGCAGTTGGACTTATCTCGCCATTGGCATGGCTGCTATGTTAGTGCAAACCCTCACTGTTGCTGGCTTGAACTCTCTCCCTGTATGCAGTCTTTCCATGCCCTTGACGATTCTCTAGAAGGTAAAGTCCAAAATCCTTACTGTGGTCTACACAAACAGGTCTCGGCCAACCTCCAGGTCTATTTCCTGGCAATACGTACCCTGCTTGCATCTGTAGTCCAACTATGCTCAACTACCATGCATTTGCCTTTGCAAACTTTCACCCCTCTTGATGGACCACCCTAGATGTGTCACCCTCTGTGAAGCATTCCCCAGATATCCCTAGGCAGGATCGGACATGTCCATCTTTGTACTCCTATTGAACCTGTTATAGTACCTTCTATGCTCAATTAGAATCATCATTTCAACTTCTCTCAGCCTCAGTTTCCTCATCTGGAAAATGGAAGATTATTATAACTTTTACTTCAGAGAGTAGCTGTAATAAGTAAAGGAGACAGTGCGTGTAAAGCACATAGCAGAGATGCTGGCACATCGTAAGCACTGAATATGTCGTAGGTGACATCGGTTGAGCTCTCACCTGTGCCTGGTATTATACCTATATGAACTCATTTCATCGTCCTCATGAGGTACGTATAATTACCGCCTCCACATTCCAAATGAGGATACAGTGACTAAGAGGGGGAAATGACTTGCCCAAGGTCACATGGCTGGCGGGTTAGCGGGAAATCTAGTTGAATTCATGTGGCCTGGCACCGGGGCCATGCTCTTAACCATTATATATCTGAGTATACTTTTCTCATTCTGATTTCTCAGAGGAGAGGAACCCTTCTAGGAGAGGAACTACTTTCGCCTCCATCCAAAAGTTAGACCCACAATCTCTAACTCTTTGTGGTGTTTTCGCAAGAGGAAATACAGATGCTGTTGGCCAGCCCTCAACTCTGCTTAGACACCCAGCACTTTGCCTCTGCTCCCTCACCCCCTACACTTCAGCCCCATTGCCCTAAAACATTTCTATGTGTTTTGCATCTCTAGGCCAGTCTCCAGCTGCTGGTTTGCTCCTTCACACTGCCTCAATGCCTTTAATACATTCCAGATCTACCTGAGGAGCCCGAGTGCACTTCAGGTGAATAGAATAGGGTTCTACACTGCATAAGGATTTCAATCAACGTTCATTAACTGTTTTATTGAGTATAGTTTTATACTGATTACAAACAGAACTGCAAATGCACCACACAGGCTGCTATTCTGATGCTATTCGATGGATACGTCCAGGCCACAATCTGGGATCTATATACACCAGCTAAATTTGACAAACATTGCCATCCATTTCAAAGATGTTAGAAGTTGGTATTGCTTAGCAGTCTCGGAAAAGGGAACAGCCTATAAAGTGAATGGCCAGCAGTAGCTCCAGAATTTCTATATGGGCATCTGCCCCCATATGTTTTCTACTGCTTATGTTCACATTCTCTGTTTATGTGAGAAGGGGGTTGGTGAGGCTGGGGAAGAGTAAGGGGTTTGCCTTGAAGGTGCATTTGTAGAGCAAGCAAGCACACTTTTTGCAAGCTTATTTGGAATAACTCGAGGATGACTAATATCCTCTTCCCCAAGCCAAATGACACTGTCACTGAGAATGGCTCGTGGTCACCTAGTGAGTCTTGGGTAAAAGACAGAAGTTTCCACTTCTCTGCTCCAATTGCCGGGTTCCTAAAAACTTAGTTCCACTATCCTTTCCAGACACTTACTAATTTGGGAGAAGATGGAAACCCTTTGCTGGTGAGAAATCCCAATTAGAGAGATAAGAGAGTCAAGCCAGGAAAGGAGGGAGTAGGGGAAAAGTGGGACAGGAGCCAGGAAGAAGGAAATCACACCCACACCAGAGTCAAGGCAAGGTTTGTAGTTCCCACTAAGAAACTGAGAAAGCTCAAAACAGGAAGAAAGAGGTGAGGTGCAATCCAAAAAGCAATCAGCTCACTGACATTTTATTTATTTTTACCTGGGGTAAAGGGGCGTGGGGGAGGGGATTGGGGCCCCCAGGCTGACCCAGCAGCTGCAGCTGCCTTAAAGGAAGAGGGTGTTGGAGGAGGGGGAGAGGGGACCAGAGCCGGGAGGGGGGTGGTGGGCCAAGACAGCCTGTTCCTTGCTCCCAACAGAGGCCCAGAGAATCTGAAGGAAAGAACCTGAGACTGTGTGAAGCCCAAGAGATTGAGGTATTTCCAAGGCCTGCAGAAAAGGAAGCTGCTCTCCAAGGACACGAAATTTATCCCTGTCCAGACCTGGAGACCCAGAGGAGACCTCCCTCCCCCACTGCCTTCAAACCGCTCTGTTCTGTTTGCCTGGACCATTTCAAGTACGGGTGAAGGCGATAGAGGTGCAGAGGGGAGGGAGAGAAACTATGCCAATAAAATACTCAAAATTAACTGAAAACAAGACTTTCCTGGGATTTTTCCCCCTGGTCTTAGAGCATCTGGTTTCATTTCTCTTTCCTGAAGGAAAAAAAAGAAAAGAAAAAGAGAAAACGGGTGGGGGTTGGTGACCATAGCACATGTGTTTTCAATGGAGTCCCTTTTAAACCATACACAGGCAGCTGGGAGCTGGAGCCCCTGAAGTGGAGCTTGTGTTGCTGCCAGAGCCAACAGCACCCCTGCCAGGTGGGGATTCAGGACTCAGTGGTCCTGAGGAAGTCATTTGGCTCTCGGTTCCATCTTCTACCTCACAGAATGGGTAGTGAGACTTCCAAAAGAAGTAACAGAAGAAAACATGGTGAAAAGCACAATAACAATAACACTAACATTTTCTAGAAGCTTCCTTGTGCTTGACCTGCATTTTCTCTTTTAATTCCCACAAAACTCAACGTAATTATTATTCTTATTGTCCCCCTTTATAGGTGAGAAAACTGGATTATACTGGGATCGACTTGTTAAGGTCAAACAGCCATTAATTAGAGGTATTTGAATCCCACTCTGACTGACTTCTAGAGCTTTTAAATACTGGATTATATAAGATAGGATTTGGGGTATTGTCACTAAATTGTCTACTTTAGCATTTCTATATTTTTTCTGGAGGAAATGTACAATTGGAATAGGACGTTCTTAACCAACTCTGAGAAATGAGGACTGGGATACTTCTGTCTGGAGAGTGGGAACTGAGAGAAGGGCATTTGATGCCACGACCCAAATTCTCAAGTTGTAACTGGAGCAAGTGACACCCCCCACCCCATCAGGCATTCTAGACTCAGTAATGTCTGAGCTGGTCAAGGAATACTTTCTTCAAGTACTGAAGTCCCCGACCTCTCTGTAATTGTTTTCTCATCTATAAAATGGGGCAATAATAGTACTTATCACATAAGATTTTGTGAGAATTAAGTGAAAAAAAATGCATGTAAAGCACAGGAAAGCTTCTAGAAAATGTTAGGGCTATTATTGTATATCTCCTGTCACTCAAGTGCACCATCCAGGAGCTACTTCCAACAGCACCCTCCAGATTGCATGGGGGAAGGAGCATATCCACTAGGTATGGAACTGTGGAAAGATCTCTGGAGCTAAGGACAAGATACCTAGGTCCTACCTCTAGCTTTGCTTCTCTCTCACAGTATAACCACGGGCAAGTCACTTGCCTGGCGGTATATGGGAGTTAATCACACTTTGTCCAGTCTGCCTCCCAGAGCTGTAGCCTAAAAGAGAGTGAGTCGTACAAATATAGAGTTCTATTGTTGGTTCCACAGGCCATGTAATGACTATGCCTTGTAATATCAAAGATTGGAAAAGCATTCTGAGAAAGTGAAAGCGGCCTTTTCACCAAGTGGCACTATTATTTTTTATTGGCACGTCACACCATTTTTTCAGGGAAGAGATGAGATTTCATCTTTGTCCACACCGAACGGGAACAGGACCCCCTTCACTTCCTAAATCTTAAACATATACACGGGTCGCTAGGAGAGGATATGCTGATCAGAGGCGGTCAGTGAAGGAGAATGTGACCAGCCAGGAAATCACCCTGGAGAGGAGAAAATACAACTCTCTTTTCTGGCTATGGCTTAGCAAGTAAAGATGAAAAGGGAGTCTGAGAAGTGGGAGACAAAATCCGATAAAGGAACAGAGAGGCAGGAGACAGAGCTGGGAGGCAGAGGGGAGGAAGGCAGGGTGAAGGACAGAGAACTGAAGCAATCCAGATGGGAGTCTTGGGTTTTAACACATCCAGCAGATGCTTGACCCTGGAGCAGACATGGAAGGGTGTATGGATTTTAATTTCCTCTGTGAAAAAAAAATACAAAAGAAGCCTTTGGCTCACATGAAGATAGCTTGTGATTTCTTGAGTCACCGATGCTTGCCTGAGCACAGACACTAAAGGGTGTTTCTGCTGTGAATGGACTATACTCTTCCTCCAAGTCTTCCCCATTCCCTGAGCTTTCGGCCTCTCAGAAAGTACTGGAAGCATGGAGATGGGAGCAGAGGAGGAGAGAAGGATTCAGAACCGAGGTGAGCAGGATGAGGACGGGCTTCCTGGCCTCTACGATGGTTCCCCGAGTGGCCAAGGATGCCAGTATAGTATAGTCACTAGGGGCGTGGGCCCCAAAATTAGCCAGAGCCGGGCTTGCATCCTGATTCTGCCACTCAGCAGATGTGTGTCCTTAAACTAGTTGCTTCCATCCTCTGCACCTCTGTTTTCTTACAGGTCGTGTAAATAGAATACACACTCTGTCTTTCGTGTAACCGTGAGGATTAAATGAGTTAGGACAAGTGAAAGGCCTGGCCCAGGGCCCGAAACGCATTTATAGGCACTCAACAAGTGTTTGACATTATTCGAATAATTTGGTACCACAACGGGTGCCACCTGAACCGAATTTTGCAGACATGTCTTGTCTCATTCAGCGTGATTACTAGAACCAGACTAGCCCATACCCGCCCTGCTCTTTCAAAGGCTTTCTCAAAATCCTGAAAAGGTTTTTCTTTTATCAGTCTCTCTCCCGCCTTAGTGCCCTCCCCAGCTCTCTCACGCTCTCTTGTGCTCTCAGCCTCTTTCCCCACACCCCTCCTCCCCCGCCATCACCAAAGAAGCCCCCAATGCTCCAAACAGATATAAAGATACGGCGGTACACAGGCCTCGCTTCATTTGAAGCTTGGTAGACTCGTCCAAAAGGGATGACAATATTGCTTTTGTTTCTCAGATACTAGAATCTCCCACAAATCCTTAAGTGGACATTCCAGCGCCTCTTCAATCCACTCCTAGCTACTTCAGCCCAGGCTCTCAGGAGTCCCAACAGTGCCACCTTTAAGGCCTCACTCACAATTCTGACACCTGCGTCCTGGCTCCTATAGAAACGCTTTCCCTCTTCTCAATGTATGTGATGTTGAGAAAACTGCAGGATGAATGGGGAAGGCATAATCATAATGTTAATGGGACTTTAGACATGCAAATGTATGTTCTGAGCATGGGTGAGCTGAACAAAGTCGATGTGAGAGGCAGGAATGGACAAGTGCCATCAGAGCCCCAGATGTGCGATGCTGGGAAGAGAGGACCAAGAGATGATGAAAGGAAACACAGGGGTTATTTAGAAAAATGGGACATTTGAAGGACTCAATGAGAGGTGTGTAAATGGGCGGACAGCATGAGAAAGTAGGAGAAAGAAGTCTGAGTGTCTGCAAGGAGCACAGATCAGAGAATTCTTGAAAGCCAGGGAGCAGGAGAGGAGGAGCCTGGGTGGGAAACTGTCTGCAGCTGGGGGCTTTGTGCTCAAAGAGCTCCAGGACACGAGGCCATGGGAGCCTGTGTGATCACGCTGCCAGGTAGATTGAGAGCTGTTTCCACCTGGGACCCAATGACCCACCTAGAAACGAGGCCAAAAGGACCTTGCTTCCTGCAGATGAGTTAATCTAGACTGTGACTCTGGACTTCTCTTAGCTCTCTATTTTTTGCACCTTGCATTTCTTCCCACTGCAGTAATGCATTTCAAATAGCTACCCAAAACTCCTGGCCAAGAACACCAGAAGAGGTCGAGAGGACACAGGGAGGGCCTGCTCTTGCATCTAGCTCACATCGGTATCCAAGCCCCGGTAAACTGTTCTTCTCTTAAGTGTTTTTCAGACTGTCCTCTGAGAGAATGCTCTGTCCTATGAAAACCAGACAAGCAAACAAAACAGAGTATTCTGTCACTAAAAATGAAACAAACTGAACTTGAAATGGTGGCCTTTCTCCCCAAATTCTTCAAGGAAAAGCAAAACGTTGATGGATAGAGTGTTCCCATAAATTCTGTGGACATCCTGCTTCCACAGGCCCATACTAGAACATAAAAGTTAGCGTCTGAACTGTCATGGAATTACACAGAAATTTTATGGTTCAAATATGAATATTTCATGATATTGCACAAGGAGTGCTGTGATTTCCAGTGCTGTATCACTGTAACAGGTTTGAAAACGCCAGAATCAAGGACTGGGTCATAATCTTTATCCCGCATGACGATTTTCTCCCTTTCGTTTGTGCTCTGTTCCAGTTCATTCTCCATGCAGTGTCAAGAATGATCTTTCTCACATATCCACCAGATCATGTTATTTCCTGGCTTTAACCTCTTTCTTGGCTTCTCTTCTGCCTAAGACTAAAACACAGACTCCTGACCGTGGCCCGCAAGCCCTACGTGGGCTGACTCCTGCCCACCTCTCCAACTTCGTCTTGCCCCACTGTCCTCCTCGTTCGCAATATCCCGGCTCTTCTGGCTTTTTCAGTTCCTTAAATATGGCAAGCTGGAGTCCATCTCATTGTACTTGTTCATGCGGTTTCCTCTGCTTGGTTTATCACTGGGCCTACCTTAAGTGTGATCTCACGAGCCCTTACAAGCAAAGAGATGCACAAAAAAGGAAGTCAGAGAGATTGGAAGTGTGAGAAGGACTCGAGTGACCCTTGCTGGCTTGAAGATGGAGGGGGCCATGTGGAAAACACAAAAAGGAGAAGAACTCGGAAGTGGAGTCTTTCCCAGAGTCTCCAATGTTCGCTTCCTCTGAGGCGCTTGTCATCGTTTTAGCTGTTTTATGTATTTGACTTTTTTTTAAACATAAGCCCCACAAGAACAAGGACTTCTGTTCATTGCTGTAGTTCCTGGAACACAGAAGAATGAATGGCACAGAGTGAGCATTCAATAAATATTTGTTGAATGAATAAATGAATATTTTTTAAAGATTTATTTATTTATTAGAGAGAGAGAGCACACGAGCTGGGGGAGCAGCAGAGGGAGAAGCAGACTCCCCGCTTAGCAGGAAGCCAGACGTGGGGCTTGATCCCAGGACCCCGGTATCATGACCTGAGCCAAAGGCAGCCGCTTAACTAACTTAGCCACCCAGGCGCCCCTGAATAAGTGACTATTTAGTAAGCACCTACTTTGTGCCAGGCACTATGTTCTGCACTGGATCTACCTTATTTCATTGCAACCTCACAATACCAACTCGAGGTAGGCACTATTATTTTCCCTATTTTAAAGATAGAGGATGCTCAGAGTGGTGACATACACGGTTCAAGATCACACGGCTCTTCAGTGGTGTAGCCAGAATTCTAAGTCAGGTCTTTCTGGCTCCAAAGCCTATTCCTTCCATTGTGCCACACTGAGTCCCGAGTATTAACATTAAGGACTACACTCCGGCCCGATTAGAACTTCACAATGGGTAAATTTTTAAAAATGCACACATGCACGGGGGCATGAAACTTTGCATACATTGCAGGGGATTCAGAGACCCCATAAGCCTCAGGTTAATTTATATATTACCTGCATCGAAGAGTGCTCACGCTTTAATAGAGATTAGCTGGGTTGGAGCAGCGGCATCTCAAATGCCCTTCTAGTTTTTAGACGAGTGTTCCTGAAGATGGGGAGAAAAAACTTCAAGCCTCAAAAAATTTAAATGCCAATAGTAAGATGACAGGTATGATGGCCGCCAGTATTTTAGGGACGAGGCTCTCTCTAATATTCTCTACGACTGAAAAACCACCTTAAGTGCCCTATTGGTAAGACCCATGGGACCGTGGCAGTTTCTCTGGTGGAACCTAATATTCCAAGTATTTGTGAAGTCACCAGAAATTTAAGAAAAGTCTAAAGCAAATGGAGTAACAAAAGCTTCCCGCAGAGTTGTGAACTTTGAGGTAGGTCAGGATTCCTAACCACCCAGCTCCTGTGGTTCAGGGTCTGGGAGCTGTAACAGTTTCCCTTTCTTCAAAAGCTTCCACCCAGCCCTAGCTCTGAGGAGCTTTCCAATCCCCCTCTGAGCACTGTTTCATCGAAACCAAGTATTTATGTTCCCTCTCAGCTTTGTGTAACACTTGAAATTCCTTCCAGATAAACAATAGGACTGTGGCCAAGAAGGAGCCAAGAAAGAAGTGAGAGATAAGACCTCGAGGCTTGATTTATGAAGTTGAGTTTCTGAAAGCTGCTCGGATCCCTCAGTGGCCACACAGCAGCTGGCAGACCTGCCTCTTCCACGTGGCCGCTGCCCCGGCTCTGCTGAGGCTCTGCTGGTGCCCACAGCCTTGGAATGCTCCTCTCCCTTCCCCCATTTCTCCCATGCCCTTCCTCACAGTGACTCATTATGACAGCCACAGACTCCCAGGCTGGGCTCCCTGAGTGCAATTGAAACTCCTCCCGGACAGACAGCAAGGGGAGCTTGAGTACAACCAGTTCACAGGCCAGCCTTGCTCATTCTCCACAGATAGGGGCCACGCCCAAACCTGCGTTCTCTTAAGAGTCTGGATGCTTTCCAGCTCCATCCCCTTCACTGTGCTAAATGGCCTCCTCCCTGCTCCTCAGAGGCTCCCCCCCCCCCCCCCCCCCCCCCCCCCCCCCCCCCCCCCC
>NW_024423319.1:36079925-36117230 GCF_017311325.1 Ursus maritimus | reverse complement strand
CTGGAGTCACACTGTCTAGGTTCCTATCCAGCTCCGCTACTGCTTGCTAGCTGGATTGTGTAGCCTGCAGCCAGGGACCCAACCTCTCTGGGCCTCTTTCCTCCTCTGGAGACTGTAGATAGGAATGACAGCCCTGAACTTGGCTGGGCTCATAGTTAGCACTCAGTGGACATTTTTTTCTTTTTACCTATTCTGGAAGGCAAGGGATTCTCTCATGTATCCATAGCACAAGTGGGTAGCTTACCTGCTGCGTTCAATGACATTATTATGTACCACCTAGAGTGATGTGTGATGGTTTTTAGCTGGGGACCATGCAGGGCCCCACTATGATAATAATAACAGATAGGACATCTTGAGCACTCACTATGTTTCGGAATCTGCCCTGTTAAATGCTTCTTTTTTTTTTTTAAGATTTTATTTATTTACTTGACAGAGAGAGAGACAGCCAGCGAGAGAGGGAACACAAGCAGGGGGAGTAGGAGAGGAAGAAGCAGGCTCATAGCGGAGGAGCCTGATGTGGGGCTCAATCCCATAACGCCGGAATCACGCCCTGAGCCGAAGGCAGACGCTTAACGACTGAGCCACCCAGGCGCCCCATGCCCTGTTAAATGCTTCTAAAGTGCATTTTTTATTTTATACTCACTGGAAACCTAAGAGGTGGTTGCTGTTGTTGTCTTCACCTACCCCATCAAGGCACGGAGAGATTAAATAACTATGTCATGAAAAATCAAAGTAAGCTTTGCCTAAGGAGTAATTATCAGGGGCTGGGGCAAGAAAGAAATGCTCTAGGGAGGAGATAGAACTTTGATTTTGAATTCCATACCAGCATTTGGCTAAGCAGAAGGGAAGAGGAGGGGGAAATGCAAGCAGAGGAAACCATGGAAATGGGAGGTGAAAAGTGAGCCTAGTGTGCGTGGAGTAAAGGGCGTACACTGTCCTGACTGTTCCAGAGGTCAGCGATGGAGAAAGGCACTGATGCGAACTTTGCCCCACGGATGGAACAACTGAACCTTGTTAGTAGAATAGCACCACTCCGCACTCCAATCCCGCAGCAACTTTTGCTCTCCTGCCCTACTCTATCCACTTTAGATCATCGTGCTTTCTAGATCATCCCTCTGGGCTCCCCCCAAAATGGCCACGTGGTACACCCTCAGTTTCCAAGGCCACAAATCCCTCCTTGTTAGCACCCCACAGAGATTTGGCAAGGTGCATGGGCTGGGTCAGGAGTGAGGCTCCTGAGGTCTGAGCTTAAGTTGATCCATTCCCTGCCTTAGGATCCCAAAGCAATTTAAACCCAAGACAGAACCTTGCCACACCCGTAGACCTGTCCTCATTTAAATTTCTTGTTTCACTGCTGACCCTGACCCTTGGGTTTTGCTCCAAGTAGGGAGAGCCCTTTAAGAAAAATAACACTTATTTTTGTTACAAAAGCTTGGGAATCTCTCAGCCATGTCAGACCGTTGGTGGAATCCTATTGCAGCGTATGAAATCAGGAGAGAAGAGTTTAGGAGAGCTGAATTTCCAAAGAAGGACGTAGAGCTAAAACAATTTTTTCCAGGCTAGAAAGGGTTAATGGCAGCACAGTGTTTTATATTGCAAGCAAAATACCAATGGGAAAAAAAAAAGCCTTTCCCCTTCCTCCCTCCCTCCTTTCTTCTCTCCCTCCCTCTCTTCCTCTCCCTAAACCTCCCTCCCTCTCTCCCTTCCTTCCTTCCTTCCTTCCACCCTCTCTTCACCTTCAAAAATGAGGACATTGCAAACAGGAAGAAAAGAGTGTCCACCTTCCCATCACCCTCTTCCTACCCCCCCCCCAACTTGACAGTTGGAGGTCCAGGCTCTTTGAGTGATGAATCCCATCTTGACAGGAATGAGAGGCCAGGCAGTATGTGAGAATTCTATCTTCTCCCTGGAGCCTGAAATGCATGCCCAGCTGTTGCCATGGTAACTCACTGGTAATCAGGCTCCAATCCACACAAGCATGATGCTTCTCTAGTGACCACCCAGTTCCATAGCTTTTATGTTTGTTTCCTCTTTTCTGGACATCAATAACATGCTGGAGTCTTAGCAGATCACAGACTAGTCTGGGAAACAATCGTACCACCAGTAAACACAAAAGGAAGAAGAGGAGGCTAAAACTGGTCTGTGAGGTGGAAAATGGTTTTACTTGCGGAGTTGTGCAAGTTAGCAAGATGCTTCACCTCTCCTGATCTCACATTCACTTTCTAGTATATAACAGGGGTGGACTTTCTGATTTCCAAGGGCTCCTCTCTCCCACACATGATTCTGGGCATATCTTCAATGTGCACAGAAATGTCAGTGGTAACTGTTTCTAGAGCATCAACTGGGATCCTGAGAATTTTCAAAAGAGGCTATTTAATGAAAAGTCCGTGATGGGAGCCAGGAAAGGGGAATAAATGGGGGTAAGGGGTGGCTGGGAGCAAGAGACAAGCTGTTACTTCATACCCTCCAGTTTGGTGGGAAAACCCTCAGGGTCAAATATAAGTGGGAAATGGAGCCACCCTTCACTCTTCTGTCGTTTGCATCTTCTGGGGAGGTTGGTAGCCCTCACTTCACTCAGTCTCCCAAGTTCCCAGATTACAGGAGCTCATGCTCACTTTCTGGCCTCTATGTGGACCGCTTTCCCCATCCGAACTCCCTATCAGTTCTACCAACCAAATCCAATGTGTGTGCAGAGTCCAGTGTGAGCCCCTGCACCCTCACGCTAGCTCTCCGTAGCTCTCTTAGGCTACAGGGATCACTCATGCTTCTGAAGGTGTGTGGCTCTTGGGATGTGCACCTTGTAATTCACATCACAGATGACTCTCCCATTTTGGCTATTTTTATAATTGTAAATGCATTTCTTTTCAAAATTTACTTACTTTCATGTTAATCTTCAATATGGAGAGATACAAAGAAGGAAACAAAAATGAGCCATAATCTTCCCCCTCCCAACTCTGTTGGGGTTTTTTACATATTAAAGTCATAATACATGTAAAGGTGATAAAATTCAAACTATGGAAAGGTACCATATGAAAAGCAAAAGCCTTTCCCTGCCATCCCAAGTCCCTTTCTCAAAGATCACTATAAAATATTTCATGTGGTATCATCCAGAAAAGAAAAGAAAATAACATATACTGACATACATATGTGTATCCGTATCCAGGGCATAATTACTTATCCTAAACCCTTCAGGGCAGAAAATATGTTGGAATTCAACGTTTTGAAGATTTTAACATGGTGATGTAGTGCCTTCAGCAGGGTTCGGGACAGCAAAGACATAAATTAGACATGTTCAGTATTAATCAAACACATTAACATTTGTGGAGCAAAGTGAAAATTCACACTACTTGGGATAAATGAAGATTACAAAAAAGAATACAAAAAATACTTCAGTTAATACCAGGTTTTTCCCCAAATGAATATAGACCAAACTGGGGGGGGGTGTTCTGTTTTCAGAGCTTTTGGGATTAAAGAAAAGTAGATAAGGGATTGTCTTTATATTGATGTTCCCTTTCTCTCTCTCTCTCTCTCTCTCACACACACACACACACACACACACATACACACATGTGTGCACACACAAAGAGGATACAGTACTATACCCGTACTATACACACGGTTCTACCCTTGCTTCCTTTTCCCCTGAAAAACGTATATTAGAGATCTTTTTGTATCAGCCCATACAGTTCTAACTTATTCTTTTCAAGGTTATCCCCCAACATTCCAATGTATGGCTACACCAATATTTACCTATTTACTTATTTATTTCTCGAGTCCCCTACTGGTGAACATTTGGGTAATTTCCAGGTTTTCACTGCGGTTTTCGTTAGTTTGTGTGTGTGGTTTGGCTTGTTTTACTATTACAAAAGTTGCACTGAATATTTCTTCATACTTCCTGGTGAAGTTCAGCAAGTCTACCTGTAGGGGAAATTCTTACGAATAGAATTTGGTAACGTTTTATGTGTTTGGGTCTTGCTTTTTGGATAGACAGCAAGCTCCAAGGAACACAGTTTGTATCTTTAAATTCTTTGTACGCACCTGAGTTTTGACATACAGTAAGTGGTAGTAAATGTGAAATGACTAAAAATAATGAGGATTATGAAAAATATGAAGGTAATGAAAACCCTCATGAAGATCTTCATGTAAGTCGTAAAATAGGTAGCACAAATTTTGTCTGTTCTGTAGACAAAAAGATGTAGCAAGAGCTTAAAAATATCATAGCATTTGACCCTGTAGTTCCACTTCTAGCTGTATTTTTCCTGAACAAATAATTTTAAATGTAGAGATTTACAAATAAAAATATCAGTTGGAACAGTGTTCCGAATAGCAAGCCCTTTGAGAATGCCGAAATGCTCAACGCTGCTGGGGTGTAGTGTGCATGCTTGCAAGACTTTTTTATGATATGGAGAAAACTTTAAGATCAAGCGGTGGGGGGAAGCGAGCTAAAAATAATATATATAATTCTCACCTACATAGAGGTGTTTTAAAGGCGCTGGAAGAAAGGTGAACCAAAGCAGGAAGAGTGGCTGCATCTAGGTGGCGAGTAATAAGGAATGCTTTCATCTGCCATTTTACACGCTCCTGTGTACTACGCTTAGCACATGTCCACGCTAGCTTTGTTGTTTTGATAATCGGGACCAAGATTTTTTTTTAAGTTAGCTAGAAGGAAAGTGTCATAGTCTATCTGAGCTGCTCTCACAAAATACCATAGTTTGGGTGGCTTATAAACAACAGAAATCTATTTCTCACAGTTCTGGAGGATGGAAAGGCCAAGATTAAGGCACCAGTAGATGTCAGTGTATGGTGAGGGCCTACTTCCCAGTTCATAGACGGCGCCTTCTCTCTGTGTCCTCACATAATGGAGAGGATGAGGGATCTCTCCGGGGCCTCTTTTATAAGTCATGAGTCCTATACATGAAGGCTCCACCGTCATGACCTAATCACCTCACAAAGGCTTCACCTCCTAATGCCATCATCTTGGGGGTTAGGATTTCAACATGTGAATTTGACATGGCGGGGCAGGGGGTGATACAAACATTCAGTCCATAGGAGAAAAGATTCTTATTTCCGTCTCCACAGAGAGGTAAGGAGACATCTTTTGGTACTTGCTCTACTTTCCCCCACCTGGTATCCTCGTGGATTCTGACAAGTTCCCCAGGATGCATTGCTGGTCATCAGGTGTGTTCTGTCATGTACCCATTTTATAAATTCCAGTCCAGATTGAACTACACTTTCCTCAGAAAGGCTTTTTATCCTCATCCTCGGCTCCAGACACAGCTACCGTTTGGACCCATTCTACTTCAGATCAGTCAGATTGGCTACTTGATCATTTTAACAGCTTTTTCATTCTCGGTACTGTCCCCATAAGAGTTGGCTTGTATATCTTTAAGACGCTTGCCTGTCTGAAGTCCCTTGAGACCTGGGGAATAGTCATACCATATATCAGAAGGACAAAATCCAAAGAGGTTAACGAGAGAGTCTGCCTAATATGGGTCACTATTTGGCACCAGCTCTCTTCCACCTGACTGGTCTCAGATGGGTATTTTTTTCTGAGTTCGTTATTCTTGCCTTGTCTTTGGAACTTGCGTAGAGGGTGGAGGCTGTTTTTAAAGCCAGATCTGAGTAGTATCCTACCTGTATCCAACCAAAGTTGTGTCCTCAAGCCAGTCTTGTCTTTATCTTAACCATAACCATATTTTTCCCAACTTATATGCATGATCATATGTCCTAACTGGGGAAAGGGAGCCTCTGACCTACATGCTACCTACCATGTTAAACAGATGGACTCTCTAGGCCAAGAATTGGCCAACTACAGCCTATCAGTCAGATCTGCTCAAGCAGCCTATTATGGGTGGTCTATGAGCTAAGAATGTTTTTAGTTTTTACATGTTTAAGAAATGAAAAGAATAATATTTCGTGACCATGAAAATGATATGAAATTCCAATTTTGGAGTCCGTATATAAAGTTTTATGCCAAACCCATTAGTTTACAAATATGTCCATGTCTGCTTTCGCACTACAGTGCCAGAGTTGAGTAGTTGATACACAGACTGCATGCCCCACAAAGCCTATAGTATTTACTATCCGTGCCTTTACAGAACAAGTCTGCCAACCCCTGCTCTAGCGCATGCTCATCTATCAATTGCTAGTGTTCTCCCAGAGTCCTGGACTTGGAAAGTGCCAGGCTATTGACATAAATGAGTGAGCAGCCTGGATATAAAGCAATAGGGAAGGATGTGGCCAACTAAAGAGCACACGTCTATCTAAAGATGACAGCCATGACTTGTGCCCATTCATGGTGCAGGCTTAGCTTCGCCATATTTTCTTATTTTTCAAGAGAGGACAGAAATCCAGATTTTTATGTGAACTTTCCTGAGTTTTTATGTTGGCAAACACTGCTCAGGTCAAATAAATCATGTCTGCCAACTACCGGCTTACAACTCCTCCTCTGCAGCTTCTAACATGCGAGGAGCCAGCCCAGGTTGTACATCAGAGCCCCGCACTGCACCGTCTTTGCAAACCAAGGGTGCAAGCAAAGGACAGTTAAGCTCATTCTGATTGTCTGCTCTACTGCGGGTGCCACAGTGCTTGGGGGTATGGACTAGAAGTACCAATGAGGAGAGAAGCCCGTCAATTTCTTCTGCTGCCTTATCGATGTGACTTCTCTGGTGACCTTTCACACTAGAGACCACTCTCTTGAAACTCTCCACATTTGGGGATTTTTCTCTCCCCTCCCTAGCTTGTTTTACTCTTTGTTTCTCTGGCTTCTCTTCTGCTCTCATCTGTTTTCTCTCTTTGATAAAACTGGGGTTCTCTCTCTCCTATTGCCACTCTTTCAGGCACCTGGGTAGACACAGGGTCACAGAATTTGCCCTTGGCTCTGTTGTTCTTGCAACTTCCTCCAGATCCACCCAGAAAGTGATAGGCTCTAGAAGGAGATGGAAGCCCTACTTAGGCCTGTGACGTAAGCTATGTACACCAACCCAACTTTCCTAGAGAACCATGCACTGAGTTTTAAGCTTTTCTATTAAGTGATACTCTGTCCCTTATTTGGCTACTGTTCCTTACAAATATTTCCCTAGGGAACCTCATGAGGGCAAAAACCTGACTGGCAGTGAAGGATTTGAACTTGCCCAAGTACTGTGGACAAATGCTACCTAACTACTCATAAAATTTCACCCCAGATCCCAACAGAAATCTTCTCTCTTTGTTCCCTTCTTTCCTCTCTGCTCCATTCCAGGCTCCATTACTAACCACTCTTCTTGTGCCCACCGCTTAAATGCTGCTGTGAGCCAGCGTTCTTTCCCTGCCCCCTTTCTTTTTGCACTCTGTATACCTATCCTACACAATCTCAACTGATCCTTAAATACAACATACAGACTGATGATTCTAAAATCTTTATCTTCAATCTACATCTCTCCCCTGAGCTTCAGACCCATATATTCATCTGTCTACTGGTCATCTCATTTTGGATGTCCCAAAGGCACCTCAAACTCAACATGTCCCAAACTAAATCAACTGTCTCTACTCCTTCCCCTCAACCTTCTTCTCTTCCTGTGTACCCTTAATGCATTGACCCACTATTCCCCAAGACACCCAGGCCAGAAACCTGGGAGTCATCTTAAATTCCTCTCTCTATCCTCCCCTACCACATTCAATCACACACTACGTCCTATAAATGCCACCTCTTAATTATCTCTGACATCCATCCCTCCTCTCCATTCTCATTGCTTCTGGTTGCCCTAGTTCAGGCATTAATTATTACCTATTGAAAAAGGAAGAAAAAAAAAAACTATGGGAAGAAGGTGCCTCAAGTCTGTCCCCTTTCAATCCGTCCACTAGTGTGCTGCCAGAGTGATGTTCTTCCAAATGCAAAGCTGGTCATGTCCCTTTCCTGCTTAAAACCTTTTATACCTCTGCAAAGGGTCAAGTCTAAATCCTTGTGCATGGCATGAGAGACTGTATACGATGTGACTTCTGTTTGGACACTCTTCATATACGCGCTGCCCCAGTTGTTTTGAGAACATGGCAGTCCTCAATTTCAAACACACCATGCTATTTCTGACCTTCACACCTTTGCCTGGAATACCCTTCTCCATGCCACCTCTACCCCTTTCAAATCTGATCTCACAGCTTATCAGAGCTTTGCTGGCTGACAAGCTAGCTAACATCTCATAGACACTCATACTGAAATGGCTGGTGGCTATTTCTTGTCAAAATAATGCTAGTTACAGCCAATACTTACATAGTGCTTATCACGTGACAGACGTTCTTCTAAGTATCTTCTTATTATTAATCCATTTAATCCTGATCACAGCTCTATGAGATAGCTACCACTAGCATCCTCATTTTATAAATGAAAGCAATGATTCAGGGTCAACAACAGCTTGAAAATTGTAGAGCAAATTTAAACCCAGGCATTCCAGCTCCAGGGTGTATGCTCTTAACTCCAGGTCTCTTTTTGTTATGTTGCTTTAATTGTGTCACCACTTTGTGGAAGGCAGTATAGTATAGCAGTTAAGAATGTGGGCTCCAGGGGCGCCTGGGTGGCTCAGTAGGTTAAGCTCCTGCCTTCAGCTCGGTCATGGTCCTGGGGTCCTGGGATGGAGCCCTGTGTCAGGCTCTCTGCTCAATGGGGAATCTGCTTCTCCCTCTCCCTCTGCCTGCTGCCCCCCCCTGCGTATGCTTGTTCTTTCCCTCTCTCTCTCCCTCTCTCTGTCAAATAAATAAATAAAGTCTTTAAAAAAAAAGAATGTGGGGTCTTCAGACAGAACTTATTTCAAATCAAGGCTTTTCCACTTGCTCACCGTGCAACCTTGAGCAACGAACTAACCTCTTTGATTCTCAGCTTCCTCTTTCTGAAATGAAGATAGTTGTTGTAAAGGTTAAGTGATAAAGTCATATATGTTAAATGCTTAGTACAGTACCTCATACATAGTAAGATTTTAATAAATGTTACCATTGTTGACTGTTCCAGTAAATAAAAACAATGATTCTCTGGTGGTGGAGATTTCAGGTATCAAAGGGAAGGGAATATAAGACAGTGGCTAAAAAATGACTTGACAACTTAGGCAAGTTACTTAATCTCCCTGTGTCTCAGTTTCTTCATCTATAAAATAGGATAATAATAGTACTTATTTCTTAGGATTATTTCTTTTTTTTTAAAGATTATTTATCTGGCAGAGAGAGAGAACGAGCACAAGCAGGGGGAACAGGAGAGAGAGAAGCAGGCTCCCCACTGAGCAGGGAGCCCGACTCAGGGCTCGATCCCAGGACCCTGGGACCATGACCCGAGCCAAAGGTAGATGCTTCACTGACTGAGCCACCCAGGTGCCCCTCTTAGGATTATTTTGATGGTGAAATGAATTAATAGATGTAAAACATTTAGAATGGTGCCTGGTACTTAACAAGTACTATATAACTGTTGGGTCATGACAATGAATATATTTCTTTGAGGCTCTTGCCTCTTCCACCCATGTGTATGGTCCATTCTATATGCAATTTTATTTTGGTAACATTTGTGCCAGACAGCTACTGCTTCTTTTTATTTAATTATTAACGTCCTTAAAGGCAGATACTTAACTTCTTCACTATGTCTCCAAAGCCAGCAGAGTATCTGCGACATGGTTCAATGAATGAATGAATAAATGAATGAATGGGTGTCAATCAAAACACAAACAAATACACAAAAGAACGAAAAATTTGGTTGAAGTTCTGGAGCTGTTATAACATCAGCAGGTAGGTCCAATTTTTCTGACCAAACAGTAGAACAGAAAATTCTTCCTGCCCACTCTGGGGATTTATTAAATATTTACTAAATGGCACTGAAATAGCAATATGCATATGACATATTCCCATTCCATTTAGCTCAATGTGCCACTTCAGAGTTCTTCATTTGAAAAGAAGCATGGCAGATCATTCATTTGCCTTGAATATCAAGCGTCTGCATGAAAGAACTACCTTTTTTCAAACTATGGTGGCCTGAGGGTCTGGAACTGATCTAGCTGAGGAAAGCTGAGGTTGGCTTTTCTCCAGTTATGTCTCCCTCTTAATTTTGGAGACCCTCTAAAGGCAAGGGTTTTCAATCCTGACTGTGCATCAGAATAGTTTGGGAATTTATTAAACAGGTGGATACCCAGGTCTCATAACCAATCTACCAAACCATGTCCTCTGGGAGCAGATGCCAGGACCCTGGGTTTTGAGAAATCTGCCCCTATGACTCTAAAGCAGTGCCTTACAGATAGTCAAGATTGGCCAGTAGATGTCACTGAATCCTTCCTAGCCTACATCACCCACCTGTCCTGTTGTCCTAAACTTTACACGCTTACTGAGAAAACTGTCTCTAGCAAGTAGCTCTGACCATATATATCTCAGAGTCATCCATAGCTCAGGTCACGCAGACCATGAGAGAGAACCAGGGCCCTCTCATACAGAGCATCTGGAAACCAAATGTTTCCCTGGGCATCTTGGTGAAGTAAACTTGGGGCAGCCTGTACAGGAAGCAGTCCTCAGCCTGTGGGGGTTTTTTGTTCCATCTTGATGCATTGACTGCTAAGGTGATAGAGTCTGAGAGAGAACTGTTGGCTCTGGATGCCTGGAAATAAATAGATCTATTAAATGGAGCACAGCATCAGAAGCAGTAATAGCAATACTTAAAAAAACAAAACAAAACAAAGGAAAAAGAAAAAGAAAAATAGTTTAATTTTTACATGGACTTCAATTTTGAATTTACTTACAGTTTTACAGAAACAGGAAAAAAACCCTAGCAGAAGAAGGTACAGAAATAATCCCATCTGCCACAGAATGCCTCTACAGAACTTGACCACTAAAAAAAGAAACAGACTGTTTCTTGCTTCTGCAACTCGGCTTCTCATGGTTCAGTCAAGCCAGCCTTACTACAGAAGGTTTCAGCAATTTGCTCAGAAATGCGGCTTTAGTTTAAGACACAAATGACCCCCTGCTGGAGAACAGTTGTTGATTCCACAAATCTACCACTGACTTTCAGTGATCCTTGTCTGGGAATATAGGCACCACTCATTCACACACCACATACCACTGCTCCCCATGTTTAGGGACCTCAAATCAGAGTGGAGTTTCTGTTCCTCTTGATTTGTAGTCTTTTCCTCCACTGCTTCTGTGTACAAGTCTGCATGTGCCCGAAGTGTGAGGCGAAGTGTCTTAGTCAGCTCGGGCTGCCATGACAAATGCTGTGAACTGGCTGGCTTAAAGGACAGATATTTATTTTCTCACGTTCTGGAGGCTGGAAAGTCCAAGATCAAGGTCTGGCAGGGTTTGGCTTCTGGTGAGAGCTCTCATCCTGGCTTGCAGACAGCCACCTTCTCTCTGTGTGTTCACGTGGCCGTTCCTCGTGGCTTGCTCCTAGAGTGAAAGAGACATCTCTCTCCTTCTTCTTATAAAACCACAAATCCCATCAGGTTAGGACTCCACCCTTATGACTTCATCCTACCACAATTACTTCCTTTTAGCCCCATCTCCAAGTACAGTCACAATGGAAGTGAGGGCTTCACCATATGAATTCTGGGGGGCCACAATTCAGTCAATAACAAGAAGGCAACGTAGGAAGACAGAAAACAAGACAGCCCAGCTTGCAAACAGCTTCTGGAAAGACCAACCCAGGAAAAAGAAGCACGGCACAGACAAAGGAAACAGCTCCCAAAGGGCCAGTTGGTCAGCACCGCGTAACTCCCATCCTCCACCCCCACACCCACCCTGTTTCCATCTCCAATGGTTGGATGTGTATGCTCCGCCAAGGAGCGCCTGCTTTAACCCACATTTCAACAGGTACCTCGGACAGTAGATTTATGCTCCCTACAGCTCAATTTTCCTCCCTCCAAGGACAAGGAGTAAGGGAAGTTGAATAATCAGCAGGATAAGTAATAATAATGAATACTAGCTATGTAGCCCAAGAGCAAAGACATGGAATGCTTGTACAGTGGTGATTATAGTTGCATCTGTAGAGCAGGGCTTGCTTTGACTAAGGGCATTTTAGTCCATTACCCCATTTGGTCCTCAAAGTAAACCAGGAGTTACTGTTCCCGTTTGACAGATGAGGATAGAGATACAAATGAGCTATTGACAGTGCCCAAGATCACAAACCAGGCTACTGGTGGAGTCAATATGGAAGTCTTAAGGAATGTCAGTGGTCATCAATAAAGTAATAGGGACACACTGGCTCCCTGAGCACCAGAGGGGCTGTTACGTAGACAGCACCACACATTTAGTACTGAAGTCCTCTCCTATTATTTCACATACATTTATCCAGTCTCCTTAGATTGCGGGCTTCTCAAAATCAGGGACTTAGGTTTTTATGTCACTGAATTGCCCATAAGGTCTAGCACAGGGCTGGGTCAACAGGATGAACTCACTAAAAATACTTTAATGTTGGTATAGTACTTCACAGCATGCAAAGTGCTTTCACATATGTTATTTTATTCCATTTTTATGGCAACGACCAGAATAGCATTTTAGGAAAGGTCATGTTGTCTCCTCATCCTCGTGATGCTTATTTTCATTCTGTTACAGTGCACTCATTTTATGAAACATTAATTGAGAACATGCCATTATTTTTATCATTAATAACTAACATTGATTGAACACCTACTACATAGCAGGCATCGAGCCAGGCATCATGCCAAATGCTGAGAATACAAACATAAATCCTATGTGTCTTTGCCCTGAAGGAGTCTTGTGAATAATTACGCAGTTTGATGAATGCTTGTTAAGTGATCATTTGGCCCCTGGACTGTACTGTTCGAATGATGAGGATCTAATCATCTTCTAAGCAGCTCATTCCATTTTCAGATAGTATTGATAGAAAGCTTTTCCTCACCTTGCATAAATCTTCCTCACTTCTGCTGCCACTCCTCCCTCCTAGACCTAGCCCTTGGGGCACAGAATGTAAATCTTCCTTTTCACTTGACAACCCTTCAAGTATTCAAAGGCAACTATGCTCATCAGCCACCCCCTCTTCAGCTTCCCTGACTCGGCCTCTGCCTGTCCCATCTTCCCACAGCTCGGCCTACTGATCTACCCCAAGAACTGAGCCCAGCCCATTTCCAGAGCAAATGAAGCTTAAGGTAGGAGGTGCTCAAGTGGCTACTCTCAGCCTCCTCCGTTCCAAATTTCAATCACTGCCCACCCCCTCCTCCCGCATTAGGGCACTCTCCTTGTTCTCTTAGTTCCTTTGCCTATGAAGACATGTCTAGCAAAAAGTTGCTGTGGTCAAGGTCAAAGAGATTGCTGCCTGTGTTCTCCTCTAGGATTTTGATGGATTCCTGTCTCACATTTAGTTCTTTCACCTATTTTGAGTCTATTTTTCTGTATGGTGTAAGAAAACCGTCCAGTTTCATTCTTCTGCATGTGGCTGTCCAATTTTCCCAACACCATTTGTTGAAGAGACTGTCTTTTTTCCATTGGATATCTTTCCTGCTTTGTTAAAGATTAGTTGATCACAGAGTTGAGGGTCCGTTTCTGGGTTCTCTATTCTGTTCTATCGATCTATGTGTCTGGTTTTGTGCCAGTACCACGCTGTCTTGGTGATCACAACTTTGTAGTAATAGAGCTTGAAGTCCGGAATCGTGATGCCACCAGCTTTGATTTTATTTTTCAACATTCCTTTGGTTATTTGGGTTCTTTTCTAGCTCCATACAAATTTTAGGATTATTTGTTTCAGCTCTGTGACAAATGTTGATAGTATTTTGATAAGGATTCCATTGAATGTGTGGACTGCTCTGGATAACATACTTACTCTATCTTGGAAACCCAAAAGACTCCACCTTGAAATTGCTAGAACTCATGTAAGAATTGAGCAAAGTGGCAGGATATGAAATCGATGCACAGAAATCAGTTGCATTTCTATACACTGACAATGAGACAGAAGAAAGAGAAATTAAGGAATTGATCCCATTTACAATTGTACCAGAAACCAGAAGATACCTAGGAATAAACCTAACCAAAGAGGAAAAGGATCTGTACTCTGAAAACTATAGAATACTTAGGAAAGAAATTGAGAGCTACACAAAGAAATGGGAAAACATTCCATACTCATGGATTAGAAGAACAAACATTGTTAAAATATGTAGAATACTTCTGAAGGGAACAAGAAACTGGCCAAGGGCAAATACAGAAGTTCCCAGCTGAAATTGGAGCCTCTGAATGTGTAGTGGCACCAATTTATTCATCTCTCTCCAGACACCGTAATAGCTTAGATACAGGAGTGGAGAATGTAGTTTGCTGGATTGAAAAAAAAGTTAGTGAGCGGTTACTTTTTTTTTTTTTTAAGTAAGCTTCACACTCAACACCGGACGAAGGGCAAGATAGGTTCAGACTCACGACCTTGAGATCGGGAGTCAAATGCCCAACCAACTGAGCCACCGAGGCACCCCAGTGAGCACCTACTTTTTAATCAGGCACTATTCTAGGCTCTAAAGATATAATAATGAGCAAAAATAGGGTCATTTACAATATCAAAATAGTGCATGTAAGCATTTTCCCATTCACTCCCTGGGAAATCATGCAAAAGTAACAAGGAGAACAAAAGAAACCTTACAAGCTTCATCTACTGACTAAGACAGATATATGCAGGCTCAAAACTAAAATTGCAGCTTCCAAAAGTATCCGAGATAAGAGAGGAATGGGAAGAAGGGTTGGGAGGTAAAGAACTGAGTGTAGCAAGGGTATAGCAGATCTTAGGAAGCTTCAACAAAAATATACTTCCTGTAAGTGACTGGTACATCCTGAGTTGTAAAAGCTATGTCCCTAGTTTGCAGCAACAGGTTCAGGCACTGGGATGAGTAGAGCAGGCCTAAATGTCTTCTTGAACTAGGTTTGACTCAGAGAGACTGATGACGTGGGCCAAGCCAAAGAACCACACATAGGAGCCACATTTGCAGTTAAAATATCTACCTCTCTGCCTGCAGGGGATAGAGCTTTTGCATAGTGAAGCATGGAAGGCTACTCTGGCCCATTTTCCATAGCTGGAATCTTCTGCAAACAGCCGAGACCTGATAAGTCAAATCATTCAAGGATGGGTAATAAAAAAGGAACTGACACAGTATTGACAAAACGATACTGTGTTTTAGAAAGTGGAAAAGCACAGCAAAAACAAAACACCATAAAAAATTATACCACTGAGTAGACGAAAATTGTATGCAAATGTTCCTCCATAAAGTTAAATAAATAGTGAGGTAGCCAGCTCGCTGACAATACAAAGCAGATATGAAGAAATTGGAAGAGATGGTAATACAACAGAAGGTTAAATTAGCAGAACTCAGTGGGATGATCATATTCTGGGTATATTTTGAAGGTGGAACTGATGAGATTCGCTGATGGATTGAATATGGGATGTGAATTGTATGGGCCATTCCAATTCCGTGGGAGGGTCTCTGCTGTGATTGTTAACTCTGTGTGCCAACCTCACTAGGCTATGGTGCTCAGTTGTTTGGTAAATACCACTGGAGGTGTTGCTATGAAGATATTTTTTAGATGCAGTTACCATTTAAATCAGTAGACTGTACAAAGGAGATTAACCTTCCTGATATGGGTGGGTCCCATCCAATTAGTTGAATGTCTTAACAGCAAAGACTGAGGTTTCCCAGAGTAAAAGCAATTCTGCCTCAATATTTCAGACTTGCCAGTCTCTCTCTCTCTCTCTTTCTCTCTCCATCTCCATATACATATATGTATACTGTTGTCATTTCTCTGGAGAACCCCAATATAACTGCTGTCTCTTTCCACTCTGATTTCCATCCATTACATTCTCTCTCATCTTTGAGATCTAACAAAGGGAAAGTTAAGTTGGAGATAAATTTAGTTTGTGTTCAGTGACATGTATTTATGTGGTTTGCAGTCAGTCCTGTGTATAGATATATCATTGCTAAACCATTCTGGTAAAAGAGTAGCTTCTAGAAATACCCCACCTGCTCATTCTGCTGACTTATCCAGCATGGTAATATGAATGTGTCTTATGGTCCTTGACACTGAAAATATGTGGGTACTGAGGTAAGGTTTGAAATGTATGGATCCAGAATACAATCCATGGAAAATGCCATCTATCATCTGATTTGCAAAACGGGTTTCAAAGTATTCAGTTCTCACTAATGTATAAAGACAGAGGAAGTTTTCTTCTATTAGAAATATTCTCAACAATGTAGTGTCTACAGCTATGCACAGTACTTTTATTCATTCTGTGACGGGAATTGCATACAATATGATTTATCAGAATTCTTATGTTTGTAGAGTACAAATCTGGGTCAGTTCTACAAGCATCAGTTCTACTTCAATTGTGTAAAGTTGCATGCATTAGCTTTCCAAGTATCAATAATAGCAATACATTTTCATCAACCATGCTAGTGCAAAGACTAAATTATCTTCCTATTCTCTTGATAAAAAATGATAATATAGGGGCGCCTGGGTGGCTCAGTCATTAAGCGTCTGCCCTTGGCTCAGGGCCTGATCCCAGGGTCCTGGGATCGAGCTCTGCATCTGGCTCCCTGCTCTGCTGGGAGCCTGCTTCTTCCTCTCCCACTCCCCCTGCTTGTGTTCCCTCTCTCGCTGGCTGTCTCTCTCACTCTGTCAAATGAATGAATAAAATCTTTAAAAAAAAAAGGAAATGATAATATAAAACCATTATCACATGAAGAAGCAAACAAAAAATATGAGGCCAAAAGTACGGGAAAATAGTACTATGGAGGTGTGTTGGGCAGTTAATAAAAAATAGTGTTGATATCACCTCACGCCTGTCAGATTGGTGAATATCCACAACACAAGAAACAACAGGTATTGGCGAGGATGTGGAGAAAGAAGAATCCTCTTGCACTGTTGGTGAGAGTGCAAACTGGCACAGCCACTCTGGAAAACAGTATGGAGTGTCCTCAAAAAGTTAAAACTAGAACTACCCTATGATCTGGCAGTTGCACTACTAAGTATTTAATCAAAGGATACAAAAATACCAATTCAAAGGGATACATGCAGCCCAATGTTCATAGCAGCATTATCTACAGCAGCCAAACTATGGAAACAGCCCAAGGGTCCAATGACTGATGAATGGATAAAGATGTAGTATATATAATGGAATATTACTCAGCCATAAAAAGGGATGAAATCTTGCCATCTGCAATGACATGCATGGAGCTAGAGAGTATTATGCTAAGCAAAATAATTCAGTCAGAGAAAGACAAATACCATGTGATTTCACTTAAATGTGGAATTTAAGAAACAAAACAAACAATCATGGGGGAAAGAGAGACAAACCAAAAAACAAACTCTTAACTCTAGGGAACAAACTGATGGTTACCAGAGGGGAGGTGGGTGGGGGGATGGGTGATATAGGTGATGGGGATCAAGGACGGCACTTGTTGTGATGATCACTGGGTGTTGTATGGAAGTGTTGAATCACGGAATTCTACACTTGAAACTAATACTACACTCTGTTAACTAACTGGAATTTAAATAAACACTTTCAAAAAATGTGTTATTTTTCTTATTTATTATCATGTTTGTGATATTTGTCAGCTTTTAAAAATTAAAATTAGCTGTGATTTCTCATTCTAAATTAATACTTTAGTATCTAGTGTATGCATAACTTTTTAAGGTCCTTTTTTATTAAGAGGGGCTTCCAAATTGTCTAAACTTCAAGAATCACAAGATGTGGATCTCCCTCTGGGCATGAGAGAAAGAAAAGAGTCTAAAAAAAATACATGCTTTTAATTTTCGGATCTTTTAACTTTGGTTGTTGGGAAGAATACATATTTTTTTTAGATTTTTTATTTATTCATTTGAGAGAGAGAGATAGTGAGAGAGAGCACAAGCAAGGGGGAGGGGCAGAGGGAGAAGCAGACTCCCTGCTGGGCAGGAAGCCTGATGCAGGGCTTGATCCCAGGACCCCGAGATCATGACCTGAACTGAAGGCAGTCCCTTAACTGACTGAGCCACCCAGGCACCCCAGAAGAATACATATTTTGTGTGTTTGTTGCACAACTAGTTTCCAACACCTAATGGGTTACAAAAAAAGTTATTTCCCTTTCCCCTTTCCCTAGTTCCACCCAATCCCATGGGTGTAATGGCAGCTCAGCGACAGTCATCGTTTTCTTGACCATCTACTGCAACGTGACACGTGCCTTGATTATTTCCCTTCTACCCTCCCTTGTTTGCACCACCCAGTCCCCTATACCTGAAAAATGCAAATTAGCATTGACTCGTGGCTTGAAAGAAATATAAACTATCCTGCTTTCCTCCTGTTTTGATCTCAGATTTTCCTGGGAAATTTATTCTTGTGGACATGTCTTCTTTGGAAAATGACAGGCCTAGTAGGAGAACGGAGTAGGTATAGCCAAGACCGAATGAAATGTGAAGCATGGTCACAACAAGTGGGGACAAAAATTGAAGCTTGATGAATAGATCTTAGGCCTGTAGAATATTTTCAGTATCTTCAGATTTTAAATGTCTTTTATCTGTGCCGCATAGCCAATTTTGGATGCATGTGAAAGAATTTATGACCTCAGAGGTAGTATTTAGTCTCATGGAATCAAGGAATGTAAGAGCCAGAAGGGACATTAGAGATCATAATCCTGTGACCTCATATTACAGAACTGTCACTGGGGCTAAATGAGCTGGCCAAGATGATAAATATGGTTGTGGTTGTTTCAAAGACTATAAACCATGTAAACCAATAACAAAAGTAACCAACAACATGTCTTGTTTGATCAGAGCAGTAAATCCACCCACTTAAGAGTCACATCTGGGGAGAAAAGACAGCCATTTTGCCATCAGTACTAAGGGTGAATGAAGAAAATAAAATGGCTGCTTATTAAAGTAAGGGTATGTGTGATAGCTAATGTCCAAACTGGATTTATTCATTTAACTATGTGCAGTTGGGTGTCAATTACATAGCAGGGGGACTGAAGAAGGGAAGGGAACTAAGATAAATGCCAAGAAATTCTCAGCCAGTGTTTGTCCAAGTGTGTATTCTCAGGACAAGCTATGTTAAAATCTCCTAGGAAGCTCGTTACAATGAAATTCCAGGGACTTACCCTGGAACGACAGGGCAAACTGCTCTGGGGGGAAGACCATGGGGTGTGCAGTGAATAAATACAGATTCCAATACAGACGGTTTGGAGATGACTTTAAGAAGTACTGTTTTAGGTTAACATCAGAGAAAATAATGACATCATAGCAGTAGTGTCCTGTAAGCATGAGAACAGAAGATACTCAGAACAAAACATGATGATCATCTTGCTGGAATAAGAGTCCAGGATATTTGGGTTTTAGTTTCAAATTCACCAACAGTAATACTTTGGGTTAGTTGATTTACTTCTTGTGGTCCCATTTTATTCACTTTTCAATGGGAAGCTTTTAAAAGATTTTAAGCAGGGGAATGACATATGAATTATATTTGCTGCTGAATAAATATAAATACAAGTATAAATATAAATATTTGTTGCTGAATAAATATAGTAAAGTAGTAGAACAAAAAAGGATGTGGCAAATAAGTTAGTACGCTAGCGAAATAGGCTAGGCAAGGGGTGCCTGGGTAGCTCAGTCTATTAAGTGTCTGCCTTCAGCTCGGGTAATGATCCAAGAGTCCTGGGATCGAGCCCCACATTGAGCTCCCTGCTTCTCCCTCTGCTCCTCCCCAGCTCATTCTCTCTCTCTTAAATAAATGAATCAATCTTTTAAAAAAAGGAAAAGACATAGACCAGGTGAAAGATAACAGTAGCTTAAAATAGGCTGTTGACTGTAATTGGATAGTGGATGGATTTTCTTCATTTTGCTAGGATTAATGATGGTTTTGACATCAGCTATGAGGAAGAGGGAGGTGTCAAGGATGACCCATGAGGTTCTGGTTTGCAATGAATGGTTGAGATTTTAAGGGCTATGTACAATTTGAGGGTTCAGGTGATTGAGCATGAAGTCCAGATTAAGTAGGTTGGGGCTAAAAGCTTAGGAAGAAATGGGCACATCAAAGGATTTCAGGTCTCTTACAAGTCAAAGGGCAGAGAGACTCCGAGTAGGAGAACTGGGAGGATGGGAGCCTGTGGACAGAGAGTGGGGCACTGGTGTATGTGATTTCCATGGTGGATCCATTCTACTTGATGACCAGGTCTGGGTTAGCCATGAGCACAGCAGGCTGAAGGGGAGTGGATATGGAGGTCAGCAGAGTTGGAAAGGACAGTGAGCTCATAGGCCAGGATGCTGATTGGGTAGTTTGGGCCTGGAGAGGACAACTGTGTCTTAAGGGCCAAAATCATCAGTGAGCTTGGGATGGTGACCAAATCAGTAGATGATGATAAATAAGGAGCAGGTGGATGACAGGGACTTTAAAGAAGCTGGAGTTTTTTATATGACTGGAGGAGAAATAATAGTGTAGAACTTGCACTGGGGAGCCTTTAAAGAAAATATATTCCTCTTCAATATTCCAATTGTGGGAGAATGAACCCCTCCATTTTTGACAAAGTAGGTTTTGGTTTAAGGCAGGAGTTGTGAGAGCAAACAGAGATGCTTCATTAGTGGCAAAGCACAAACGTGCTATTGTCTTATTTGGTTATGTATTTTGGTTCCAGGAGTAGCACTTTACACTTTTCATTATTAAAAATTTCACTTTTAAGCATACTGAAATACTTATGGATGCAATGTTATGATGTCTGGGATGTGCTTCAAAATAATACAGGGCTGATGGGCAAGGGTGATAAATGAAGCAAGATTTACCATGCATTGATAATGCTGAGGCCCAGTAATGGACACATGGAGGCACCTTGTCCTATTCCGTTTTGTGTATGTTTGAATTTTTCTTTAATAAAAAGTTACAGAAACCTCATCCTTATAGATTTGGCCCATTGTTTTTGACTGGCACTTTTTTTTAAAAGATTTTATTTATTTGAGAGAGAGAGCACGAGCAGGGCAGAGAGGAGCAGAGGGAGAGGAAGAAGCAGGCTCCCTGCTGAGCAGGGAGTCTGAAGCGGGGCTCCATCCCAGGACCCTGGGATCATGACCTGAGCCGGAAGCAGATGCTTAACTGACTGAGCCACCCAGGTGCCCCCTGACTGGCAGTTTTATGTTCTCATTTTATGAAGCTCTCTTATTCCCTCTCTAGGAGATCCACAAGGACAGATACTTATCCCCATTTTACTGATATACCTCTCTGATTCTGTTAAGGGACTCACCCAAAGGTAAATATCTGTTTAGCTGTAGACTTAGGACTAGAACTCCCATGTTATTTCGACCACTGGACCCTAATCAAGGGAGCTTGTAAGTTACCATTAAAAGGTGTTAAAATTCGGAGTCATTCTCTCAGGTGTTTGATCTTGGAAACAGTGGTCTTCATTTGATTGCAGGTTCAACAAAGTGACATTGCCTTTGCACCTGCTAGTCCGTCTGCATGGAATGTTCGTCCCCATCCCCTAGTTCACCAGGTTAATGCCAATACAGCCTTCAAAGCTCAACTTAGTCCTTCCCGCCCCCCATACACACAGTGCCATCCCCCGCAATCATTCTGTCCTTTGCGCTAGTTCTGAATCTTGTTCAAACGTTTTTCATTTCATATGCCACAGCAAATTGTATACGTATGTATGGGCGTACATATGGGTCCTTTTCTCTAGTAAATTAGAGCCATGGACTATTGTTTTTTTAACTTTGGGGCCTTTTACATAATGGCAACGTCTAACACGTAGTTATTCAACAACTCACACATGCCTGAAACCATTGGTAGAGGCATTCAGCAAACAAAAAAAAAAACCATGGGAGCCTAAATATATACCCTGGATTTGGCTAGCTCGTGCATCTGAGGAGTATTTGTGAAGTGGTATGAAATTTTGGTGTCGTTTTCTTCTTGGAAACTAAGTCCTGTCCCCCAGGGGTTTTCATTCAAGTATCAGGGTGATTGCCAAGCAATGTAGAAAGTATTCTAAAACTAAATCACACACTTTTATCCTCCCATAAAAACCTCCCTGCAGGAGAAGGAGGTGAAGAAGGTGGGAAGCAGCAGGTGTTTTTGGTGTTTTTTTTTTTCTGCAACTGTGTAACTCATAGAGACTGTGAATAGCTTCACCGCAGGGGAGGCCCACAGCAAGGGGAGATGAAGTACCCACACAGATGATCAGATCGGTTATAATACCAGCTAATGTCTACACAGCTCCTACAGAGCAATCTCAGTCACTTTTGAAGGAACACTGTTTTTCTTCCCGCAAATGACTGCTCATTAAGAACTGGGCACAACATACTTCTGAGAGAAATGCTTCACAGAGCTTTGTCAGGTGTGGTTGAGGGCACCTGGGTGGCTCAGCCGGTTAAGCATGTGCCTTCAGCTGGGGTCATGATCCCAGGATTCTGGGATCGGCCCCACAGCGGGCTCCCTGCTCAGTGGGGAGCCTGCTTCTCCCTCTCTCTAACAAATAAAAAAAAAATCTTAAAAAAAGGTGTGGTTGACTTAACACCATTTTCATCCCAAAAAAGAGGAGTGGGCTTTCGCCCCTACAGTTGCCAAAGCACTCATGATAAATATGGAGGGAATGTAGTCCGACTTCATTGTAACAAATCGAATTTAGAGTTTAATGAATTCTCTAGCCTCTTCCCTTCAATTTTGCAACACCCATGCAGCCAATTTCGCTGTAAAAAGGGTCATTTCAAAGTCCGTGGGGGCTCTTACACTTCCCAGTCAGGGTGGGACCCAGTGGTCAACAGGAGGTGCGGGGAGGGTAGTGTAAAGGTAGCTTTAACATTTTCGGTGAAAAAAGCTAACTTGTTTGCAGTTTTGATTTGCTTTTAATAACAAGCTCCCTCAACCACAACTGATGAATTGGCATAAGAACAAGGGTACAAAAGAAACATCAAGGGGGCCTTCCAAATTGCTAACTAAAGGATGAATTCTCGGCTTTGGGTGGCCATCATTTTATCCCTCGGAAACAGGAGATAAAAAGATGCAAAGCTTTTAATACAGGCTGCCTGAATATAGAAAGGAACCGATTAGAGCATGTGGCCTGTGGTGTTGTCTTAAAACTTTATAATCACATTCCATACTTTAAGCAAATGTAAATTCTGTTGCACGCTGCCCTTGAAAGGCAATTTCACTGCATACTAAATTCGAAGTAATCACTGATACAGCGTAAATAAAGCCTCTGTTGGGTAAACACCAAAGCATTTTCCACGCCGCACTGCATTTTAAAATAGCTAACTTTATTGTCAGTGAAAAGATAGGCACAAAGTGGATTCAAACCTGCATAACTTTATTGGAAATAGCTGAGTCGATTACAGAATGGGGTCTCAATCATTACGGTGCCACATACATTTTAAACCGAAGGTGCTTCTCTAGCCATCTGCCAACCCCAGCTATCCATTTTATAAACACATGCCATTAATCACAAGGGAGGCCAGAAGGAGGTCTGATGACTCCATGTAACCCATCGTTGCTACTGGAAAAAAATAAACAAACTCCCGACACTTGTCCTACTGATGATGAATGACACTTGGGAGATCTCTTTCCAAGGATCATGGCGGGCTGAAATTGATGGCAATTAGCCCATAGCTGATGCCTTCCTTTGAAAATATGTTCATTTGAAGTAACACATTCCATATGTGAAGCGAGCAATTGAGATAACAGGAGATTGTATGGCTAGCAGACATGAGAATATCATTTATAAAAGTTAGTCCATATGTATATACTTTAAGCTGCCGCATTGTAAGTGTCTAGGCTGTTCACAAAAAGTAGTTTGCACAGTCAGTTTGTTCATTTTCCAATTGTTGTACCCACCCAACTGCGTAACAAGAGAACACCTGGTGTTTCCTACGGCAGATGATGACAGATGTTTCAGGTTTCTGCTATCCTGTTATCCTGAAGCTCGAAAGCAGCATGGAAAATAAATCCTTCATTGAAACAACAATCCAGATACATGATTTTAAAAGAACATTCAAGCTACTTTTATGTAATAAAAAAATCGTTAATAGGAGTTTTATATCAAGTAAAGTTTGTTCTAATGAAGTTCCTCTGTACATGGGACGTTGGGGTACAACTGACTTAAAAGGTCCCCAGAGACCACCAGGCGGTACACGTTAAGACAACAAGGTCACCCTTCTGTCCTGAGGTGCCGGTAAAATGCATAGATAAGTGGGAGTCCAGAAAGATCCCCCAAATGTTACATATCCACATAATTGTGGAAAGGTGACTAACTTGACGCTTCTCCCATAAACCTGAAATTTTAAAAGGACACCTATTAGAGATTTTCTGAAAAGGCTGAATCTACCTTCTTCGTAAACATAATACACTGACATGGACTTCTTCCATCTCTTAGATGTACGATATTACTTTAGCAAATTACCTGGGAGTAAAAACTGAGCCAAAAAGGACTGACTCCGGTGTGAGGGGGCAGAGATGCGGTGGAGAGTTCAAGGTAGCACTCAGCCAAGAACTTCCTCCTTTCTCAAAAATAGTCTAAAGAGATGGCTGCCACACAGTGTGGAATGTATGACATTTGTCACCTTACAGAATGTGATAACTCATGGCTCCCAGACCTAGCAAAAATTCTGGCAATGTGTTATAACCACAAAAGGAGTAGATGAAAGGTTTAAATTTATTTGGATTTATATATTTGGCTAGAAAGTAGCAGTCCCAAAGTTTGCTACCTGTGGCTTCTACTAGTTGAGGACTTTCCCCCTCATGACTAAAGGGTAGTATGAACGAGGATTAACACAACTACGCTTTTAATTTCTATTTGGGGTTCACTTGACGACCGAGGACTAATGCGTAGGATGATCACTTCATTACTGAAATGTCAAGACTGGCTGAAAAACCACATCGCTCTCCTTCTTGTCTCTCCCTCTGCCCCACAAAATGATTCCTCTGGAAGAGAATTAGGAATGGCGCAAAAATACCGTTAAATATGCCGCCATTCCTGTGGTCACAGAGGAACCCTGTTAGATGA
Organism: Ursus maritimus; assembly: GCF_017311325.1. Lineage (NCBI taxonomy): Eukaryota > Metazoa > Chordata > Mammalia > Carnivora > Ursidae > Ursus > Ursus maritimus. The sequence continues at coordinate 36,092,301 of NW_024423319.1, read as the reverse complement.
TCTTAGGCAGCCAATCCCATAGCAAGAGAAGAAGTGAGGTCGATTTCTTCGGGGCGGGGGTGGGGGGGAGTTTCATGTGACTCAGTGTTGAAATGAGGACCAGGACAGGGAAGACCTTGCAAAAGGCACTGCAGGGGAGGCAAGGTAGGAATTCAAAAGCCTGGACAAACTATTCAAGCCAGGGACGTTTTACAAAACACGTATGCCCTGGTCCATGAAGATGCCTTTCCTTAAAATGAGGCTTGCTGTAGACAAGGGTTTCCCGAAAGAAGCATGGTAATTCGGCAAAATGGAAAAGCTGTGTTGTGTGATCTTGAAAAAGTCAGGTAACCTCTCCAGGTCTCAGATGCCTCATCACTAAACTGAGGGGGTGGGGCTCTACTGCTACAGTTCCTTCCAGCCACTATGCCTCACGACATAATATATCAGGCCTACTCTTCTATTAATCTGGCTTCTAACTAACACATCCCCAAACTTCTACCCCCACCCTTACCTAACACCCCCCACTCCCCTCACCCTCCCATACCCCTGAAAACTGATCTTAATGACACTGTCTGCAGATTTGTCACCTTAATGAAGGGCAGAGAGGTGACACAGAGCAGGGACCCGTGGCAAAAAGCAGCACTTTTGTGTCCCTGGGGGCAGCCCCCTGGCAAAGCTTGGAGCCATGGCCTCCTTGGTCCCTGTCCACATGCGCATTTCCTGCTGCTCTCCAAAGGCATTCCGAGATGGAGTCACTGGCAGTGAGAAGGGATGGCTAAGGTGATACATCTGCAGCCTGCCCCTTCCCCGGCTGCAGCATAGTACTTTGGGCTTCTGATGCTATTCCCTTGGAGGTGATAGTCAACGAGAGGCCTTTTAAGACGTATGCTAAGAATTGGGGTAAACAAAAGGAGTTCTTTCAAAGTAGTCACCAGAAATTCAAAGCATTCGGCCCATCACCGAAAATGCTTCCTTGTTTTGCCAACGATTAGAAATCTGAGACTGGTGACACAGCCAGTGAGTTTGTGCTGGAGAAGGAATAAACACTAAGTAGATTGGTCTCAGGAAAGTCAAGCGAGCTGTGTTCATGGCCACACACAGCACCTCATGCAACTCTCCATCAAGGCCTCTGATGGTCTAACTCCCTAAGAGAGAGGAAGTTGTACATCACACAGCTAATTTACTCTCCTAGCATCTGAAAGCAATATATTAATTATCCAAATGCATAAATTACTCCAGAGTATATATATGAATGTATGAACCTCCACGAGGGAACCAAAAGAATCCACTTCCAAAGCACCACTGAAATGAAGATAAACACAATCTCCTAGCACAGGGCAGCTGGGAAATTGGGAGGGAAAATTAGCTCCAGCACCCTTCCACCCCCCAATAACCCCTGTCTTTTCTCCAGCTTACACAGCTCCCAAAACTATTCCCTTTCATGAGCCCAAGACGAGAGCTCTCTCTCTGGACGCTGTCTAGATGGCAAGTATACAAAACAGCACGCGTGCAAATTCTCTCCGGCTTCCCACTTCTGACTACATGTTACACACTGTCTTCCAAACGTACTGTGCTCTTCGATAAAAATGATCTGGAATATGGAAATGCTAAATAAAATTATGCACGTTGAAAACATTCATGTATATCCAGCTATTAACAGTCCAAGTATTTGTATAAATCCAAACAATCAACTTTAGAGCACATTCTGATTAATCGGTCTTTAGAGGTACTCTCTAAGTGTGTACCAGAATAGACTGGAGTTTGAATGGTATTACATAAGTACTACATCATTTCAATAAAAAGTCCCTTTAAAAAAACATCCCCCCCAACCCTTGTCCTCACCCTCAAAATAAGAACAAACAAAAGGGAAAAATGATTAAAAGCACTTTCGCTGATAAACCGCAGCTCTCGAATACGCTGTTTAGATGAGATATTCCACCATCTCCGCGTCAGGCTCTTGTCCCAGGATCTGAATGGGAGCTTTTCTTTCCAGAGTACTGGAGTGGAAGACAGGGCCATCTAAATGGAAACGGGGTTAAAAAGCATGTAAGGATAACGTAAAGATGCATATTATTAGAAACAGACAGCTTGGGAGCCATAAAGCCAATGGTGAAGTGAGACTTGCCCACCACCCCCTTCCCTTGTTCGCCTTGAGCCTTTACTTCTACTGGAAGAATGGCCTTGGCTCATCCCGGTTCCCATCCTGGTGTCCCAAGGAGTCATTTACAGACTCTGCACTTCTGTCTTCTGACGGACGCCCTTTAGCACATGAACAACTCTGGCCAAATGACCAACAGTGTCTATACAGCAAGGTGCCAACAAACAACCTGTAATTGAGGGCAGAACCCAAAGCTGTCCTGGTAAGGAGAATCATTACCTGTCTTATCTGGATTGCAGGTCAAACTTGGTATAGACAAACGACGTGACCCAGCACCGGTAGCTGCACTTGCAGAAGCCTCAACCGGAGCCAGAGCTGGAGCTGGAGCTGGAGCTGGAGGAGCAGCCGCAGCCGGAGCTGGAGTTGGTGCTTGAGTCTGAGCCGGAGCAGAAGCCTGAGACGCTGTCGGAGCCGGAACCGGAACCGGAACCGGAGCCGGAGCTGGAACCGGAGCCGGAGCAGCTGGAGCAACCTGAACAGCAGCAGTGGGAGCAACAACAGCAGCAGCGGCAACAGCAGAGGCAGCGGCTGGAATCTGAGCAGCAGTAGCTGGAGAAATAGCAGCAGCGAGAGCAGCAGCAGCAGTTGCCGGAGACGGGGCGGTGGCGGCGGCAGCGGCAGCTGGAGCGGTGGCGGCAGCCACGGCAACTGGAGCAGCGGCTACCATGGTGGTGGTGTTGGTGGCAGCGGCGGCAGTGTTGGTGGCAGCGTTGGCAGTGATGGCGGCAGCAGTGGCTGCAGCAGCGGCTGGCGCGGGAACAGAGATTGGAGCGACAGCTGCGGTTTTGTTCGGTTCGGTTCCGCGTTCCGTTTGGGTGCTGCAGTCTCGGCTGCCTGTCTTGGAGTGAGCCGAGAGCAGGGGAGTGGAGGGCGGCACCGGCGACGGTGTGGAAGGGACAGACTCAGCACGGTAGTCCCCACCCAGGAGAATACCTAGAGGGAACGAGGGAAAGAGGTCAGAGAAGTACAGGCTCTTCAAATGCACACGTCTGGTTGCCTCTTCTTCCCTGAAGGAGGTTCAGGAGAAGGGCCTCCAGAGAACCCACGAATCAGTTTGGCGGGCACATCGCTCCTGGTCCTTGTCCTCCACCCCAGCACAAGGTATGAAACCTTGAAGTGTCCTGTGAATCTGTTTTGATTTATCTTTCCAATGGCGCCTGATTTCCAACAAGCTTTCAGAATGCTTCTACTCAGTTCCACTGATCACCAACATCATCCACTACCAGAAGGCTGGAAAGGATTGGGGGAAGAAGTCTGTGGTCACGGATGACTGTGATAATAACTGTGTGATCTCAGGTTCTAATCATGACCGTGGTCCCCAGAACGCCTCCTCTACCCAAAGGACGCTGCAAGTGTCAGAGGACCAAGAAAGGTATTAGAAGCAACAAAAAGACCTAAAATTAAAATACAAAGCAGGCTTTCTCAGGCTCTAAAAATGTGCCTAGTGGAATCTACGATATTTCGGGGGTTTTGATTAGAGGGGAAGGAATGGACAGGAATGGAATGAAAAAGTACATTCAGTTCTCATCTCAGAACAGTCTGGTAACAAAAAGCTGCCACCGGGCTCCATTTAGCTCAACTAGAACTCTGAGTCCTCCTATTCTATGGGAGGAAAGAACAGAGAAAATCTGGAAGTTTCAAATTTTGACTGATGTGAAGGTTATATGGGCTTTGGACAAAGACAACGGTCTCACATGGCAAGGCAAGATCTGAGAATTTTTTAAAGGAAACTGAAGTTGTCTTCCTTCCCACCCAAACAGAACTCAGAATTCTTATCTTCTAAGGCCTCGGCTTCAACCAGTGTTCTCTCAGTGAGACATCAGAGTGTGGAGGAGCTCATCTCAGGAGGACAGAAACCCAACCTGGTATATTGTTCTCTCGAGATTCTGGACCATCACTCCCTTTCTTGCTGAATGGGCACATATCTAAGTCGGGGCTCTCTTTAAATGAGTCACTTTAATCTTCTTTATTTACTGTCATTACCTAGGCTCCCCTTCCAGCTCTTGTCATCCCGCTTCTCCTCCATGATGGGGGTGCCAGTCAGGGTAGAAGAGTGTGAGAGCAAGCCCGACCCTGCATTGGAAATGGACATCAGAGACTTTGCGGGTCGCATGGATGACAGCTGCTCTGTCTTACTTGGCTCCTTCCGGGAACGCTGCTGGAGTACTTTGATCATGGCATCCTTCTCAATAATCTGGGCATGGAGGGTCTTAATCCTAGGAGCCAAAGACAGAGAACATATAAAAACGCTGTTTCCACCTCCATGTTCTGGTCTCACTGCCTGCATGGACTTGAGCTTCCAGTATCTTTTCGACTTAGGAGTGGTTTAGTTATTTCTGGGGTGTAAAGCAAGGGACGGTGTGCTCCGTTTCCTAAAAGACCTTTCTTCACACCCAAATGAGTATAGCAGAGCATCTGGGAGTTATTGCTTAAACCTCAGGAGGCCAAAGTCAGGTCATGGTGGAAAAGAAGGCTGTATATGAGAGAGTACACTGATGTAATGGGTGCCGTAGTGAGGTATCTGAGCCAATGGAACGATGTATTTAGTGAGAAGATAAGAACTATGAATGGGCCACAATTTCAGCTAATAAGTAAATGATCATGCGTTTATAAGAAGTATCTCAAGTACCTCAAGTTGGAATGGATATTCTTTTACTGTGCACTCTGCTGTATCACAGGGTTGAAGTCCAATGCTAGAAAGAATACCCCAGGGTGCAAATACCAGCAATACTGTTCTGGCAGAGGGAAGACGGAAAGCAATTACCAAGGCCAATGGGGAAAGCAAGGTAAAGGTCATTGCATTTCAAATCCCAAGTAACAGGTTGGCAGGGGTGCAGGGGTTAGGGGAGGCTGCATTATCAGGTTTCCCGGTTGTGAATGAAGATGCCTGCCCTTTCCTTCTGACCTATCTGGTCTCGATACCTTCTTCTCAGATCTACCACGGTCCAGATCGATATTTTACCTGCCCTCCATGTCAAGGCAGCGCTTGTTGGCCATCAAGATTTCTTCCTCCTCTTTCTGGATGCGAGCTTCCAGGGCCGTGTCATAGCTGGTGTTGGGAGAGTGGCTGATGACTGTTGTGTCCCTGGGAAGGAAGATGGCAGTGATGATGATGACAAGGCAGCAAAACCGGCAAATCCTATCATCTCCGTCCCAAGTCAAAGGTATTGCTGGAAAGCAGTAAGCTACAAACTCATTAGGAATGGTTGGTTTCTGGATGACTAACTGAAAAGAACCTCCAAGATGGGAAGGTTCAGCTTTCAGAGCTAGAAGAGGTTTTCGGCATGAGTACAGCCGCAAAAGTCAGTGAGGGATTCTATGAGAGGTTCACAGGCTTGCCTTGAGAACTAGACAGACAGCCTCCCAAAGCCTTTTGGCAGAGTCCCTTCAAGGTTTTCGATCTTGGCCAGGTAACAGGAAGATATTTATATTTCCACTTTGCATTATTATTTATATTACACATAAGATAGTACCGATTTCCACTTTATTCTCATGACAGTTATAAATGGGAAAAGGCTAGACTTTGCCGAAAGACAGAGAATGTACTAGACAGCTATTGCTACAGATGTATAACAACAACCACACCGAATGCTAGAAACAAACTATAGACACATCAACAGCAAAGGTCACATAGAGCATGTGAGCCGAGTGAGAAGTAGGGCCTTTGAGTCAGTGCTACTTAATTCCTATCTGACCTATATCAGAAACATTCTAGTGCCAAATCAAGGAGTCTCTCCCCCAACTATAAGACTGTTGTCTTGCCAGAGTCCCAATTGCACGAGGCACCATCCTGTTTCATTTGAAAGTCTCTCAGACCTTTAACTCAAAGACTAATTAATAAGGAGGAAAGTGTGTGTGTGTGAGAGAGAGAGAAAGAGAGAGAAGAAGGAAAAGAAGGAAAGGAGGAAGAAGAGGAGGAGATGCTGCTGGTGAGAGGGTTTAGCCCATGGTCGAGGCTGACGTCTAAATAGCACAAGTCAAAGATACATGGGAATCCTATATCGTCCTGATAAATGAGGTCATGCATCTTTCTTTAGTTCATTTAGAACTAGTGGTAGAAAAAAGAGGGAAGGGAATGAAGCAAACTGGATCTTCTTTGAATTACTTGGGGGGAAAAAAAGGGATTAGGAAGAATATTGATGTAATTATATGGGTCTTCAAGGAAAGCCGACAATAGACCCAGAAAACAATGAACTGGCACAGCTTCATTATACTTCCTATGAGAACGAGGATCTGTGGGAGAATTTTGTGCTGGCGGCTAGCTGTGTTCTCTTAGCTTAGAGACTGTGACCAGTGCAGATGGGAAGGAAGGGGCAGGAGAGTGAAGAGGCAGAAAGTTGGTATTAAAGTCAGGGAATCTGGGTGAGTTTCTACAAAACTACTGTTTCCCCAAATGCTTGCACTTTATATGCAAGGCTGAAACAATGTATTTGAGTGGTGAAATAATTGGGAGAGCAAGAAGGACAAGGACTACAGTGGTTCGCATCAATTGCTAAATTCGAAATATTTTAGCATCTCAGAATTCCACACTTGCTCTGGTGAGTTCACCTGCTTACAGTCCTACTAGGAATGGCTCTTGTGTTGCAAAGTATCCAAGGGGGAAATGACACTGTGTAATGCGGAGAGCACAGGCTCTGCCTACAGGCCACACCAGGGTCAAATCCCACTTTCCCAAGTACTCTGCCACTAACAAATTCTACGAACTCAGGAAGTCGGTTAACTTTTCCAAAGCTCAGTCTCCTCATATGCTAGATAGAAATCATAATTATACCTCTGTCTTGTGGCATTTGTGGGGGGCGAAGTCAAACTATGCACATTAAAGATACAGTGCCAGGCATAGTAAAAAAACATTCAAAAAGTTACTTATTATCCAAGAGAGAAAAGTATGTAGATAGAAGGAGAGTAACATACAAGAGGGGATGACTTTAAAGAATTGCAGCTCCGGGATTATACCGTGGAAGCAATTCCTGCAGTGCACAGTTCCAATGTGATGGCTGCTTCAGAGGCAGGCCTCTCTAAAGAGTTCATGGTGTCTATGGACACTGGGGACATGAGCATATGGTTTGTCACTGGGGGAGCCAGTGCTGGCTTCCTGCCACTTTCGTTGCATAAAAGACCATTTCGGGGACTCAAAGCCCTGCCAGCTAATTGATATGGACACTGTGAGCTCCTCAGGAATGGAGCCTGAAAATGTGGGGCACTTAGTGAATTCCTACAGAGCTGCCAGGACGGCCTTCAACATCAATCTTCCTTCTGGAAGACTGGGGCTACTAAGCCAATGGGTCAGGCAAAAAGCAAGCAAGCACAGTGTTAGAAGGAGCAACCTGACCTAACTTGCGATACTCTGAGACGATCCTTAGGTACATCTGGAGTGAGCTGCCGGCTTGAAAACACCACCTGTATACTCCAAAAGGCAGATCCCTGAATTTGACATCCTACATCTAAATTCTTAAGTAAAGGAGTTTCTGGTGACTGTCCCCCTCCGGTCATCTCTCTCCTTCCTTTTTCTGATGAAATTATCCCCATCACATTGCTTACTTTGCTTTCTTGAATGTCACCCATGATTTCCTCATTAAAACATCTAGTGTTTTAAACTTTTAAACTTCCAATCCATCTTTTCCTATCGGTCGCATCCTTTTGTTTATTTCATATGTGAACTCGACCACGAGTGGAGCACTGTGTTTGAAGTTACTGTGATGCTAAAAAGTGGCTAGACATGCATAAGACTAGTCCCTGACTGTAAGAGACTTGCAAGGCGAGGAAAAAAAAAAGGCAAATAATTAATTATTACAGAAGGGAGTTTGAACTTTACTCCAATAGGCACTGAAAATCATTAGAGCTTTTTGTGGGGAGTGAAATGATCCAAGCTGTGCTTTAGAAAGATCACATTATCTCTGGCTGAAATGTGATGGGGGGTTAGGGGGGAATACACTGGACATGGGCAAACCAGTCAGAAAGGTTATTGTAATGATCCCAGCCAGAGATACTTAAATCATGAACCAATGCAACAGCAGGGGGAATGGAACAGGCCATAGGAGGCAGAACTGCTACAACTTGGAGACTGTTTAAATGTGGCTCTTAGAGGGAAGAATGAATGAAAACTTTGTTTTTTCTAATTCAAATGACTAGAAAAGATGGCATACCGCTCATTTTCTGTAATAGGAAAGTAAGGAAAGATCTTTGGGAAAGCATTATAATGGGCTTGATTTTAGTTACATCGGAGTTAACATGTCTTATGAATTGCCATATGACAATAGCCAACAAGTTGTTGACAATTCTAACTTGACTCTAAGGGATGTCAGACTTACTATCTGAGGTTGTAACAGAGAAGAGGATAACTAAGAAAGAAGGCAGAATGAGGAGAAAGCCAAGTACGGAAAGTGAGGAAAGCCTACAAGGAAGGAATAGGTAGGCATGTATAATGTGTTGTGAGCGGCTTCTACCTCCTGGTTTCCCCTTCCTTCCTTCTTTCCCAGATTTATGTCACCCAAAATAAAAACAAAACACTGCATATTTGGAGATGGTTAACAACCTAATTCAGGAAATGCACACTTGTAAATTATATGGCTGATCAGGTTTGTTATCTTTATCCTTTTGCTGCTCTTCAGAAATAAATTCACCATTTGTGAGCTTCAATCTGCATTTCCAAATCTGTTCCTCTGCGATGGACTACTCAGTAATAATTTCCCTCATCTATATTAAGCAACTAGAGAATCTCTAGGAGCACAACAATACAGAGTTATAATATGGGCCATATTATTGTGATTATTTATAGTATTTTTAAGTGACTAAATAATAAGTGTGAAATAGTAACCCTTGAACAGTTCATAATCCCTATTTCACCATCTTGAAATCATCAGATCTGGGAAGCAGCACAGGATAGTGGCAAAGGTGTCATAATGTCATTTTCACTCCCAGTTCTTCTTCTTAGTAACTGTGTGTGATCTTGGACAAATTACTTAACCTGCCTGTGCTTCACTTTCCTCATCTGTACAATAGATAATACTACTTATCTCAAAGAATTATTGTGAGGATAAGCAATAATTGTAAAGTACTTAGGAGGGTACCTTACATAGAAAACACTGCATGTGATTTCTTGCATTGACCACTTTCCCTTTAACAAGTGGTGCTTCATAGAATCGAAGTGCTAACAGGGATATAAATTGAACACCTAATAGTTTTTCTCACCTGAGAAAAGACGGTTGTCTATTATATTCAAATCTGTATTTTATTATTCACAATGGCCAAAAAGGGAAACAATCCAAATATCCATCATCAAGTGAAGGGATGAGCAACTGTGGGATGACCCAAATTATGGAACACTACTCAGCAATGAAAAGGAAGAAACTACTGATACATGTACCAGCTTGTATGACTCTCAAAATAATGAGGCCAGATGAAAGAAATCAAACACAAAGAGTATATACTATATGAATTCTTTTTTACAACATTCTAGGAAAGGCAAAATTATAATGACAAGAAAACCAGATTAATTGTTGTCTGGGGTCAGGTGGGGGAGGAAGGGATCAAGTTGAGGGGGCACAAGAGCACTTTAGAATGTGTCCTCCATCTTGATTGTGGCGACGGCTCCATTAGTATACACACCTGCCGATGTTCATCAAACCATACACTTGAAATAGGTGTTTTCTTATTATGTAAATAATTCCTTAATTGAAAAAATTCTACAACTACCATTGATACCACCCAAGCAACATCTCCTAAATGTGCAAACTGTTTTCTCCCTATAAGCTATTACACTGGGAATATATTAAGTTCGAGATATTAGCAGGAATACACAAGAACCAAGTGGGTCACTAAAATGTGGCACTACATTTAGGGATTTAAGTTATAGAGTTAGAAATCACTTCCCTCTCTTTCATTTCTTCTTTTCTCCTTCCTTCCTTTTTACTTTTCTCTCCTTTCTTACTCAAAAGCATTTTCAGCACATTCCATCTGCAGCCAATACTCTAGGCTCTTACAAATTATTTAGAAAGAAAATGAAATGTAAAGCTTTTACCACAGAAAGGGGAAGGAGCAGAATCTTGGTCAAATTTTTGGGTTTAGAGGAGGCAGAATGAAACCACTGGACAGAAAAGGAATGGCAAGAGATGTTGGAAGGGAAGGTGGAAGAGCTCACAGGTTCTGAAATAAAGTTTTCTGAATGCTACCTTCCAAATCTGAAATCTCATTGAGAAAGGAGGAAAAGGAAACCAGTCTCCATGGCCAAGCATAAGAGGCATTATCTTTGAAAAAAATAGTATAATCCTAGAAATAAAAGGTCTGGAGGAATAACCTAGTCCAATTCTCTCATTTTGCAGGAATTTGGACACAATCTCTCAATTTCTCCTGTGGGTTGGATTAATAGGCATGCAAAAAGTATACAGTCCAGAAACAGGAAGTCTGCCTGAGGAACTAACGTAAGGCATTTCTACTAGGTGGAAACTGGCTGCTTTTTATCATATGAAATGATAAGAATGCACACTTTACTGAAAACAGTGATTGCATGGAAACTTTCTACCTGGTGATTGAAGCGAATTTGACGTAAATTGAATCTACCTTACAGAAGACAACAGATTCTGGAAAGAAATCTGTCTGAAAAGGGGTTCCCCCGATACTCAAAACTTTCCAGGGAGGAAGGAAGGGGGGGGTTGTTTCTTTATACAAGGACCACCGGGGACAATCTCCTAGCTTTCCTGCCTTTCCTGACCTGAAGTCTATTCTGGGGTCGGTTTTGGCAGCAAAGCTCTCAGCACTGAGAACCCTGACTGTCCATTTTCTCACACTGCACACACTCATGAGCAGTATCTGTCTCAGTTTCTGCACAAAGATGACAGGAATCATCCTGCATCTCCTTTGCAGTATTAGGGTTGCCTGAATAACCTTTGTTAAATAAGCACAGGTCACAGGTGTTTTCTTGGGAGGTAGCAGCTAAAATGACACTTAACTGTGCTTCTAATTTGCCTACAAACTTCCCGAGCCTCTTCGAGCGCAGCTGGGGCTTCCTTGCGCTCGGTTACTGCCCTGGCATGTATGGAGCACACCATTTGCAGAAAACAAAAGACAGGTAAGCTTAAGCCCATGAGGACCTCAAAATCGGGGCAGAGGCGATTCCAATCCATTAAAGTATAGTTTATAGAGGATACTGGAAGAAGGGCAGAGTGTGTTAGAGAAATGTAAGATGTCTTCCTGGAGAATTGGGAGTAGGTTTGCAAGCCACCAGCTCAGCTCTTCAGCACTGCCCTCCCTCTGATTTGGCATGAGAAGGAATCACAGATAAATGTATCCACCACCCCCTCCACACAGCACACACATCCCAGCCTAAACTCTGGCAAGCATTTCCAGATTCCTCCAGCTCACCACATTTAGGAGAACATTAAAAACAGCACCGTGGTTTTTAATAACTTTCTGGGTAGAGACTCTATGGGTGCAATGTGCTCTGGCCTCCCTCAGATACCCAACTGCAGACCCAGGCTCTGTCCGTCTCTCCGACAACCAAGGCCATCTCCTGATTCAAATTTAGTTTTTGTTGTTGTTTCTTTCTTTCTTTTCCAACTCACAATTCTGAACAGCGGCAAGATAGCCAGACAAGGTAAGAGCACTGTTTCCTCCAAAGACCAATATTTAATGTTTCCATGTGAAAGGGGGAAATGTCAGAGGCAAATAAAATAAAATAAATCCTCCTGCTGCTTTCTCTCCCTGACCAAATGGAATGTGACAATTTCCATGTGATGCATTCATGGACGCAGAGAATGTGGCCTTCAAATATAGACCTGCTCAAAGGGCAGGGATGGATCCATGTTGAGCACGGCCTTTGGCATACCTGGGGTGAGCCAGAGCTATCAAATGGCGGCCGCCACTCCTGAGTGACATTTAATTTCTGAGTGGCATTTCTCTGGCGAGGCCTCCACTCCAGTCCCAGGAGCTAAACAAAGAAAGAAAGCTACACATGTGGCTGTGAGAAACCGTGGCTCTGGCGAAAGAGGCGCACTAATGTTCGCTTGATCCCACCTGCAATTTTTCTGGTTCCCAAGGAAAGCCGAGCTAGGATTTCTGGTAAGTTCATAAGTTAATGTTAATTTTCAAATTCCTGACCCTCTGCCCTCACAGTCCCTGCTTCACCAGATGAAGGAAAACACACTTAAGCAGAGATTGGGGGGGGGTGTTACAGGAAAAACAAGAAAAACACTGAAAAATCTTTTCATCAGTCACCTTTCTCTTCCAACCACCCCCCCCCCC
>NW_024423319.1:36047099-36079915 GCF_017311325.1 Ursus maritimus | reverse complement strand
AGCGCAGCTGGGGCTTCCTTGCGCTCGGTTACTGCCCTGGCATGTATGGAGCACACCATTTGCAGAAAACAAAAGACAGGTAAGCTTAAGCCCATGAGGACCTCAAAATCGGGGCAGAGGCGATTCCAATCCATTAAAGTATAGTTTATAGAGGATACTGGAAGAAGGGCAGAGTGTGTTAGAGAAATGTAAGATGTCTTCCTGGAGAATTGGGAGTAGGTTTGCAAGCCACCAGCTCAGCTCTTCAGCACTGCCCTCCCTCTGATTTGGCATGAGAAGGAATCACAGATAAATGTATCCACCACCCCCTCCACACAGCACACACATCCCAGCCTAAACTCTGGCAAGCATTTCCAGATTCCTCCAGCTCACCACATTTAGGAGAACATTAAAAACAGCACCGTGGTTTTTAATAACTTTCTGGGTAGAGACTCTATGGGTGCAATGTGCTCTGGCCTCCCTCAGATACCCAACTGCAGACCCAGGCTCTGTCCGTCTCTCCGACAACCAAGGCCATCTCCTGATTCAAATTTAGTTTTTGTTGTTGTTTCTTTCTTTCTTTTCCAACTCACAATTCTGAACAGCGGCAAGATAGCCAGACAAGGTAAGAGCACTGTTTCCTCCAAAGACCAATATTTAATGTTTCCATGTGAAAGGGGGAAATGTCAGAGGCAAATAAAATAAAATAAATCCTCCTGCTGCTTTCTCTCCCTGACCAAATGGAATGTGACAATTTCCATGTGATGCATTCATGGACGCAGAGAATGTGGCCTTCAAATATAGACCTGCTCAAAGGGCAGGGATGGATCCATGTTGAGCACGGCCTTTGGCATACCTGGGGTGAGCCAGAGCTATCAAATGGCGGCCGCCACTCCTGAGTGACATTTAATTTCTGAGTGGCATTTCTCTGGCGAGGCCTCCACTCCAGTCCCAGGAGCTAAACAAAGAAAGAAAGCTACACATGTGGCTGTGAGAAACCGTGGCTCTGGCGAAAGAGGCGCACTAATGTTCGCTTGATCCCACCTGCAATTTTTCTGGTTCCCAAGGAAAGCCGAGCTAGGATTTCTGGTAAGTTCATAAGTTAATGTTAATTTTCAAATTCCTGACCCTCTGCCCTCACAGTCCCTGCTTCACCAGATGAAGGAAAACACACTTAAGCAGAGATTGGGGGGGGGTGTTACAGGAAAAACAAGAAAAACACTGAAAAATCTTTTCATCAGTCACCTTTCTCTTCCAACCACCGGCCCCAGCCGTTCAAGCAGTGTGACTCTGGCAGCCGGCTCCTTACCTCTGAGCAGCTACGGTCGCGGCAGCATCTAGAGCAAAATGTCTCATCACGTTCTCCTCCAAATACTTCTGCTCCCACTTAGTCATATCGGCTTCCAGGGCCAGGATCCTCTCCTCCTTCTCACGAAGGAGCTCCATTAACGCCGTGGCATTGTATTCGGAAACATTGGTGGGCTGAGAGTTGCCCTGGCGCTGGTTGGGGAGATGTGGAGACCCCTCAAGTTAGTGACAGAACCGTGGTGGCCGAGTCCCACTGGAAGAGCCCGCATTCTTGGAGAGGATTACTGTCCCAGCCACTTCAGTTTGGATTCTGATCCAGAAGCAAGGGAAATTCAGATTTCCTCCTAAGGCAACGGGACTCTCTACCTTGGGCTCGAATAGGAGACTCCTTTGATCAGGAGAGAAGCTTGCCATATCCAACTGTCATGCTGCTCAGGAAGTGGATCGGTGGTTGAAATAATCACTATCCCTGCCTGCCACAACAGAAATGGACATTAAAAATCTAAGATTTGGGCCCTACCTTGCCCCTGGCTTGTTGTATGGCCTTAAGTGAGTCATGCAACCTTTTCCGAGTCTTGATTTTCTCCCATCTAAAAATGAGGAGGGGTAAGGGGCACGTGGGTGGCTCAGGCAGTTAAGTGTCTGCCTTCGGCTCAGGTCATGATCTCAGGGTCCTGGGATCTAGCCCCGCATCCAGCTCTCTGCTCAGCGGGGAGCCTACTTCTCCTTCTTCCTCTGCCTGCCACTCCCCCTGATTGTGCATGCTCTCTCTATCAAATAGACCTTTAAGAAAATTAAATAAATAAATAAATAAAAATGAGGAGGAGCATGGCCAGAAGATTCTAAAGACCACATCCAATTCTAAAATGTCTAGGAGTCTATTTGCACAGCATCTTCACTTCTTACAGGGTCTACTGTTATCTGAAGATAAAAGGCGCAAGATAATCGGCATTAAGGATTTTGCTGGGACAGGAAGCAAAGGACGCCAACTTCGTCTTTACCATTAGGAGGCAGTCTGGAAGTAAGGTCGGGTGGGACAAAAAACTGAACGAGGAGCAAAAGTGTGGTTTTTCTCTTCACGTCAGACACCAAATGAAACACAACCAACCAGGCATGATCTCATTTTCTTTAAGTTCTCTATACCTGCTGAATCCTGAGGGACTCCAGTTCCCTCTCCAGCCGTGTCCGCAGACGATGCTCCAACTGCTCGCGTTTTTCACATGCCGCCTGGAGCTGTACAAGGGCTTGCTGCATCTTCTCCACCTTATCTACATACACCTGCTTCTTTTTCAGCTGAAATTCCAGGGTGGGAAAGGTGCAATGCGGGAACAAAAGAGAACAATGGGGTCAGTGATGGCGCTCCCAAATCCAGCCTTGTGTTTAGATCTCTTTCTGTCCAGGTCCAAAAAAAGAATGAATGGCAACAAGGTCCTTCGTGATGAGTGGTATGCTGCCTTGTATTTAGCATACAGAGAATGTGATGAGGAAGAGGAATTAGCAGCTCCCTTTTATTTTTGCTTCTTTCCCCATCTCTCTGTCTTCCACAGACCTAGTTCCATCAATAGAGCCTGTCTTAGATGGCAAGCTTTTAAAATTATTAAAATAATAATCCTGATGGGAAGGTTCTCACCTCTGCTCCTCTTCTCTCTACACTGGAATACTCTGGGGGCAGCAATGTCTTACTTTGGTCATTACAGTAGAGAAATTCTAAAAAAAATAAAATGGGGGGCTCTCCAGGGAGAAAACCTTAATTTGGTATGGAAAGGAAACCCATCCACCCCACCCCCCTCTTATAGGTGTCTCCTCTCCAAGTGACAGAGAACGGGTGCTGAAGGTACAAGGAAGCCAGAATTGTCTTTTTGAAGTCTGTGGTCCTTGTAATTATCCAATATGGTCACCGCTGCTCTCTTGGACAGTTTCTCCTTCTCAAAAGTGAAGCTACCATACAATGGTTTAAGAGTTTTTAATCTCCTCATTGACTAGCACTGCCCTACTAGATATTTATTAAAAGAACACAGGTTAATTGCAATTTCTGCCTCAGTCATGAGCCTGAGTTGATAACAGTGGGCCATAATGTCTCAATTTTATTCTGGGACCCTTAAAGATATCTAAAGACTTCAACTAATGAATCGAACCTAAGACTAAATGAGTCAAACATGATTCTTCCTCTTTCCAAGCCTATGAACTATAACTAAAAGCAAAGGGGGAAGCAGGTTAGGACTAAGAAATTGCGTTCTTTGTACCCTTGTAATTCATAAGCTAAATCCTGGCTCCATTGGAATGGAGGGATGAGGAGGATCTCAGGGCTCTTTACAGAAGGCATATACCTCGTCAACACTTAAGAAGACAGCGTAAGTGCAGCCTTCCCAGCTTGTTAGTCAATGAGGAGGTTCTGCTTTTCATCATATTGGCGGGGTGCCTCTCTTGCTAATAAAATCAACCCATGGACTCTTTCTCAAGCAGAAATTCCTCCAAGCTAGTCACATCTGTCATTATCATTTTCATGGAAGCTGAGGATAAGGATACTTTGACTATTAAGATCCAAATCAAAATATTATTGATAGCCTTGTCAAAAGGAAATTGAAGAATTCAGCTCAACTCTAACTTTTCAACAAACTTCCAAGCCCTTGAGCTACCTAGGCAGATCGTTGCAACGTTAGAAGTTACCTACCCTTCCAGCCTTGCCCACCCCCATTTAGCTGGGGCCAAGCCAGCAGGACCAACCCAACTCCCCCATTGTAGAAACCAGGTAACTTCATAATGGTAATGAGTCCAAATCACTGCTGTCTAGAATGTCCAGTCAGACAGCAAAATCATGTGCTGAACTGTCCTTGTCTTACATCTGCCTTCTCCCCAAATCAGAATTGCTAAACTTTATCTAGGTTGCAAAAAAACCTAGCTTATATTTTCCTACCAGACGTGTGGTATGCTTTGCCTAAGTGACTGAGGAAAGAAAACTTGAAAAATTTTTTTCCTATACTTTCTTGACATTTCATTTCATTCCAAGACCTAGTTCAATTAAGCCTTGTAAACCAGTTGAGGTGAGTTGGAAGTCTACACATTTTTATCCACTAGACCTTTCCCTAGGAAATAAAACAAACAATAATCACCATTCTTTCTCTTTCTCTCAGTAAGCTTAACACTTTTCTTTCCTGGGATGGGTGACTATTTGTAACTGCACTGACTAGGACAATGAAGACTGTTAGGCCATGGATGTCTCTGCCTTCCTATTTGCTAAGCTTTGAATAATTGGAGAGCAGGGAATATTCTCTATCTTCACCTTTTGGGTTCTATAATCCTCATGAGCTATTTAAAGTTGAATGCATTTATTTGTGAATCACTCTGAAAATCCTAAGGGAGTAGTGCAATGTTAATGCAGAGGATTTTAACTATAATTACTCAGGCTTACAGCAGTTATACTTAAAGGCAATTAAAGTGAGCATGCAGTTCTTGTCTTGATGGTAAAGTACTCTGGTGTAAGCTCAGAGAACTGAAAAAGAAGCAGTCGAGGGCCAGGTGGATATCTCCACGTCCTCCTTTTCTTGAGAAAGGAAACCTTAATATCTTAGCAAAAGCATCTCCAGTGGTAGGAGTCACTGAGCCAACCCTGTGGAAGGGAAAAGCAACAAAGGCCCAGGGACTTTGCTGAGTTGGATGAAGAGAGGCATGCAGGTGAGACAATATCTACAAAGAAGGCCAAGAAAAATCCAATTACGCTTTGTCACTGGGATGATTATACATAAGGTACCAGGACCACTGCTGCTGGCATAATTCTCCTCCTCCGTCTTTTACAAGAAGAATGGGGACAGCTCACCCATAAATACCAGGGTCACCTAGCAAATGCTTAATCTCTAGATAACTTATGATAAAAAAGGACAACTCTAGGATGCTACCAATGCGAGACCCTACAGATGAAATCAACAAGTCAGCTATATTCTATGTTATGTACTCTATGTTTTCTAGATCTCTTATTTATTTATTTATTTATTTATTTATTTATTTATTTAAGGGGGGGCAAAAGGGGAGGGAAAGAGAGAACGTTAAATAGGATCTATGCCTAGCGAGAAGCCCAACACAGGGCTCTATCTCACAACCCTGAGACCATGACCTGAGCCAAAATCAACAGTCAGACGCTCAACTGACTGAGCCACCCAGGCGCCCCTAGATCTCATCTATATTTAGAAAAGAACAAAGGTCTGTATGGTTTATTAATTCCTCTACTATCATTATATGCTTAACTTTTACCTTCCTCATGATAAATCCCTTTTTCTTTTCTGCCTCTCCTCTGTACACTTATCTGCTGTACTAAGCTCATCAAATGTTAGATCAGTAATTAGGACTTTCTGGGGCCCCAACTTCACCTTCCAGTGTCAATGTCAGTGGTTCCTTCTTAGGTAAAGAGAGAGGCCACATGATGAAATGGTTATGGTTATGAGCTTTGGCCTCAGACTGTCTGAGTTCAAATCCTAATTCTCCCACTCACTAGGTATGCAACCTTAGGTAAGACACTTAATCTCTCTGAGCTTCCATTTATTCATTCATCAACAACATGGAGATGATGATGCTATATACCTCTATAAGGATCAAATGAGGTAACACATGAAGTGCTTAGTAGACCGACCAGTACAAAAAGTACTTAGAGTTGTTCTTTTTTAAAGAAAAAGTTAATGCCAAATCACACAGGCTCTAATCCTTTCAACTTTGAACATTCATGCCAGATAGCCTTGATATGGTTTTCATTATTTCAGTAACTCTCATTATCACATCAGTGTCTAAGACAAACCAAATAACAGACAAATAACAACAAAGAGAGAAACAGATTGATAAACACAGAGAATAAACTGGTGGTTGCCAAAGGGGAGAGGAGTGAGAGAATGGGAAAAAGGGATGAAGGGGATTAAGAGGTACAAACTTCCAGTTATAAAATATGTAAGTCATGGGGATGAAAAGCACAGCATAAAGAATGTAGCCAATAATATTGTAATACACTTATCATGGTGAGCATTTTATCACGTAAATAATTGTTGAATCACTGTGTTGTACACCTCCAGCTAATATTATATGTCAACTATACTTAAAGATTAAAAAAAACCTTAAAGACATTAAAAACACAGCCATTTCCTCCTAGGAAGACATATAAAGCTAAGCCTCGGGACACTTGGGTGGCTCAGTCAGTTAGCATCCAACTGTTGATTTCAGCTGGGGTCATAATCTCAGGGTCGTGAGATCGAGCCCCACGTTGGGCTCCACACTGGGCGCAGAGCATGATTAAGACTCTCTCTCTCCCTCTGCCCCCCCCCAAAAAAACAACTAAGTCTCAAAAACTTCATATGACAGAGCTTCAGATATCTTTACAGGACAAGGCCAATCACTGGCGGTACAATTAGAAGCAAGCACTAAGTGGCTGCAAGGATGCCATATTTTCTCCAAATGACCTGATTTTAGGGTCACCTCTACTTTATGAGAAATAAATATTTTACTTATGGTCAAAGGTACTGTTTAAGACGCCATAGGCGAGCTCATTTCCCACCACACCACGCACGTACACACACAATCAGATATTTCTATTTGACAGCAAAATAAAAGGAAAGGAACAAAGTGGCAATCAGGAGACTTGGATTCTAGTCTTAGCTCTGCTATTAATGGTAATATGCTTCCCTGTTTTCGGCCTCCGAGTCCCCATTTGTAAAAAATGAGGAGGGTTTTAGGAGTCAGCCAAGCAAACTGGTCAGTGGCAGGCCGAGTCCATCCATCCCCATCCATGTACATACTGGCTATAGATGCCTTTTGGCTAGAATGGCAGAGCTGAGCAGGCCTATGGTCTACAAAGCTGAAACTATTTACTATCTGGGCCTTTGTAGATAAAATGCCAGACCCTGGAGTGATTTTCAAACTGTTCTGTGGAGTCCTTCAGAGGCCACTATGGTAGGTAAGTTGTATCAGACTATTTCTCTTTCATGTGTTTTATATGTTAGGGTTCTACGTAAAACTTCATTTCCAAAAAAAGATTACTACATATATACCATATTACCTCACTCCGTCATCTTTCATATTTAACTCTTCAGCATGGTTAAATAATTTAAGGTACCTAGGACCCCATGGCATTTCACATCTCATTGCCTTTGGGTATGGCATTCTCTCTCTTAGGAGAGACCACTGACCAGTAGGTTTCAAGAAGCAAAAAAAAAAAAAAAAAAAAGCTAGATAGATGGTCTCAGATGGTCTCTGATAGTCTTTCAAATTTTCACAGGTATTTTATGGATCTGCTCTTTCCCTTTTCACCTTCAACACTGACCAATAACTAAGAAAAGAGGCAAAACAAAATCCTAGAATTCTGTATGGGCACATTCTTGGAGGTAAAAACAAAATGGAAGTTGTGCCTTAGTTTGTGTGTATGTACATACAAAAGACAGAACATATAATGTGTGTACTCGCCACAGGATCCTAGATGATTTGTTTTTCTATGTCTTCAGTATTTATGGAAGTGAATGTTCATTTGAAAAGTTTCTAAAGCCAAGGTAGTGGCTCAGGTCTAGAGACAAGTACCCATGCACCTCTAGGAGAAGCCAAGTAAATCCATCATTTAAACCAAATTCTCTCTGGATATTCAGTGAATTGGGGAAATCATTCCATCCATTCAAATTTTCTTACCAAAGGCCAATTTTCAAAAACTTGTCAAAGTTCCCCTTCCCTTGCTTTCTTTAATTCTATGTTCTCCTAAGGTGGGTCCTTAAATCACTCTTACTTTCTGTCTTGATATCTTAGACCCACCTTCCCTTCCAACCCCATCCCTACCTCTCACTATACCACAAAGCTCTTATCTATGATAGTGTTTTCTTTTGCCTCTATGCCAATGGTTCTTAACTGGGGGCTATTTCTCCCCCAGGGATCATGCAGCAACGTGTGGAGACATTTTTGGTTGTTACAGCTAGGGGTAGTTTGCTACTGGCTTCTAGTAGGTAGAAACCAGGTATACTGCTAAACATCCCACAGTGCCCAAGACAGCCTCTATTACTACCAGTGAAGAATTATCTGGCCTCAAATGCCAGTAATATTGAGGTCGAGAATCCTTGTTCTACACTTCAGCACTACTGGAGATCTCATTCAGGCCACACTTTCAACAAGTGCTTATATTCACATTTTAATGTTATCATACTCTCTTTAGTCACAGACCTCTAGCTGAGTGCAAGATTTCTCAACTCTGACACTTAATGTGTCCCAGACTGCTTTCATCTTTCCCCCAAAGGCTATCCTTTTATAGTTCAGTCATTATCATCACTTACTCTATTTTTCCAGTCTCAAAATCTTGAAATTATTGTTCTCCCCTCTTTCCTCTGTCCACCATACCCAATCTCTCACTGTTTATTTCTATGTGTTAATTCTAACATATCTCATATTCTTTTGTTTCCTTATATTTTCATGGCCTACATAGTTTTTTTTTAAGATTTATTTATTTACTTTAGAGCGAGACAGAGAGCACTAGTGGGAGGGGCAGAGGGAGAGAGAATCTCAAGCAGACTCTGTGCTGAGGGTGGAGCCCAATGTTGGGCTTGATCCTATGACCCTGAGACTATCACCCAAGCCGAAACCAAGAGTCAGACAATCAACCAACTGTGCCACTCAGGCGCCCCTTTGGCCTACTCAGTTTTAAGTCCTAATTTCACAACTAAGTTATTACAATAATAACCTAACAGATCTCCTTACAGAGGGAGTTGCCCTCCCCCATCTACACATAAACACATGCACACACAGACACACGCACGCACAGTCAGTTCATCCCGTATACAGTGGCTATAACAGACTTCTTCAAGTAGTACATTATGGCACTGCTTTATTTAAAAACAAAGCAGTCTACTGCTAGCATATCCATTCCAGTAGTATTGATTAGGTACCTACTATATCCAAGGCACCTTTATACCTCCTCTCTCACTTCTTTAGGCCGGAGATATCTCATCCATATCTCAAGATACTTGACGCTTTTCATTTCATCTCCAGCCTGCTATCACACTGTCCCCTGTCCAGTCTAGACATGGCTCTTAAAAATGGTTTTATCAAAATGTTCCTGCCTCCTACTGCCTTAAAATTCAACCAGGCTTACCTTGCAAATAATCAACCTTTGTATTAGTCTGATCATTCCCCTTTCTTTCTTTTCCTTTTTTCTTTCTTTTTCTTTTTTCTTTCTTTCTTTCTCTCTTTCTTTCTTTCTTTCTTTCTTTCTTTCTTTCTTTCTTTCTTTCTTTCTTTCTTTCCATGTTTTTCATCTCTCCTCACCATATCACTAAACTGCCTAGTTTTTCCTTTATTAATCTTACCTGATCCTGATTGCTGCTTTTCTCAAAAGCCTCTCATAATGTGTACTCTGTTATGTGTCATTGTAAAAGATTTTGTTCATGTGTGGATTCATTCATTCATTCATTCAACAGATATTTACTGAATGCTTATCATATGTCAGGCCCTATTCTACATCTGAGAGCAGTAGTGATGTAATGGGAAGCAAGACAAAGTCCTTGCCCCATTGGACAGCAGTATCCCATAAGCCCCGTAAGGGCAGGGACCTTCTACTCCTTTGCATCTCTCTGAGGTTCTAGTTCTAGTTCATTGTTCACTACCCTCTTGGTGCCCAGTTAATATTAATCAGCTGTCAAATAGCAGAATACAAATGAGCATAGCATAGCTTAGCTATAACACTACAAATATACCAACAATAAACACACTCATTCATCAATGTATTTACTTTGTCTGGCAAGTCAAGGGTTTCCAGTCATTCTGATTCAGAGATAAATTTTTAAAGGGAAATCATAAAGTAGGAAGAGCAGCAGAAAGGCAATCCAATGAAGAATAGGGCAAATACTCTCGAGCTCAATCAATCATATTTTTCCATTGCACTTCTGCAATAATTTGAACCCATTCCCAAGCATTTGGCAGATCTCTTAACCCCCTTCTGACTCAGGAAAATCTGATCCCTGCAAATGAATACCACGTGATGGCATCCCTTCCCTCCCTCCAACAACTGTGGACGTCTTTCACATTTATTTTTTTTTAAAGATGGCTATATGCAAAATTACTTCTCGGGCCCCTAAAGCTACCCATTTATCACAGCCATTTGCAAGGAAGTCATTTAATCATTGGCCTTTTTCATGCATGCACTGGTGGACAAAGCATAGGGTAGGATATTTTGGAGTTAAAAGACCTGGGTTTTGTCCTGGATTTATCACTAACTGTATCATCTGTTTGCACTCTAATTTCCTAATCTCTTAAAAGAAGACAAAACTTGCAAGGTTCATGGTGGGAGATACAATAATAGATTTGGAAATGTTTTTGAAAACTTAAAAAAAAACACGTAGGGGGTAGGGATGAATAGGCAGAACACATAATTTTTAGGGAGTGAAAATACTCTATATGATACCATAATGGTAGATACATGTCATTATACATTTATCCAAGCCCACAGAGGGTAAAACACTAAGACTGAACCCTAATATAAACTATGGACTTCGGATCACTGATGTGTGAACATAGGTTCATCAGTTCATCAGTTGTAACAAATTTGACCTCTCTGGTGGGGGGGTGTTGATAATGGCGGAGGCTGTGCAGGTGCGGAAGCAGGGGGTAGATGGAAAATCTCTGTACTTTCCCTTCTATTTTCCTGGGAACCTAAAACTGCTCTGAAAAAGTGAAGTCTTAACAAATAAGAAAAAAATATAGAGATGGATAGGTAGAGCAGTAGGCTATTATTATTGGCTGGATGAACACCATCATATGCATACACTTCACTGGCTACAAGACACTAAAACTAGTTATACAGAACTAAGTTCAGTGCCATCGAGGACATCCTTCATCATGTTTGATTTTCATCTTCCATTCCATTGCCCCAATTCCACTGACTGTGTCACAGATGTCACAGTTTAAGTGTACTTTCTTTGCTCCACTCCTTTGTACAACTAGTTCATATGCTGCTCCATGACCATTTGGTGATTTCTGTGTGATCTGAGTTAGCCTTACTCAGGAGCCCCTGGCTCCAAGTAAGAGTTCTCTCTGAAGCAATTTGGTAACACTACCCTGGTATTAGCAAGCTGCCTCTGTCCATTGCCAAGAGGCTGTGGTCCACTGGTGGATATTAAAAGAACTGAAGAGTAGAAGCCACCTCTAGAAACTTGCTACCAAGAGAACGGAATTCATTCTAAGGAGGCTAAAGAAATTATACAAGGCCTCCAATTTGGGAATTTAAAAAGTGAAAATCATAGGAAAAACTGAGAAAATCAAGCTCTGGGAGGTCACTCCATCTCTACTTGGGGTGGGGACATAATTTAACATATTGGGTGGAGGAACACCTACTTCAAAAAAAAAAAAATGCTGCCAGGGCGCCTCAGTGGCTCAGTGGGTTAAGCATCCGACTCTTGATTTCAGGTCAGGTCATGATCTCAGGGTCATGAGACTGAGCCCTCTATCGGGCTCTGTGCTGGGCGTGAAGCCTGCTTAAGATTCTTTCTCTCTCTCTACTCCCCCTCAGATCTCTCTCTCTCTAAAAAAAATGCTGCCATAAATATGGGAAATGTCATCCTTAGATGAAATGCCCTTCAAATAAGCCAATAATCCATCAGCAGAACACCCTGGAAGATTCCTGGGTAGATAACATACTTTATCTGAATTCTTATCAACATTTGAAATGCACACGTAATTAGTGCCCTCAGATCTCCCATCCACATTTATAATCCATCATAAGGACTGTGTGAGTTTTACCTACTCACACAATATGCTATTGTTTGGAGACAATTTTGGATGAGACAAAAATATCTATGCCTAGCACATCTTCCTCTAATACTGGGAAAGGAGACTAGTTATGGTAGTATGTGGATAAGCATGACAGCAGAAAACTGTCCATTTCCAAAACCAAAATGACAAATCAAGTAGTGGCAAGGAAATTACAAATAAGAAAAAAATATCAGCCACAAAGGAATAATGGTGGAAATGGAAGGAAACCATATGAATTTTGTTTTGAAGAATCGAGCGGAGTGGCGAAAGGACACTGGGAAAATGCACTGCGACCAAGAGTTATCACTGTGATGTCTAAATCATCACCAGCCACTGCAGTTCAGAAAAGGTTAGCACTTGGGCCCCTCTTCCCTGAATCTCTGTGGCCGTCATTTTAGCCTAAAGCCAAAGAACGAGGCTCACTGGCTTTTTTTGCCAGCCCTCCCACATTCTGCGCTTTCCCTTCCAGGGCACTCTGCTCAGTAAGCAGCCCACCTGCAGCATCTTCCCTCTTTGATCTTGCCAGGGCCTTTTTCCCACCATTCCTGAAACAATTACCCAAGCAGCGGCTCAGCTCTGGATCGTCATAAGACAGTAGCCAGCCAGACGCCTGGGCTGCCTTGAGCCTTGTCAGTGGATATGCCAGGCATCTGTCGAAACTCTCCACTGAGGTCAAATTAGTGGTAGTTGGGGGGAGGTGTTGGGGGAGGTCCCTTTGCATGGGAGAATTCCACGGTTGCTGTGGGACACAGAGTTCTTTTGACTTGGAGTTTAATGAGCCTCCACTTCAATACAACCTACGTGTCCCAAAAGATAAGGGCAAGGATGGAAAGGCACCATTTACCTTGGCTGCTACTTGCTGCATAGGCTGCAGATTGGTGGCAAGATCTGGATGGTAATGTATCATCAAAAAACCAGGTGTCTCCTTTAGTAAAATTACTAGCCCCTTCCAGCAAGATACCTCCCCAGATGTCAACAGAGCAGGGTCCATCAGAGAATCTCTGCTAAGCTTGGAAGAGGAAGTTGTGATTGAAGGAGAAGGTTCTCTGTAAGCCTGAGGCACATTTCTGTATAGAGCTTAGAGCACAGTGAAGAGTATCATGGGGAAGAGACTTAATGGGATTAGAAAAATGAAATGAATTTTAGGAAGAGCATCTAAATGAGGACTTTGTACAGAGAAAGACATAAATACATGCAAGGGTCCTCGGACCATTAAACTAGTCATAATCTTTCCCTGGTCATCTTCTTTTTAATTGAGATATATTTGACATATAACATTATATCAGTTTCAGGTATACAACATAATAGCTCCATATATGTATTGACCCGACATTGCACTTAGTAGGCTAAGAAAATACTCCCTAGACCAACGACTTAATTTGGGGAAGTTTCCCTAAATCTCATTTGCTAAGTAGACTACAGAGGTTTCCCTTGATAGAACTTCTAAGCAAAACTCATGGTACCATTTGTAAGCATAACTAAATTCTCTGTTTATACGAGGCATAGCAAATGTCTGACATAGCCCTCTGTCTTCAAAAATGATTTTATGTGAGCTATCTCCAACAGATAGAGGACTACATTTTCGATTCATGAATACCCTTCTTGATTTAGAGATGTTCACTAATTTTGCGAACATTGAAGACTCCTTACTAGATTAGTTTCAGAGCTACCTTCCGTAATGTTCCATACCTAAAAATTTTACCCCAGATAGAAGAAGCCTAATGGGGGTTGAGTCGCAGCATATGAGCAAAACTTCAGTAACCAATTCCTGTATTTGAGACTAAGGAAAAGGAATGTTTTCCTTTGAATATTATAAAGGAGATAAGGCAAATACCACCCAGGAGCAATCCCAGGTCTGACAGGCTGCTTAAGGCAGAAAAGAAAATAAAAATCAGTGGATTTTTCCTGAGACATGGTTTTAAGCCCCTACATGTGCTAGAGGTGACCAGGCTTGAGAGTCCGGAAGACATTCCCTGAACTCTGCCTTTGCGATTCCATTGGATAGAAGTCTCCCAGCCCGCTCTCTCCATCAAATGTTCCACCTTCTTTAGCAACGACAACTCAAATTTCCCAACAATTAGACTTTGAGCAAAAGTACAAGTTGGACAAGGACTAAAAAATTAACAATAATCGATGAGCTCATTTAAGATATCTGGCCACGAGATGCCATGATTGAATCCTAGCCCAATTTTCAGAAGTTCTTTTTTAAATTGTAAATCTATGTGTTTCAAGGGCAGGGCCCTGGAAAATGACAAAAAATCTCTGGAACGAATGCCCAGAAAAGCCTCAGAAGCCAGAAATATATTTCAGGCAACTGTTGCAGTGAGGGCTGCCCAGTGGGAACTACAAATTAACATCCTCTCCTTAGATGTATATTGTATATTATTTTCATGATTAACAACCAGTTACCACTGAGCCCTAGGACACAGCAAACCAAGATGGTTGTGGGTCTTTGTTCCCACTTATCTCCTACTGGATGGGCACACTTCCTGGAGGGGCCACAGGGCTGTGTATACACCCCAATCTCAAATCACTCTGGACAAGCTTCTCATAGTCTTGTTGAAAAAGAGGGGCTCAACGGGTGAAGCATTTTTTGGTAAATGAAAAGATGCAGGGGTTACTAAATCAGAACAAGCGCCCACATTTTCTCTTTGGGAATGGAACCAAAGGATGATTCAGACAGGGAGACGAGCAGCAAGGTCTAGGGAATGAAGAGTCACGAGATTCCAGTTTTATTCCTGGCTTTACCCAAGACTTGCCATGTGACCACCAGCAAGCTACTTCTCAGCCAGTCTCCCAGTTTTCCCTTCTCTAAAAGAATACAGTCTTATCCTTGTCCTGTAATTTATCCTGTGATCTCCTCACAAAAAGGGGAAGTAAAAGCATAGATGAGGTGTAGCAAAAGGTTAAAGGGTATGCTCCTTAGGTCTGAATACCAGAATTATACAAGTATTCCTGATGTTCAATAAAGCAACTTAGCAGTATTTCTGATGTAGACAGCTGATGAAGCAGGACATTAGCCGGATTTTATGCAACCTGAAGTTTAAGCAAATCAGGTCAAGGACATCATAGGTTAGGTGACATTACCTTCTGGAAATGTATGAACCCACAACCCACAAGCATTTTTTTTTAAAGATTTATTTGTTTGAGAGAGAGCAAGCAGGGGGAGGGGCAGAGGGAGAGGGAGATGGAGTGAATCTCAAGCAGACTCCCTGCTGAGCACTGAGCCCACACAGAACTCCATCTCACAACCCCTGAGATCATGACCTGAGCCGAAATCAGGAGTCAGACACTTAACCGACTGAGCCACCCAGGTGCCCCTCCAACAAGCATTTTAATCCCCACCCCAAAAAGCAAAGCGTATCTGTAAGTCAGGAGATCTCTAGGAACTAGAATCATTCTTACTGAGGAAGAAGAAGCAGGCAATGAATGAAGGTAGGAAAGACAGCTCATACGTAAAAGAGCCACAATGCTGAGGGCTTGGTCACTAAACACTTAGTTTTTGTTTTTGTTTTTTTTTTGGTCCCAAGTTTATAAAGCTTCTAATTTGTTGCAGTGGAGGCTATTTTTTCTCTTAAAACAATTCAAATTTTGGAACAGTTAGTGAGATGTGAAATTTTCTTCACCAAGTTACACTTTGGCTTCAGTTTTTGCTGGAACACACCCATTCCCTGAAGTACAAAACATCGACGAGTTAGTAGTACTTCAATACAATGACAACTGACATGCAAGATTAATTAATGACAGGCCAGCAGCAATATTCCCTCTATTTCACATGAACACAGCTCAGTGTTGCAATCAAGTAACATCTACATCAAGCCTAATCAGATACATATTTATCATATGCTTAGTAGTTTGGGGGCCCCTGTATTTGTCAAAGAAAAACTCCATCCTTGCACACAAAGCAACTGAAAATTTCACCCCACCACGTACCTACATTCCACAACCTAGCCAGGAAGAGCCAGGGCACAGCTCCTGGCCTGCCACAAACTGTAAACTGTCCCTGGGTCCCATCCTGTTCAAGACTGCTTCTATTTCAAAACCAATCTGCAAAATAAATCCTAGGACAAGGGGCATAGCCACCAAAATTCATTTATCTTAATGTTATTTTTGTTTTTTACCTAAGGGGACCAACTTCCCATTGAGTATGTGGAGACAAGAACCATTTTGATGTTAAGATCCTTGGAGTACTTTAAAATATCGGGAATCATCTTTTAGCCCTTCTTAAAAAAAAAAGCCTTAAAGCCCTATAAGGGCAGGAATTAAAAAGTATAGATCTATCACAGGTTTAAGGCAGGGCTAGGTCCATAGTGAGAACGTGAAGGGGGGTGGTTAGTTTATTATATGAATGAGCAAATGGAAATTGCTCCTTGACCTTGGAGATTTTCTATTTTGGAGCCAAAGGAAGGAACTTGCAGAGAAGAGAAAAGAAATCAAAGTCCACTCACATCAGCACAGCTATAACTAGAAGTAGCAGATGGTGGGGCGCCTGGGTGGCTCAGTCAGTTAAGTGTTCGAGTCATGATTTTGGCTCGGGCTGTGAGATGGATCCCAGAGTCAGGCTGCATGCTTCGCGGGGAGCCTGCTTGGGATTCTCTCTCTCCCTCTGCCCCTCCCTCTGCTTGTGTTCTCTCTCACATGTGGTCTCAAATAAATAAATAAATCCTTAGGAAAAAAAAAGAAGTAGCAGATGGTACCTTCTTATTGGGGGATTGAGTCCCCAGTGCCCCTGATCCCTTGATTTCCCTGCTCTTCCCCACCTCAGGCTCATACGCTACTTAAGGAACCTACACATACCTCTTCTTCCAGCTTGACCACCTTGGCCTGGGCGTTACTCAGGGCCTGGTCTCGGATTTCAATGTGTCGTCGTTGGTCCTCATTGGTAGAACGGGCAGTGGCCAGCTCGGCCTCCAGCTTCTCCTTCTCCCTCTGGCTTTCCTTATCTATCAAGACATGAATTATCATTACTGCCATTCTGGAGCTGACTCAAAACCTTACCTGAGCAAAGCTGACAGTCATACCCATTCCTAAACATTGTCTAACACACAGCTAGAAAAACCAGCATACGCAAGATCTGGACTCTCCCACGGGCTCTACCACCAACTTCCTATGTAAATTCAGAAAAGTCACTTAACAATGGTTGTTGTGCAGAAGCCAGGTGAAAAGAGATGTAAAGAATGTGATGAAAAGCACGATGCAAAGAATACACACACATCAGAAGAACAGGTAGGCTTGTCTCTTCAATTTTATTTCCTCAAGTGGTCTTGTATTAGCAAAAGAGCCACTGAGCCCCCCAGAGTTTTCCCTATTATCTCATGACAGCATATTAAATCAATCTAAAAATGGTATTTCACAGAATGTATAAAACTCCAAATCCCACTCTTTACTAACATTTTCCAACTGAAATAAGTCCAGGATTGCATTGTAGGTGCAGAAGACCAAGACATGTGTAGTCATCCCCTCCACCTTTCTACATCCCTCCCCTTTTAACTAGGACAGACCTCATACCAGCAACTCAAAGGAGCAGTTTTGATTCTCATTTGGAGGTAGAGTGCCCTTCCTCTGGAGACCATGATTCCTAAGTTTGTAAGAAGAACTTTAATAGGGCAGCCTCGCCTTCCTTCCCACTCTGATGTTACATATCTATTCAGCTGTACCTTGGAAAGAAATGAGCATCTGTTGAATACTTATTGCCTACCAAGTATTGTACTGACTTAGTCCTCAGAAGGACTCCCCTGCAAGGAAAAGTGTTACTCTCTTCTCCATTTTGTATATGAAAAGACAGAAACCCAGAGGGCTTGAGTAACTTGTACAAGGTCTCACAATTAGTGAATGAGTACATAGTGGAGCCCATACTTAAGGCCAGGCTGTTCTAAACTCCTTCTAACCAGACTGCCTTCTCCCAGGGTTGCGTTGGTTTGGCCTCTCGAGGGTAAGTGGAGCACATTCCCCAGGGAGGCTTTTCAAGAGGGCTTTCTTGCCTCTTGCCACAGTTCCAACCATGCAGTACCCTGTCGATGTCCAGAGGCAAAAAGAACTAAGAGGCCACAAGTCATGCTCTCTTCTCTGCTTGCTAAGTGGAGTCCATTTTTCCCTCCTAGAACCATGTGACAGCCTTTCCCCCCCGCTGTTAATACAGTTTTTATCTACTAAGTTCCCACATTTTATAAACCAGTAGCAGAGCTCCGAGGACCCCTGAAACACCATCGCCACACAGGGAGGAGGAGTCTGAACCAGAATATCTGGGGCAAGAATCCATACATTTTCTCTTTTGTTTTGTTTTGTTTTGTTTTGTCCTGGGACGCCACCACCTTCTCCACCAGGGAACCAGCATCCAGGGTCACCGTGACCCCACAAAAGCAACTCCACAACAATTTACCCCAGGTACTGATGACACCGGAAAAACTGCATTCTTCCTCTGAGACATACTGACAAAGGAACAGGAGGCTCAGGGAAATGAGGAAGAAAAAAAAGCCCCACTTCTGAGGCCAGCGCACAACAGAGCAACCCAGGGAGGGAGGGGGATATTGTAAGTGAAGATCAAAGGAACTGGAAGCTGCATGGAATGACGTGAAAGGGTCATGTGGAGGCTCAGCAAAGGTGGGACCTTACAAGTCTCCACCGTGCGCTACTCCAGCTGGGAGCCGCAGGGAGGGAGGCTGGGGGTAGGCGACACCAATTAGGGGCATCTGTAGAAGTGAGGGTAGTTCATCTGTTTCCCCCCATGGGCTCAATCCACTGCAGAGTTTTTATTGCCGGTTTTATTGTGGCAATTGGAAAGAATGAGGCATTGTCTAGCTGGGTGGAGTCTATTAGGGACCGATAAAGAAGAGGATTAGTCCATTGTCACGGTCCTCGGAGTATTTCCAGACAAAGGAAACACTATTATGAGGAAGACATAGTTCTGCCCTCCCCCACATCCTCCAACTCCCTGACCAGAGTCAGTAGCTTGGGCCAGAGCAGTGGTCCTCCTCTAGCTCCCCTTGCCCTCGGCCAGCGTGGAATGACATCATATAACACAGGGTGTTTAACTAAGGGAGCCGCAGGTGCAGATTAGCTATTCCAAACGCTAATCATTGATCCCGCATATTAATCCCATCTCTACCACAGCCAGCCCATGGAGCCTTCAACAATAAATCCCTCCAACATTAAGAGAACCCATGTTCACTAAGGTCCTTTTCAGCTAGCCGTGACAAAAGCAGGGATTTCGAGGGGCTTCTCTGGTTTAAGGCAGAAGGAGCCATGTTGATGTGACTAAATGTGGCAAGCAGCCTTCTTGGCCTAGAAGGAAAAAAGAAGAAGAATCCCAACTTCATGCTTGAACAGGAAAAAGAATCCCTAGATGGCATTCGCTCTGTCCTGGCTGTTCTAGAAGGATAAGCAGAACTGTGTAACCTTTTTATACCTCTGGCTCCCAACCACACAATACTTGCTGCCGGAGCTTTCAGACTTACTTTTTGCAAAGAGCTGAGAGATGGTTTTTCTAGTATCCTCTGATCCCTCATATTCCTTCTCCGCAAGCTGCTTGTTGGCAGTCTCTAGACGCTCTGTGGAATTCAGAGACAATCAACAGGGCCTGATACACAAACTTCCAAGCACATGGTGTTCACCCTCTAAATACTGATCTTGGGCAAAACAACCCTGCTTCTTCTTGTTACTCAGGAATAGGTGACATAGATGCAGATTTATGAATGTGGAGCCCCAAACAAAACTAAACCATGACTGGGAAGGAGGAGGTGAGCACTTAACACTTTCACCCCTCCCTGACAAAACCTAAGTGCAGAATTCTCAATTCCGATGAAGGAATCCATCCCGGGATATATGACATCTTTCATTTGCCAGGAAAAAGAGCATCAAAGTTACTATGAAGTCTTTAAAATCATGTAACATCAAAGCTAGAAGGGGACCCTGGGTAGTGTCTAGTTCAGTTGTCTCATTTTATCAGTAAGACAACCTAAATCCAAAGACAGAAAGTAACATCCCCAAGGTCATCAGTTTTGAAGGTGTTGAAGGTGGTCATTTCTCACCATCTTCCAGTATTATCGTACTAAGGTAAAAATAAAAGGAGGCAGTCCCAGAAACAATGGAGGGCATCACTATTTCAAGCTTGTACAGCCAAAAGACAGACCTCTGCAAAATCTAAAAAGGAGAGAGGCAGCATGGACTGGGGGCAGGCCAGGTGGGTCCAGGAGTCCCGGGAGGATACTGTCTAATTAACACATCAGCTCATCCCACTTTGATGAAGCAAGCTTGGGACCAAGTTCTGTTGCAGTCCCCAAAACTTAGCCTGGTCTACGTCCTGCAATTTATTGGTCATACTAGTGGGCTGGACAAGCCTTGAGAGCCTCAATGTATACTCCTCAGCCCTTCCCTTCGCCATCTTGGCCAATGCTTCAGAAGTGAGTCCCTCACCTCTCAGATCCCTGTTGAAGTCATGCATCCTTCGAATTTCACCCTCAAGCTTGTTTCTCATGGCTTTCTCCAGGGCCTCTCTTTTGGAAGATGATTTTACAAGGTTCTCATACGCCTCTGAGACACGCTGGATTTCTGTCTCCACCTGATTAAAAAGAAAAAAAGGAAAGATAGTGGGGATGGTAGGAGCTTAATGGGATAGATGGTCTGGAAGCATATATGCAAATCCTTAATGACAGCTTCTCCCAGGGCTTTACAGGTGGCTAGGAGGCCAGCATAACACAGTCAGATAAAAAAAGTTTCCCAGAAGGATTTCTTGGAAAAAAAAAAAAAAAGACTTATTTATTTATTTATTTATTTATTTATTTATTTATTTGAGAGAGAAATCTAGGGTGCATTCTCAGGGTCAGGGGAGGGGCAGAGGGAGAGGGAGAGTAAATCTCAAGGAGACTCTGCACTGAGCATGGAGCCCTACATGGGGCTCAATCCCAGAACCCTGAGATCACGACCTGAGCCGAAACCAAGAGTCGGACGCTTAATCGACTAAGCCACCCAGGCGTCCGCCAGAAGGATTTCTAAAGTCAACCTTCAGCTCAGCAACTAAGTCACAGGGTCATGAGATTCCCTCAGATTAAAAAAAAAAAAAAACAGTTTCTGCCTTCAGAGAAGGTGGTAGGAGAAAATAAATTTTCATAAGTACAGTTATAAATGTCATTTCTGGGTAAGAATTTTCTTAATTTTGAAAATACTATTAAATAATGTGTATAGTATGTAGAGAACATTATTTCACGGTGTCCAAAGGGCTTTCACATGTCGATTTCTATTTGCCCTGCTATCCACCTTCACAAGGACACCTCTCCCCATCTTAGCAGAGAGACAAGTGAAATGGACCTTTCCGAGATCAAGTTAGCGGCAGAGGCGAACCCTAAAAACTCTAAGTCTCAGCCTTACGCAGTAGTTCAGTTAACTGGACCAAATATTTGCGGAGCTCTTTAAAATATCCGTGGGGTATGTAAGTATGAATGAGGACATTATTGTTTCCCTTCAAGGAGCTTTCAATCTAATCAAATAAAAGAATCAAGAGAAGGATGCCTTATTCAGAACAGTAGAAGTAAGTGCTACAAAAGTGCAGGGGAGGAAAAGTTTATTCCTGGTTCAGGTGAGGGGAGAGGAGACCAATTTCAGGCAGGAGGTGGCATTTTGGGTTAGATCCTAAAAGCTAGGTCAGATTTCAATGAGCAGAGGTGAGGGGAAGGGTATTCTATTCTGAGTGAGCAAATGCATTCCCAGAATGACCAGTAGTCTCATTTGGCTGGACACTGTGGGGTACACAGAGGGAAGCTGGTGAGATCTGGCTGTAAAGACAGACTGGAATCAGATCATAAAAGGGCTTTAATGCCAGGTATTTGGACTTTATCCCTAGTCAGTGGGAAACCAGTACAGATTTTCGAACAGAAATTCACAATCAGAGTTATGTTTTATGACACCACTACAAATCTTGTAAAACGGGGGGAAAAAAAACCATATACACAAAATCTCAAAGAGAAAGGGTCTTGCCCCAAATCAGCCCGAATCTGGAAGAAACTAAGAAATCAGACTCCAGAGTATTTCTGTAACCAGTACAGCTTCATTGCACATGAAATAACCACAGAGATATTTACATATAATTTGTATAAGATAAATAAACCCTGCGGCCTATTAAGCAATTTGCAAATTAAATCTGACTCCTGCAACCATTCTGCATTCCTTCTCAGTTTCCCACTATCCTCCTTAACAAAGCTCAGGGTACTTCATGGGGAGAAATATCAGGCCCCCAGTGGGAGACTGGGGTTATCAAACAACTCAGATGCCACCTGCCCCAGCTCCAAAATTATGCCCGAGGCAGGACTGCCTACAAACAAATGAGGCTTACACCACAGAAAAGAGCAGACTCCAGAGTGTTTTTCTCCTTGCAGATGGCACCAAGATAGCAGCACAGAAGGTGAAAACTGGTGGTGAATGGCATTTAGAGACAAGATCTGCAAGGCCTAGGCCTGATAAAGCTTTTGCATGAAATTCAAGTGCGGGGCACAGAAAATAAACATTTCCATTTGAAAGAGTAGCCTTGGTATTTAGTCTGCACTGGGCAGCCTTTAGAGGGCAAGGCTTTCCAGTTCCCCACAGAATGCCACACCTGGAAGGCAGGCCCTTTACTCATGTTGTTCAGAGTACTATTTCGAGATCCGGTACCCATTTTTCTCTCCCCCCCCCCGTGCAGATAATGTACCCCCCAAATGGGCAAGTTGTACAACAGGACCTTCCAGGAAAAGAAGTCACAGAAGGGCAGACTTACTGGTTTGGTTGGGGGATGATGGGGGCAAGGAAGAGGGAGGTGGTGGTGGGTTTCTGTCTTGTTATTCCCCTCATGAGTCTCGGGCCTTCGTGTTTTTTCTAGCACCAGCTGCTATCTACCATACTCTTCCCACTTCCCTTTTCCTCTTCTCCCCCACTTAGGCCTCTACTCCACCGCAGCATTGGCACTTAATTACGCCACGAATACTATTCTGCTCCTCTTCCCTGTCACCCAACTTCCCAATTACTGCATCAAAGATGGGGCTGAGGCCACCCTGAATAGAGAGTTTGGGGAGGGGTGTCAACAGTTAAACCCAATCAGCCAAACTGGGCCAGTCTGCTTTTAGTGCGTGAGTAGGATTAATTTGTTGCATCGATGTGATTGGGGGGGGGGTGTATAGTTAAACAAGAGGAGACAGAAAATAGAAAATTGGGGGCAAAGGCAGTGAGAAACAGTTCTCACAAACCCCATCCAGATTTTGGAACACGGTGAGGGGGGTATTTTTGTTACATAAGAAGACTCAGCTGACAGTAAGCCCTCCTCTACTTTAGGACCCAGATCTGGTGTTTACAAATTCTCAGTTTCATTCAGGCCCCTGAAATTTCCACTCCCGCGTGTCTCCTAAGGACAGAGTTGCTGAACAAAACCGGGCAATGTCCCCTATCTCCCACACCTTCACCCTCACCTCCCCGAACAGTTCACATTGTCGGGAGATCAAACCACATGAGCTCCACAATGACAAAAGCTGCAAAGAGGCTGCCAAAGGTATAACCCTATTCACCCATAGCCACTGGAAGCCAAGAGCTAAGGTTCCTAACTCAGGGCACTC
Organism: Ursus maritimus; assembly: GCF_017311325.1. NCBI lineage: Eukaryota > Metazoa > Chordata > Mammalia > Carnivora > Ursidae > Ursus > Ursus maritimus. The sequence goes on along the minus strand of NW_024423319.1, from coordinate 36,056,303 downwards.
AAGAGCTAAAGTCCCAGCTGGAGGAGACAGGAGGGGCCCAGGGAAGAATGTGAACTCGGTGGGACATCCACTCCTATTTCTACTTCCTCAGCCTAGGGCTGTCACCTGTCACCCAGCTGTGGTGCTAAGCCCCTCCTGCCCCCCACACACACCCCAGAAAGACAGCAGATGTTGAATGTGAGCTGCAGGGAAAAAACAAAGCAAAAAGGAGGCAAAGGAAGAGGTGTTGAAAAAGAGTTACTATGAGAACTCCCACTTGGAAAAGTGTTCTAAGCCCTTTCAGAACAAGGCAGGGCAGGATCTAACTTCAGCGGTGAGCTTTTTGTGGGAATTGTGGTTTTACATTTAAGATCCAAATTCAGTTATTCAGGACAATATCATCAAGACAAAAGGTCTTTAGGCTGGCAGAACCTTCACCTATACAGGCATTGTCAGTGTTCTTGACCTTAGGAAGAAGTTTCTCGGCCTTCTGGAATCTGAAAACAATCAATTAAGTTTTCATTAGGGCTATGGTAGCTGGGAAAACTGGACAAATATGTTCTTTTCTCCCCACATAAATGTAAAATGTGACTCCTCCTAGAAAGGCAGGCAGAAGGCTTTTTCCAAAGTTTGATCCACACCTAACCTTCAGATTCGAGAATCCAAAAGACCCGCACGTAAGTCACGCAGGCACTGAGTGGAGACTTACATCGCTGTGAAATATGTAAGACTGAAAGAAGACTCTGCTACCCCAAAACAGAGGCCTCACCTTCTGCAGTCTCGCCACCTTCTCGTAGCATCCTTCCAATTCCTGCCGCAAGTTCCGGTTCTCATCTGACAGGATCTCAACCATCTGCTGGGCTCTGGAAACAATGGCAAACGGGTCCGCTGGCATTGGCTGATAGGAAGCGGAGGACTGCTGAGCCCGAGGCATAGCTGAATAGGCTTCTCCCGGCTGCTGCTGGTGGTGGTGGTTGTGGTGCTGCTGCTGCGGCTGACTCAGGCCGGGCTGAGGAAGCCGGTAATGATCGCTCTGGTGAGCCGGGGTCGGGAGGAAATGCTGCTGAGGCCTAGGCAGGTGAGCTGAGTGGTCTCCTTGGTTTGGGACCAAGGGGTGTTGAGCAGGAGACAATCTTGTGGCTGGCGGAGACTGCAGCAAGGACAAGGAACCCCCAGACGTGAGGGAAGAAGTAGGACTGTGAGGTCGTGAGCTCCGGGCCGACAGTGGCAATGAGATGTCCTGCGCCGGCCTGGAAAACATGGTTTACACGCTCAGGTTAAGCTTTCTCCCATGGCACTAGGGGAGAAGGGCATGAGAAAGTGAGATGAGGGGGCTTCTGGTGCCCCCCACCCTCGAAGAGACTTGCAAAACGAGCAGCAGGTAGGGTCAGACTCGGGAATCTCTGCAAAGAGCTCTGTGGCCCTTTCCAGGCCTGACCTATGAGCGCCTGACAGAGGTGTGATCCCATAGAGGGCGGAACCAGGGGACCTCCAGGGTCATTTGGTGAAAATCTAAGTGACGTACACCTGTGCTCTTGTTGCTCAAATGTAAGCATTTTAAATGAGTCCTCCAGAAGGTAATTTTTGCATCATTATTTTAAACGAAACCTTTGCTGACATCCTATATGTAGTCAGCACATGTAAAGAGTCAAATTCAGAAAATGTGTTCCACTTGCCCACAAGGAAATGGCAAACTGCAGTCAAAATCAGTCCTCTTCTCCCTATTGGCAACTCTCTTTCATAATTCATATTTTCACAAAAAATTACTTGAGGGTGTGTAGATCCTTATTACATTAGACACACCAAATAATTATTGTCAATTACAGTTAATAATTGAATGAGGCTTATAAGCAGCAATGATACCAAGATTTGGAGGGGATTACAGGCAACACTGTCATACTATTTTTGATGAACTGAATCACAAAATGTAAGGACTGGAAAAGTCTTCAAGAAATAATTTAATCCACTCTGTCACTGGACAGACAGGGAAACTGAAGCCCAAGAGAGAAGAAGCAATCTGTCAAATATTAGAGAGACTTATTGGTAGTGCCAGGCTAGAACCCCTATGTCCAAATTCCCTTTTTCTGCTCCTTCCACTACCGTAATACATTGACTTCCACGCAATGATATTCAGACCCCCGATCGATTTCTTATAGAAAGTTCCAGAAAGAGAACTTCGATACATTGTTCAATGTTGCTCTCCCATTTTTGCACCTACTACCAGACTGTTAGCCATTAAGGGAAAAAAGGACAGTATGTAAACAGATCACTTCCACCATCTTCACTACCAGCAAGAATATCTGTAAGTATACACTGAAGACAAAAAGCCTGTTCATCCCCCAGCCCATGCCCAACTAACCTCATATACTCCCACATCCTTTGGATGCTTGTCCTACAGTTGATATTTCTCAATCCAGGGAAGACAGATGGCTAAGAGCATGGGATTTGGATCCCAACAGAATTTGGAGACCTTTTCTACTGCCTACTGGCTGTGTAACCTTGCTCATGTTACTTAATCTGCATGAGCCTGTTTTGTTCCTGAGGTCATAAATGAATTACAAAAATACTGGGCTCTTCTCATTTTTGAGCTCGACAGGAATTACAAAGAGTCTCTTATCTACCTCCCAGTGAGATAGCTTGACCTTGTTAGGGATTTTACTTATGGGATATCCATTTAATCTTTGCACTAAATTGCATAAAATTCATGGTGGAACTGGGACAAATCACTAGGAGCAATTAACTTTTAACTGGCATTCCAGATGCTAAAGCACATCCCTCCCACATTTCCGTCATCATTACTGTTCACGTATCTATTCCTACAAGAGATCCTCACTGTCAGAGCTTTTTTATGGCTGCAAAGTCATTCCAAACACTTGCTAATGGATACCCAATAACCCAGATGCTTGCCAGAGCCCTCAAATCTGCTCAAGCCCTGGGCTCTGTACCTCAGCCCCATCGATGCCTCCGTAGTACTGGCGTTCTTCCAATTCCATACATACGGCACTATCAATAATTGCTGAATACTGAAGAGGGATTGCGACCTATTTGTGGACAGAAGAATTTACATGGTTCCCATTATTATACCTGCAAAGTTGCTACCGTATATTACCTTTCTTAGGAAATGCTCAAAACACTCATCCAATCAAAAGCCTGGGAGCTATTTACTAATTCGTTTGGGGAAGAGTCTTTCCGCATTTTCTGTACTGTGGATCTTCAGTTTCCTTAGGGGTAAAATGGACTCTGCTCTCCTTCCTCTTTGAGTAAGAGCTATTATAATTTTTATATATCCCTAGAGTTAAAATATTATGTTCTGGGATTTGTTAGGGCTTTTGGATCTCCTGGGCAGGAGAGAGAGGCTTAAATTTCATGTTCTCCAATCCAGCTCTCAAAATTTAAGGGAAAAACGACCAAATTAATCTTCATCCTTCTTGCCAGGATTTGAAACCCCCGGACCTGGGAGGTGTTCTCTTTTTAAAGACTGAACGCCCAGTTCTGAAATGGGCTTCCTCCCCCCAGCTCCTCTGGGCCCCATCAGCAGTCCAGGCCTCTCTCTCAAACAGACCGGCCACTGGCCTCCCTCCTGCCTGGAGGCTGAAAGGCCCTTCAATGCCCTAGACAGTACACGGCCTCCCAGGGGCCTCCGGAAGGAGGAGACCACAATGTCTCTGGAAAGAGGTCTCTCGAGTCAGATACGCGCAGGACAGCAGTGGCTCTGGCCATGACTCTGGGCTCTACTTAGAGATAATGGAGACAAGGTAGCTGCCCCTCTCGGACTCCCCAGGCTGGAAAAGGAAGCAGACTTCAGCACACCATGATGTTGGGAAAACCAAGGCAGTCCCTCGCTGGCAGGTTTGCAAACATGAAGCAAGGCTTGGGCAGTCACAAAAGGAGAGAAAGCCCTCCAGCCAACGAACTCCATCTGGGCTCCAGCATCCACCCACCACAAAAAAAGCAGGACTGTATTAACACTCCTGTAAAGTTCCCCCTGAGAGGAGGGGACTGAGGCATGACAGAGATGGGGAAAAGGTGGGGCGCGGGGGGGGGGTGGCTTGCGGATGTCAGAGGAAGCAAAAGTATATTCAAGATGAAATAATAAGAGTAATATTAAGGCCAGTAATAATACAGGTGGCAGCTGGGCGAGCGGCACACTCCCCAAGTGCTTCCACTGCACAGCAGTGTGAATCGCTTCCCGCTGACATATTAACCAGGAACAACAAGTTGCCAGCGGACAATAGAATCACATGATCCCGTGAAGCCCTGACCTGCCTCCCTGCCCCTTCCCTCCCTTCATCCAGCTCCTTCCCAAGACAACCTGGGCCCCTGGGGCTCCTTGGACAAGGGGAGGACACGGCATACATGCAGGGCAGAAACCAATGACCAAAATCAGCATCTTTCCCCAAAGCCAGGGGAACTCCCTCCCCAAGATGGCTTGTGAGGACACAAAGGGAAAGCAAAAGCCTGTCCATCGAGCTGACACAGTGCCTTCCATCCTGCCACCTCACTGGGAGCCCCAGCCCTCCTCAGTCATACACCCCCATCCCTTCCCCACACACCCACACACCACACTCCTGGCCCACACGTGTGCAAACCCACACATGTACACTCTCACCAGAGCAGGTGCCACCAACAGCCTGGAACCCAATTTATTCTCCCCACAGAAACTGCCTTTCCCCGGCTCTGTGACGGTGTATCTGTGAATCCTGGAGAGGGCTGCAAATTCTTGATTGTTTCTCTTGCACAACCAGCTCTGCTCTGAACTACAGAGTTAGGTCACCCTTAGATTCCACTAAACAAGGATTTCAAGAAACCTCAGAACTGGGCATGATTTCAACAACTGAAAGGAGGTGGCTGCTTTACAAACAGAAAGGTTTTAATTTTTAAAAGCAGTTGATAAATGTGTAAACCCCAGATGCAGAAAAGGCTCAGCACTTAGAAAGACAAAGATGAAGACATTTTTTAATTCTTCAGATGGCTTGGCCTTGTTTCCCATCTGGAGTTCTGGCCATTTGGGATATTTATTTTTCAAGTGGGGAGGAGGGCATAGGGAAGATGAAGTAATAAAAAAATTGTTTATAACATTTTGTTAATTCTAATAGCCAATCTCTAGCCTTTCACTGCACCCCTAAAAGCAAACAAAGGTTTTCTGAAGAGCAATTTGTTCAAAGACCTTGCTGTGCATCTTGACCTGTAATTTATGGATTAAGAACTAAGAATTTCGCCGTCTAATTGGTGCTAACAGCAGTTACTTGGAAAGGTACTCACAGTGTCTAGCAAGTCGGTTCAAGGAAATAAAGGAGGAAAAATTGTCACCTAAAAGCAGCCCATTTCTGGAAAGTGGTTCAACTACCTCCCCTTGCCAGTAATTTGTCAATAGGTGCCACTCCCTCACCCCAGGCCCTGAAGCAATCTTATTGCCAGAATTTGTCTGATGCAGACCCAGACTTCACACAGACCATCTCCCGATGAGGACCGTTTGAGGTTTGATTATTCACGGAGCCTACCAAGTACCCTGTTCCTCTCCCATGGGGGGGGGAACTATAGAGCTAACCTGTGTATTAAAATTCCTCTCAAGAGAGGGGAATCAGCATGGGCTCTACTGCTTCTGGGGATAGGGAGAGAGCTCCACAGATCACATAGGAGAGAAGGGAAACTACAAGTATCTTCCTGTAAAATATATGCAGCTAAATTTCTCTGGTGGTTTAATCAGTATGGGAAGAAAAAAAATCCCTCTTTGGGCTCCTTATTATTTATTTAGGCAGATCAAAGGGCTTTTCCATCTAGCTTCAAACACTGTGGGAGTCATTTCAGATCGCAAACAATACTGGTGAATGAGTTCTGAAAATAGCTTTCCTGGGAAGGCGGGCCTTGTGCTAAGCGGGGCTTTGGATTCTGCTCCACACCCCAGCCAACATACTCCCCTCCCACAAGGCAACAGACGTCAGCCCATCCACAGAAGGGACAGAGTCCCACAGACTCTTCCATGCTGATGGGAAGAGCAAAACAAAAATCCCCAGCTTCATTGACATTTTGCTGCCTTGGATGGGTTTCCACTAAGCTAAGCAGTCCAAGTGACCAACCCCTCCCTCGGTCTTCCGTTTCATTGGGCAGATGGGAATCGGGTTCTTGCTCTTATTTAAACCGGAAGGGCCCTGTCCGTTACCCCATATCCTGTTCTAAGCCACTTATCAGAACTTAGGCTCCTGCCCTTTGGGAGCTGCACAGAAGAGGTTGAAAAAGTTTAGGAAATCAACCTGGGTTAAGGGGAAAAAAATCCTCAACTGGCCAAGTTATGGGTGGAGCCCAAAGTGAATTGCTGCTGGCTATAAAACAGGACCTGGAGGGGGGGAAAAAAAACAACGAAATACCAGGAAATGCCAGGTGCATTCTCTTAGCTTCACCCTACTCCACCCCCTGATCTGCCTTCTTTCCTGAGTCACCCAATGAACTTCATGCCAAGCGGTTCTTGCCCAGATAAGTGAGAAGGAGACAGGAGGCGAAGAGTTAGACATCAAAGAGATCACAGGCCTCATCTGGGAAAAGGCCCCCCTAGGTCCAGGGACTTCAAACTTCACGGTCCCCCATAAAACTGCCATTGTTGTTGGTCATGGTCAAAACCTTCCCCTCTGCTCCATATGCTGAATTCCTACTGATGAGAGACATGGCCCCAACAGAAACAATAGGAACAAAAAACAGAACCATGGCATCATAAGGTCCGGTTGATACAGCGATGGGACAACGGGCCTCTGAATAATACAAAAGTACATTTAGGAATAACTGGACAATATGAAATAGTCCTCCTGAACTAATGACACGTGGTAAAGAAGTCGTGGGGATATTATTCTTTCTGCATTTTAGCATCTGATCAAAAGTTCTATGTGACATGACGTGAGTTTAACTTAGATGTTCAAAAACGTGACAGGCAACTAACAAACACTCTACGGAAGAAAGACGAAGCAGTCCAGAGTTCATGAACTGTAAGGATGTCCAAGGCAAGCGACATTCTGAACCTGCACATATCCAGTTCCCCCTGCAGTAATATCTAGGTGTTTGTTTAGTGTCCGAAAGAATCATAGGAATTCTGCAGAATGATTCTTTCCTAAAAAGAAGTGATGAGAGTTCTGTGGAGGGGAGTAACTGAAAGTGATAGGCTATTCCAGATTAAAGTCCAGGATAATTTACTTCTGCTCCTCAAGGAAGGGCTTAATAACTCACAAGAAGAGGAACACTGACCCTTCCTTCACAATCCCAGGAGACAGGACAGCGTGTAGCTGTAGAAATCAAGACTTGCGGTCCTGTTCATCCACTAGGCAGTTGGGGCCATGCTCAACCTAGAAAGTCAAGGGAATGTTAATACAGCACTAATTATGGCCGAAGAGGCTAGAAATTCAGGTTGGCAGGAAATTTACTAAGCTAGGGGCCAGCCATGCATTGCAGAGTTTGTTATACCAAACACCTGCCCATTCCTTCCCTTCAGATTCCCAACACACAGCAGAAGCTGGTTGGGAATGAGGCCAGGAAATGACAGAAAGGGAACTCTCTTACCTGGCTGCTCCATACTCAGGGGGATGCTGATACCTCATCAGTTGCCCCTCTGTTCTCCCTGGCTGGTTCAGACGATGCTCACTATAGAAGTGCCCTGGCTCTTGGGGCTTGCACACTACAGACTGGGGTGGCATGCCCTTGAAGGGATACTCTGGTGGGGGGCCTCGGTGTTCCATGCCTTTCAGGCTATGCTGGCTGGGAGGTGGCCCCTGGGCCTTGTAGAATTCACTGGAACTTGTGGGAGTCTTGTAGAGGTCACTGGGTTGTGGTGGGGAGAGGGGAGCGCTGGTAACAGGTGGATGGGCCTTAACTCCACTGGTGGCCAGTGACATCTGCATTAGTCGTTCACTCAAGGAGCGGACATGTCCTTGCTTAAGGTCTCTGAGTCCCTCATCCTGGTGCATCTTCCCAGGATTGAGCCGCTGAACCGATGGGCGTCCCTCGGTCCTCATCTTCTGGTTGGTGACTCCAGTGACATAGAAGGCAGCTCCAACACTGGCATGCTGTTGGCCCCGAAAGTACTGGGACTGGACCTTGGCTTCTTCATAGGTTGGGAGTTCTTCGTTATTCTGTATTCTAGGGGAAAGCTGCTTCTCCATGATGATGTTTTCTGCCTGGATTTCCTGCCCCTGGGGTTCTTGTCGAGCAGCATGAGCCACAAGCTGTTGGTGGTGGTCCTGGGGACTCAACACATCATTCTGAGGGCCTGGGTTCCCACTGCTACTGGGGAAAGGAGGGCCATTCCCTGTGGCTTGCTGGTGTATGGCAAGCAGGTTGCGATTCTCATTAGGATTGCCATAGCGAAGCTGCTCTTGTAGCAGACGCTGCAACACTGTGGTTCCTCCACTTGGCTGTTCTTCAGAATTTCTCATCTCTATTGCTGGTGGTGCCTTGTGAAGAGAGAGAGAAATTGGGCACCTGGGCTGCCCTTGACCTGGGAAGGGGAAACAGGAAGCTTAACACCCAGTTGATGGATAAATCATTCCTCTAAAGGGGAAGAAAATGGGTACTTGGGGGTGAGGATTCCACTCCAGAGATAAAGAGAGAATTGAATCTAGAATTAATAGGTTAATTGTTGGTGACTCCTGGCTCTAACATTGATATGATGAGGAACTTGGGGGCATAAGAGCTCAGTGTTTCCTCTTTTGCTTTTAGCATGGGTTAAATATCCAATCTTGACTAAACTTCTAAGAGAACTGGGGAGACCTGGAGCAGTCAGGTAGGGTGACTAGAGAGGGCAATTTTCCTAGGTCCTTACTGAGAAGGTTCATCTCTCCGTATTCTTTTTAAATGAAAAATCCAACTCTTACAGCCGTAGCACTTGGGGCAGGCCAGTAGGGAGAATTTACCCCATAGGCAGGATCTCTAAAGCAGGTCATCATGTGAAGGGAGCTACAAAATGCCAAATAATAAGTAAAATAAATAAGAGGTGAAGAGAGCTTGGCTTGCACTGAGTAGAAATGATCCCCGCTTGATGCAAATCATTTTCTCTGATCTCATAAAACTCTGAAACATAGCTTTTTAAAAAAAAATCGTTTTTGTATTGTCCATTTGGATTCTCCTTGGCTTAATAAGAGAAGGGCTTGCGATAACTGCTATTGACAAAGTTTCTCTTTCAGCCATCCAGGAATAGTCATTGAGATTTTTTTTTTTTTTTTTTTTTTTTTTTTTTTTTTTTTTTTT